>NC_067400.1:203638720-203991845 GCF_016432865.1 Antechinus flavipes
CACAGCTATTAAAGTGTCTGTGATCAGATTGAACTCAGGAAGATGAATCTTCTGGCTCTAGGCTCAGATTTCCATCCCTTGAATATAATCTAAAGAGCTTAAAATGATAATTATGTTCACACACCTTTGAACTATTTAACAGGTAGGTAACTAAAATCAAGTAGCCATGTGTTTAATCCCTTTAAGGCAGCTAAGTGGCTTGGTGGATAGAGTGCTGAAATGAGAGTTAGGAACCTCAGAGTTTAAATCCTGCCTCAGTCATTTACTGGATGGGTGAATTTGAGAAAATTCCTTAACCTCTCAGCCTCAGTTCCTAATGAATGAAATGGGGATAATATTAGAACTTCATAGGGATATTGTGACAATAAGATGCCAATAATACATTTATATTTATAGCTATGATAAGTTTGCAGATCTTAAAGCTTGATATAAATGTTAACTATTGTTATCCAAAAAAACTCACCTATTATTATTCATTACAAAGGAGATGAGAATGAATTTTATCAAAAAAGAAATCCTAAGAAGCAAAAGAATCAAGTGACCTTAGTTTTTGTGTCTTCATCTAGATGGATTTTGATGGAAGATGATTTATTGGCATTTGTTTTTCTCAGCATTTTATAAATATTGTACATTATCAAAACAATACATATTGATATAATGTCAAATGTCACTTATAATCTTTTCTTTTCACAAGGCAGCCACTTGAGCAAAAGAAAGACAGAATTAGTCAAGCAGCAAATAGGTTTCTTTTTACACACATGTATATATAAGATATAAATGTATATATGTATGTATACTGGATATGTGTATACATATCCATATACACATAAACATATGTGTATGTGTGTGTGTATACATATACATATATAGGCAATGAGGTAATCTATTTTGCTTGACTGCATGGTTGTTACATTAAATTTTTTTTTAACTTAATGGAGTAAGGGGATCAGATAAAGAGAGATTTCACTTTACCAGAGATCACTTGTGAAATTAAAAAAAAAAGTTATAGAAGGACAGTTATAAGGATATAAAAACTTAGAAAGAACTAATTCATTAATTCGTTCCTAATAAAGTGATGTATAAGAAATCTACTTATCTGTTATGGAGAGGAAGGGGTTTAAATATCAAGTTGTGATTCATTCTATTGACTGAGAATAGGCCAGGTTATTCTAACCTATATTTTTGTTCACTGGTCATTAACTGGAAATAACATTAACGAATTTACATATGAAGTGAAAGTTTGAATTCTCTCATTGATTCCTTTATCAGTTGGAGATTTTTGCTGGTTCCTGTCTCTTCCCTTGTCTATTTCACAGCTAAAGCAGTATGCCACATCTAAAACTTCAAGGATTTTTACAAAAAATCTGTTTACTTGCTCCTCAAAAGACTCTTCTTTTTTCCTCCATGTGAAAGTGAATAATTTCTATTTTATGTTTGTCAAAGATATGTCATCAAACTTTCAATATCATTTCCTTAAAGTTTAAATCCTTTTGGAAACATGTTGTCCTTTATTTTAAATTCTCCAAGTCCCTCCATTTTCAGGTAAGGTTTCCTGACATGGCTTTTTAAATGGGTTGGCATATATTGTAGAATGATAGAACTGCAAAATACTTAGAAATTTAGCCCAAGATTTTCCTATCCAAACTATAATGTGAATGTGCTAACCTTTCTAAATTTTTAACCATGCTCTAGACTCTGAGCATAGTGGTTTTTGGTAGGTCAGTGGATAGGGACCATGAGCCAAATAGAAGGAGAACATTGAAAGTAAGAAAAGTTCTTCAACAATTTTGTTTTATAGATTTTATTTTAAGAAGGAAGCTTCTTTGGTAATGAAGTTTTTCTTGGTAAGAATTTTCCATGGCCTTTCCATAATTTTGTTTTCAATATTTAATTTTTCAAGAGGCCTAAATCTATGATTTCATTTCCACAGTGAACTCTCAAGGATGATATTACTGAAGCCAATTGGCAACTCTTCTTCAATACTGAGTTTTAGAATTGCGTGAGCATTGTAGGGTTAATTCCACTCACCTTCTTCATCTCCTCAGGACAAGAAGTCACAGTCACCATCTGACAGTGGTTTTCAATAAACACCTTTAGTCTAACTGTAAGCTTCAAACTAGACTACTTCTCTATCGTCTTCATCCCTATCACATTGTACGGCACATGATCTATCCTAGAATTCTCAACATGATACACACCCGCAGACTCTAACATCTACTGCTTCTTTAAATACCTAATCACATTCCTATTTACCATAATCATTCTTGTTTCTGCAAACAACCTATTCCAGCTTTTCATCGGATGAGAAGGCGTAGGAATCATATCATTTATACTCATTGGATGGTGGTTCGGCTGAACCGACGCCAACACTGCCACCCTACACCTGAATCGGTGATATTGGCTTTATACTGACTATGGCATGACTAATAATCAACAGTTAACTCCTGAGACATCCAACACATCTTCAAAACAAACTTCAGCACCCTAGCATTGCTGGGCCTTATTATTGCTGCAACTGGTAAATCAGTCCAATTTGGCCTCCACCCATGATTACCTTTGGCCATAGAAGGGCCGACGCCCATCTCAGCCCTGCTCCACACTTCTACAATGGTAGTTGCAGGCATCTTCTTCCTAATCTGCTTTAGCTCTCTAATAGAGACTAACCAAACTGCCCTTAACCATTATACTTTGTTTAGGAAACATTACAACCTTATTCACCGCTATCTGTGCCATTACACAAAATGACATCAAAAAAATCGTAGCTTTTTCCACATCCAGCCTGCTCGGGCTAATAATAGTCACATTTGTTTTTAATCAATCACACCTAGAGTTCCTCCATATTTGTACATAGGCCTTCTTTAAAGCAATGCTCTTTCTATGCTCTGGCTCTATCATCCACAGCCTCAACAATGAACAAGACATCCATAAAATAGGAGGTCTGCTCATACTTCTCCCAATCACCTCAACAGCTACTATCCTAGGCAGCCTCGCTCTCATAGGCACACCTTTCTTAGCAGGCTTCTACTCAAAAGACTCAGTCATCCAGGCGTCAACACCTGAGCTCTATGCATCACCCTAATTGCTACAACCCTAATTGCAAAAACTGCAGTCTATAGCATATGAGTAATCCACTTTGCCCTTCTAAAAGAACCTCGATTTCTCCCCATATCACCACAAAATGAAAATAACCCAAACCTAATCAAGCCCATTATACAATTAGCTTTAGATAGTATCTTCACAGAGTTCTTACTAACATCAAACATCCCTCCTATCAATAATCCCGATAACAATACCCACCCTCACAAAACTTTCCGCCCTAGTCATAACTGTATCAGGAATCCTGATCACCACAGAACTTAACCTAATAACAAATAAAACACCAAACAAATCCTCAATTCATACACACAGCTTCTCAAACATGCTAGCTTACTTTACACACATTTTCCACCGACTAAATCTGTTAGCAAATCTACAAATAGGTCAACACATCACCACTATATCCATTGATCTAAGCTGATAACGAAAAAACACGACCTAAAGGCCAAGCCAACTTTCACAGTTCCATATCATCTACCTCTACTTCTACCCAAAAAGGACTTATCAAAACATACTTCTTATCCTTTATGATCTCTATAGTACTAACTATTAATCATGTAATTATAAACCTCGAACAACTTCCAAAACCAGAATAGTAATAAACAAAATTCAAGCTAGTAATACTAAAGCCCACCTCCACAACCATACCACAAAGATACTCCACTTCAATCCTGATCCACACAATAATTACCCAATGAATCAAACAACTCAACAGCTGTGACAACCTCAACCTCACCGGAAATCATACACCAAATAACTTCTATCAACAAAGTAAGCAACAACATACTAATTTCTTTCCTCCCTCCTTTCCTTTCTCACTCCCTTCCTTCCTTCTTCCTCCCTCCCTTCTTTCCTTTCTTCTTCCCTTCCTTCCTTCCCTCCTTTCTTCTCTTTTTTCTTCCTTCCTTCCTTCCCTCCTTCCCTCCTTCCTTCCTTCCTTCCTTCCTTCCTTCCTTCCTTCCTTCCTTCCCTCCCTCCCTCTTTTCCTTCCTTCTTTCCTTCCTCCCTCCCTTCCTTCTTTCCTCTCTCCATCCTTCCCTTACTTCCTCCCTCCCTTCCTTCCTTTCTTCCTTCTTTCCTTCCTTCCTTCACTTCCTCCTTCCTTCCTTCCTCCTTTCTTCCTTCTTTCCTTCCTCCCCTCTTTCTTTCCTCCCTCCCTTCCTTCTTTCCTCTCTCCATCCTTCCCTGCCTTTCATCCTTCCTCTCTTCCTTCTTCCCTTCCTTTCTTCCTTCTTTCCTTCCTTCCTTCTTTTCTTCCTTCCTTTCTTCTTTCCTTCCTTCTTTCCTTCCTCCCTCTCTTCCTTCTTTCCTCTCTCCAGCCTTCCCTTCTTTTCTCTCCCTCCCTCCCTTCCTTTTTTCCTCTTTTCCTTCCTTCCTTTTTTCCCCTTCCTTTCTTCCTTCCTTTCTCCTTCCTCCCTCCCTCCCTTCCTTTCTCTTTTTATTTTTTTCCTTCCTTCTTTCCTTCCTTCCTTCACTTTCTCCTTCCTTCCTTCCTTCTTTCCTTCCTCTCTTCCTTCTTTCATTCCTTTCTTCATTCCCTTCCCTCCCTCTTTCCTTCCTCACTTCCTTCCCTCCCTCCTTCTTTCCTTCCTTCCTTCCTTCCTTCTTTCCTCTCTTCTTTCCTTCTTTTCTCTCTTTTTTCTTGCCTTCCTTTCTCCCTTCCTTGTCTTACGTCCTAATCATCTCTTATCTAGAATATCTCAATTACCTTTACAATGATCTTGTGCCTTAAGTTTCTTTCTACTTAGTTTCCAAAATGACTTTCCTAAATTGAAGGTCTGATGGTGTTACCCCATCCAAATCCACCCCTCCCTCCAACTCCAGTGGCTTTCTATTGCTCCTAGAATCAAATGTAAAAATCTTTGACTTAACAGTTTAAAGGTCTTTCCTCTTGTGGCTCCTTCTCTATCTTCAGAGACTTCTTATACTTACTTCTTCCACTTATTCTGTGATCCAGTTGCACTGTTCGATTTTCTGTTTCTCACACATAGCACTCCACCTGCCTCTCCCATGCATTTTTATGGTCTGTTCCTCAAGCCTGAAATTTTCTCCCTGCTCTGTAGGGAGCCTTTTATATTCTTTATCCCTTCATCTATGCTGAATTGTTTTCTCTAAGGTTTCTACCCATTTGCTTTGTATATATCTTACCTATAATTCATTTTTCACTTGACATATTTCTTATTAGAATGTGAACTCCTTAAGAACAGGGACAATGCTTTTGATTTTCTTTATATCTTCAGTGCTTAGTACGGTCCCTCACCTGTAATTATTGTTGTTTGTCCTTTATTCTCTCACACATGGGAAATATTTGATTAATCGTGTGCAAGTACTATGTTAATCACTAGGTGGTGCAGTGGATAAAATTCCTGCCTTAGAGTAAGGAAGACTCATTTTATTGAGTTCAAATCTGAACTCAGATATTTATTAGGTGTGACTCTGAATAAGTCATGTGACCCTGTTTGTCTCAGTTTCTGCAACTGTAAATTGAGCTGGAGAGGAAAATAGCAAATCATTCCAGTAACTTAGTCAACAAAACTCTAAATAAGTCATGAAAAATCATAAATGACCAAAAAAATGACTGAACTGAGAATGGCTGGACAAGTATATGATCATGCTAGAATCCTTCTTTGCTGACTTCCATGATCATAGAAAATGTGTTTAGATTTGCATGAAATAATGAAGAGTGAAATGAGAGGAATCCGAAAGCATTGTATATAGGAATGATAATATTAAGAACAACTTTGAGCAACTAAATAATTTTAACTATCATAAATAACAAAATTAACTACAAAGGATTTATTTAGAAAGATGCTATTTGTATCCAGATAAATAACTGATAAATAGAAATATAGAGACAATGGTTTTATACATATACATATATATACATATATATGTATATTTACACACTCACACTCACAATATGTACGAATATATTGTTATTGGTTGTCTTTTCTTCTCTATGACATCAGGCAGGTCATGACATACAAGTTAATTGGATTTAAGTGAGGGAGGGCAGGGCAAAGTCACCTGCCTCACTTCCTCCTTCTGAGCCATCTAGGTCCAGTGGCACGATGATTGTAGATGATCCTGGATAAAATGGAAGACCTTGGTCTTTTTAAGCTAAGGCCTTCAACAGATCTCAGTTTATATGTACACATATACATACACATATATACACATACACATATATATGTAAATGTATATATGTGTATACATATTCACATTTGTCCTTAATGATAGCCATCTTTAAGGTGTTGATGAGGAAAAAAAGGAAAGTTACATGATAATTTTATTATATATTTAAAAGGAGAGGCAAGTCATATATAATAAGATTTGCAATTCCAAATGCAAGAATATTTTCCCCCATTCTACTATATTATGGAAATATTTGTTTTATTTCTTAAGTTCAGAATAAAAAAAGAAAGAAAATGACTAAATACTAACAAAAGAAACAAATTAAAATAGAAAAATTAATACAATCCTTGTTCTCAAGGGAATACACTCTATTTGGGGGAAGCAATTCAGGAGAAAATTCAGTTTCAGGGCAAATGAAAAAGCCCAGGAATCTTAAGAATTCAATGGTGAGTTGAAAGGCAAATTCCATTGGTCTTGAGGATATACAGGTTGTTTCCAAAATTTTAGTGCAGTCTTATGCTAATGACACCCTGTATAAGTATACTGAATGACAGTACTCAAGGAATGCAAGACAGAGATGCCTTGTTACTCCATGTCAGTAGAAAGTATAGAGTTGTTGATTTTTGTTTCAAGCAATTTAGTTTGATAGAAAATGTATATATAGTTCTTATGTTAGTGGTATCTAGCACCTGACTCAAGCATCCATGCAGGAAAATCTTTCCACTGTATAGTCTGAAGAATTGCCACCAATATTTCACTTACAAGCATTCTAATTATAATTGTTGCTGTTATTGTTTTTCTGTCATTTCAGTTGTGTTCAACTCTTCATGGCCCCATTTGGTATTTTCTTGGCAAAGGTACTGGAATGGTTTGCCATTTCTTTCTCCAGCTCATTTACAGATTTTACAGATTTTACAGCACATTTACAGATGAGGAAACAGACAAATAGGGTTACCTGACTTTTTCAGGGTCACACAGCTAGTATCTAAGGCTGGTCTTGAACTCATGCTTTCCTCATTTCAGGTCTAGCTTTCTATCTGTGCCATCTAGCTGTCCCAATGTACTCAAAGGAAATCTTATTAAGCAAAAGGAAATTGCCAAGCAATAGAAAATCACTATATGATGTCCCCAAATGTCCTATAATGGATATTATCTTAAATGCCATTTGAAACCTTGTCAGTGAAATGGGATTGGAACAGTGAATAACAAAAAGTATAATGCTTTCTGAATGGAAAAAAAACAACCTAAAAGCCTCCTTTGCAATATAAACAAACACCATTTGCTCTAATTAACTAGCCCTATTTTTTGTGGCTTTTTGAGGATTGCTCTGGAGTATTATAAATGCATCACTTTCATCTGCAAATTTCCAATGTTTATATTTTTGCAAATGGATTCTTCAAACACTGGTTTAAAAGAAGAAACATCCAAATCTCCTTGAATGTCCTTTCTCTATTCATAAAGAATGGTATCTTGACGGTTGACCATTTTGGAAAAATGACTTCAATGGCAGAGTACTTATTTAGTGTATTCGGAGGTAGCCAAATCAAAGCTGACCTATTGTCTGTAGCTGGTTGTCTCAATGGCTTATAGCACAATGCAGTGAGCCTCGCTCATGACTCTTATCCTCATGAGCCATTTATCCTTCTTGTGATTTGGGATTGTAATCACACTGGGGCACAAGCAGACATTGGTAATATTCAGGTTCAGTGAATAAGTCAGTAATATTTCTATGTGTTTCATTATTATTACTGAACTTGCATTAAGATAAGACAGATTAATTACTATTGATCAGACTGTTCTGTGAATAAAAATACAAAGAAAACAGTCTCTACCCTTAAGGGGCTTGCACTCTTAGTGAGGAATGCAGTACATAAAGGAGAGCTGGAAGATGTTGATAAGGAAGTGAAGGGATGACTTGATTGGGCAAAATCAGTGGATAAAATGCTGGACTTGTAAGACCTGAGATTAAATCCTGTGTCAGATACTTGAGAGCTATGTGACTTTAGACAAGTTATCTGACTTCTCTCCAGCCTATAAAATAAGAATAATAATAGTACTTACTTCACTGGGTAATTGTGAAAATAAATAAGATAACATGTAAAGTGCTTTAAACCTTAACGCTAGCTATAACTACTGTAAGATGAAAGGTCATGGTTAGGTATAGTATACAGTATATATTTCATATATATATATATATATATATATATGGAGAGAGAGAGTTATAGCATATATATATATATATATATATATATATATATATATATATATATATATATAGTAGCTATAGCTACTGTAAGATGAAAGGTCATCATGAAAGGCTGGCTACTGGGGCATGGTCCAAGTTTCCAGACAGGAGGAAGTAGGAATGAAGGCCTTGGCCAAATTGCCAGATGGAAGGAGGTAGAAATGAAGGCTTTGGCTAAGAAATTAACCAAGAAATTCCTGCATATGGCCTTGTTTTGTTAAACATAGTAAATATTTATTAAGAACCTACTATGTATTTGGGATACAAGTAAATATTCCCTGATTTTAAGGATTTTACATTCTACTGAGAATAGAATATAGAGTAGGGTCTGAAAACCCAATTAAGAGGCTAATACAGTAATAATAAGGGCCTGAATTGGGCATTTATAATTACAAATTAAGTTGGTGGAATTTCTCTGCAGTTACACAGAGAAAAAGAAATTAAAGCAAAAGAGATGGAAGGTTCAATGATAGATTGAATATGGTCTGAGAGAGGGAAAGGAGGCAAAGATGACTCTCTAATGTTACTATCTTGGAAGACTGGGAAGATGGTATTTATTTATTTATTTATTTTTCTTTCTTTCTTTCTTTCTTTCTTTCTTTTTTTTTTTTTAATTATTATAGCTTTTTATTTACAAGTTATATGCATGGGTAATTTTACAGCATTGACAACTGCCAAACCTTTTGTTCCAATTTTTCTCCTCCTTCCCCCCATGACTTCCCCCTGATGGCAATACATGTTAAGTATGTTAAAGTATAAATTAAATACAATATAAGCATACATGTCCTAACAGTCATTTTGCTGTACAAAAAGAATCAGAATTTGAAATAGTGTACTATTAGCCTGTAAAGGAAATCAAAAATGCAGGCAGACAAAGATATAGAGATTGGAAATTCTATGTAATGGTTCATCTCCCAGAGTTCTTTCATTGGGTGTATCTGATTCAATTCATTACTGCTGTATTGGAGCTGATTTGGCTCATCTCATTGTTAAAGAGGGCCAGGTCCATCAGAATTGATCATCATATGGTATTGTTGTTGAAGTATATAATGATCTCCTGATCCTACTCATTTCACTCAGCCTCAGTTCATGTAAGTCTCTCCAGGCCTTTCTGAAATCCTCCTGCTGGTCATTTCTTACTAAACAATTGTTAGAATCCTAATGATAACTCAAAGAAGATATTATGGGCCAGAACTTGAAACAAGGTACTAAATGGAATTGAGGAGACAATGGTTAAATCTAGTTTAGCATTGATTTAATCCTACAACAAATAATGGTTTCCCAGTGATATAATGATTCGTGTGTATTCAGTTTACAGCATATAAGCAAGAAGCTCTCAGGGCCAAAGAGCACTCTGGGAGATACAGAAGCCCACAAGCCCACTCTTGGATGTGGAGTCAGATTCATTCCATCTTCCACCTTTGTGCTGGCTGGAGGCTGATGAAAGCAGAGGCAAAGGACAAGCTGCAAGAGTTCTTGGAACCAAGGAGAGAGATAGATCTTTATTAAAGCTAACCGGGTCCAAGGGAAGAGACAAGACTTGGAAGGAGAAAATAAACGTTTGGATTTTATCAGCTGGTTGTATTTGTAGTGATTATTACTTTGAACTGAAACTAAGGCTGGCTCCAGAAAACCACCCTGAGAAACCTGCTCCCAGAGAGAACCATTATATTATATTAAAGAAGAGAACACCACAAACAATAATATTCATATACCACATTTTATTCAGCCATTCTCCAATTGATGGGCATCCATTCAGTTTCCAGGTTCTGGCCACTACAAAGAGACCTGCCACAAACATTTGTGTACATACAGGTCCCTTTTCCTTCTTTAAGATTTCTTTGGGATATAAGCCCAGTAGAAACACTGCTGGATCAAAGGATATGCACAGTTTGATAACTTTTTGAGCATAGTTGCAAATTGCTCTCCAGAATGGCTGGATGTATTCACAATTCCATCAACAATGTATTAGTATCCCTGTTTTCCCACATCCTCTCCAACATTCCGCATTATCTTTCCCTGTCATTCTAGCCAATCTGACAGGTGTGTAGTGGTATCTCAGAGTTATCTTAATTTGCATTTCTCTGATTAATAATAACTTGGAGCATCTTTTCCTATGGCTAGAAATAGTTTCAATTTCTTCATCTAAGAATTGTCTGTTCATATCCTTTGACTATTTATCAATTGGAGAATGGCTTGATTTCTTATAAATTAGAGTCAATTCTCTATGTATTTTGGAAATGAGGCCTTTCTCAGACCTTTGACTGTAAAAATTTCCCAGTTTATTACTTCCCTTCTAATCTTATCTGAATTAGTTTTGTTTGTACAAAAACTTTTCAATTTGATATAATCAAAATTTTCTATTTTGTAATCAGTAATGTTCTTCTTTGGTCATAAATTCCTTTCTCTTTCACAGGTCTGAGAGGTAAACTATCCTATGCTCTTCCAATTTATTTATAATCTCATTCTTTATGCCTCAGTAATGAATGCATTTTGACCTTATCTTGGTGTATGGTGTTACGTGTGGGTCAAGGCCTAGTTTCTGCCATACTAATTTCCAATTTTCCCAGCAATTTTTGTCAAATAGTGAGTTATTTCTAATAACTTTTTAGTAGAATCTCTGGGGTTCTCTAAGTATACCATCATATCATCAGCAAAGAGTGATAATTTGGTTTTCTCATTGCCTACTCTAATTCTTTTAATCTCTTTCTCAACTCTTATTGCCAAAGCTAGCATTTCTAATACAATATTGAACAGTAATGGTGATTGTGGGCAACCTTGTTTCACTCCTGATCTTATTGGGAATGGTTGCAGTTTGTCTCCATTACATATGATGCTCACTGACAGTTTTAAATAGATGCTACTGATTATTTAAGGAAAAGTCCACTTATTCTTATACTCTCAAGTCTTTTTAATAGGAATGGATGTTGGATTTTATCAAATGCTTTTTCTACATCTATTGAGATGATCATATGGTTTTTGTTAATTTGGTTATTAATATGGCCAATTATACTGATAGTTTTCCTAATATTGAACCAGCCCTGCATTCCTGGTATAAATCCTACTTGATCATGGTGTATTATCCTGGGGATGATTTTCTGTAGTTTTTTTTGCTACTATCTTATTAAAGATTTTAGCATCAATATTCATTAGGGAGATTGGTCTATAATTTTCTTTCTCTGTTTTCAACCTACCTGGTTTAGGTATCAGTACCATGTCTGTGTCATAAAAGGAATTTGGTAGGACTCTTTCCTTCCCTATTTTTTCAAATAGTTTATATAGCATTGGGGCTAATTGTTCTTTAAATGTTTGGTAGAATTCACAAGTAAATACATCTGGTCCTGGAGATTTTTTTTAGGGAGTTGATTAATAGCTTGTTCTATTTCTTTTTCTGAAATGGAACTATTTAAGCAATTTACTTCCCGCTCTGTTAATCTAGGAAGCCTATATTTTTGGAGGTAGTCATCCATTTCATTTAGGTTATCAAATTTATTGGCATAAAGTTGGGCAAAGTAATCTTTATTATTTCTTTAATTTCCTCTTCATTAGTGGAAAGGTCTCCCTTTTCATTTTTAAGATTACTAATTTGATTTTCTTCTCTCCTTTTTCTAATCAGATTTATGCAAAGGTTTATCAATTTTATTGGTTTTTTTCATAAAACCAACTCTTAGTTTTAGTTATTAATTCAATAGTTTTTTTACTTTCAATATCATTAATTTCAATTTTAGAATTTTGAGTTTAGTAATTGACTGGAGGTTTTTAATTTGGTCTTTTTCTAGCTTTTTAAGTTGCAAGCCCAATTCATTGATCTTCTCTTTCTCTATTTTATTCAAGTAAGCTTCTAAGGATATAAAATTTCCCCTTATTACCACTTTGGCTGCATCCCACAAATTTTGGGTGAAATTATTAATTGTGTCTATAATTTGCTGTTTCACCCAATCATTCTTTAAGAGGAGATTATTTAGTTTCCAATTACTTTTTGGTCTATTTACCTCTAACTTTTTGTTGAATGTAGTTTTTATTGCATTGTGATCTGAAAAGAAAGCATTTACTATTTCTGTCTTCCTGCATTTGAGTTTGAGATCTTTATGTCCTAATATATGGTCAATTTTTGTATAGGTTCCATGAACTGCTGAGAAGAAAGTATACTCTTTTCTGATACCATTCAGTTTTCTCCAAAGATCTATCATACCTAATTTTTCTAATATTCTATTTATCTCTTTAATTTCTTTCTTATTTGTTTTGTGGTTTGATTTATCTAATTCTGAGAGTGCAAGACTGAGATCTCCCACTATTATAGCTTTGCTGTCTGTTTCTTTTTGCAACTCTCTTAACTTCTTCTTTAGGAAGTTAGATGCTATACCACTTGGTACATATATGTTTAATATTGATATTGCTTCATTGTCTATAGTATCCTCTAGCAAGATATAGTTTCCTTCCTTATCTCTTTTAATTAGATCAATTTTTGCTTTTGCTTGATCTAAGATAAGGATGGTTTTCCCTGATTTTTTGACTTTACCTGAAGCATAATAGATTCTGCTCTAACCTTTTACCTTTACTCTGCCTGTATCTCCCTGTTTTAAATGTGTTTTCTGTAAACAACATATTGTGGGTTCTGACTTTTGATCCAGTCTGCTATGTGCCTTCACTTTATGGGAGAATTCATCCCATTCACATTTATGGTTAAAATTTCTAATTCTGTATTTTCTGCCATCATAATATCCCCAGATTGTGTTTTTCTTTTTCTTTCCCTGCCTTACCCCCATTCCCTAGTATTAAACTTATGGGTCCCACTTGTGTCATGCAGCTCTACCTCTTTAGGATCCCTTTGAATCCCTTCCCCTTTCTTGCACCCTTCCCTTATTACTCTTTTTCCTTTTCCCTTTTCCTCCCCCACTTTTTAATGAGGTGATTCTCTGTAAAATAAATGTCAATTATTTTCTCTTTGAGCCAACTCTGAGGAGAGTAAGATTCACACAATGTTCCTCCCCTTCTCTAAGTTCCCTCAGATATGATAGGTTTCCTTTGCCTCATTGTGGGATATAGTTTCCCTCTTTTTATTTCCCCTTTCCCCTTTTTCTGACACTATCCCCTTTCCATTTCTAATTCCCTTTTTTTATGTTATATCAGTAAAATCAAATTATACATGCTTTTTTTTTTTTTTTTTGTATATCCACAACAGAAATACAGTTCTCAAAAGTTCCTTTTATTTTTTTCTCCTTCTCTTGAGTCCTATGGTTAAAAATCAAATTTTTTTTGTTTAACTCTGGCTTTTTCCTTAGAAACAAATGGAAGTCCTCTGTTTCATTAAATTTCCATCTTCTTCCATGGGAAAAAAATGCTCAGCTTAGTTGGGTAGTTGATTCTTGGCTGCATTCCAAGCTCTTTTGACTTTCGGAATATCAGATTCCCGGCCCTTCGATCCTTTAATGTTAAGGCAGCCAGATCTTGAGCGACCCTTATTGTGGCACCTTGGTATTTGAATTGTTTTTTCCTGGCTGCTTGTAATATTTTTTCTTTAGTTTGACAGTTCTGAAATTTGGCCACAATATTCCTTGGAGTTTTTTTTTTAAGGTCTTTTTCAGAAGGTGTTCAATGAATTCGTTCAATGCCTATTTTACCTTCTGGTTCTATTACTTCTGGGCAGTTCTCTTTGATGATTTCCTGTAAAATAGTATCTAGGCTCTTTTTTCCATTATAATTTTCGGGTAGTCCAACGATCCTCAGGTTATCTCTCTTAGATCTATTTTCCAGGTTTGTTGTTTTTCCAAGTAAATATTTTACATTTTTTCCTAATCTTTCATTGTTTTTTTGGTTTTGCTTGACTGATTCTTGATGTCTCAATGAATCAGTCATTTCTACCATGTTTCCCTGATAATAAGACCTATCCCAAAAATAAGCTCTCCCCTTACTGTGTAAGATTCCTCTAAAATAAGCCCTCCTCCCCAAATTAAGCCCTATTGAGATTGCTACTGTAGTGAAGGTGATCCCCTGCACTACACGCTACATTATGGTATCCTCTGTATGCAACGTTCCCCCCCTTCCCTCCCCCCGGGTGAAACGCACGCCGCACTCCGAGCTGCATCCAATCAGAGCTGCAGCAGTGAGCGCGTCATCCTGTTCTTCCTTTTTTTTTTTTTAAATAACTTGTTATTGATAGAACCCATACCAGGGTAATTTTTTACAGCATTATCCCTTGCATTCACTTCTGTTCCGATTTTTCCCTCCCTCCCTCCACCCCCTCCCCCGGCAAGCAGTCCTTTACATGTTGAATAGGTTACAGTATATCCTAGATACAATATATGTGTGCAGAACCAAACAGTTTTCTTGTTGCACAGAGAGAATTGAATTCAGAAGGTATAAATAATCTGGGAAGAAAAACAAAATGCAAGCAGTTTATATTCATTTCCCAGTGTTCTTTCTTTGGGTGTAGCTGCTTCTGTCCATCTTTGATCTATTGAAACTGAATTAGCTCTCTTTATCAAAGAAATCCACTTCCATCAGAATACATCCTCAAACAGTATCATTGTTGAGGTATATAATGATCTCCTGGTTCTGCTCATTTCACTTAGCATCAGTTCATGTAAGTCTCGCCAGTCCTCTCTGTATTCATCCCACTGGTCATTCCTTACAGAACAATAATATTCCATAATGTTCATATACCACAATTTACTCAACTGTTCTCCAATTGATGGGCATCCATTCATTTTGATATAATTTTAGAAAACAAAGTAAGGGCTGATTCACTTTTTACATTATATCCCTAAAATCTTGTAGTATGTAGTGCAGGTATTTATACATATATTTTGTTTTAAAATTGAATTTAAGCATTTCTATCTATGGTTCCATCTTTTCTACTTTTTAAAAAATCTTAATCTGTTGTTGAAGTTCTTATAGAGCTAATGGTCTCATTGTATGATATAAACTATGTATTTGATATCTCTATCTATTTCCTTTCTTTCCTTCTTTCTTTCCTTCTTTCTTTCTTTCTTTCTTTCCTTCCTTCCTTCCTTCCTTCCTTCCTTCCTTCCTTCCTTCCTTCCTTCCTTCCTTCCTTCCTTCCTTCCTTCCTTCCTTCCTTCTTTCTTTCTTTCTTTCTTTCTTTCTTTCTTTCTTTCTTTCTTTCCTTCCTTCCTTCCTTCCTTCCTTCCTTCCTTCCTTCCTTCCTTCCTTCCTTCCTACCTTCCTTCCTTCTTTCTTTCTCTCCCTTTTTCTTCTTCTTCCCCCTTTTCCTTCCTTTTTTCTTCTTCCCTCCTTCTTTCCTTCCATTTATTCTTTCATTTTAAAATTTTATTTAAAATTTAAAGACAAAATAGAAAAAAACAGAAAAATAAACATAATTGCTATGTGCACAACAGAACATAAAAGAAGATTCAAAATATGAGAAAATAAATTTCTTTTTTAAAATTTATTTTATTATTTTTTTAAATTTTATAATAGCTTTTTATTGACAGAACCCATGCCAGGGCAATTTTTTACAACATTAGCCCTTGCACTCACTTCTGTTCCGATTTTTCCCCTCCCTCCCTCCACCCCCTCCCCTAGATGGCAAGCAGTCCTATATATGTTAAATATGTTGCAGTATATCCTAGATACAATATATGTATGCAGAACTAAACAGTTCTCTTGTTGCGCAGGGGGAATTGGATTCAGAAGGTAAAAATAAGCCAGGAAGAAAAACAAAAATGCAAATAGTTTACATTGATTTCCCATTGTTCTTTCTTTGGGTGTAGCTGCTTCTGTCCATCATTGATCAATTGAAACTGAGTTAGGTCTCTTTGTCAAAGAGATCCACTTCCATCAAAATATATCCTCATACAATATCATTGTCGAAATGTATAATGATCTCCTGGTTCTGCTCATTTCACTTAGCATCAGTTCATGTAAGTCTCTCCAAGCTTCTCTGTATTCATCTTGCTGGTCATTTCTTATAGAACAATAATATTCCATAACATTCATATACCACAATTTACCCAACCATTCTCCAATTGATGGGCATCCATTCATTTTCCAGTTTCTAGCCACTACAAAGAGGGCTGCCACAAACATTCATGCATATACAGGTCCCTTTCCCTTCTTTAGTATTTCTTTGGGATATAAGCCCAGAAGTAGCACTGCTGGATCAAAGGGCATGCACAGTTTGATAACTTTTTGGGCATAATTCCAGATTGCTCTCCAGAATGGTTGGATTCGTTCACAACTCCACCAATAATGTATCAGTGTCGCAGTTTTCTTGCATCCTCTCCAACATTCACCATTATTTTTTCCTTTCATCTTAGCCAATCTGACAGGTGTGTAGTGGTATCTCAGAGTTGTCTTAATTTGCATTTCTCTGATCAATAGTGATTTGGAACACTCTTTCATATGAGTGATAATAGTTTCAATTTCATCATTTGAAAATTGTCTGTTCATATCCTTTGACCATTTATCAATTGGAGAATGGCTTGATTTCTTATAAATTAGAGTCAATTCTCTATATATTTTGGAAAGGAGGCCTTTATCAGAACCTTTAACTGTGAAGATGTTTTCCCAGTTTCTTGCTTCCCTTCTAATCTTGTTTGCATTAGTTTTGTTTGTACAGAGGCTTTTTAATTTGATATAATGAAAATTTTCTATTTTATGATCAGTAATGGTCTAGTTCATCTTTGGTCACAAATTTCTTTCTCCTCCACAAGTCTGAGAGATAAGCTATCCTATGTTCCTCTAACTTATTTATAATCCCGTTCTTTATGCCTAAATCATGGACCCATTTTGATCTTATACGGTGTTACCTGTGGGTCCATGCCTAATTTCTGCCATACTAATTTCCAGTTATCCCAGCAGTTTTTTCAGGATGGAACAAAAGGGCAGATCAGAAATGGTTTGATTATCAAGATAAGGAAGGAGATAGAGCACTTAAGCTGCTCAAGTCAGCAGAGACTAATCAACTGCACTTTAAGTACAGCATTTGAAGGATGTGGATTTGAATGTTGGGAGCACAATAAGAATCACAAAATCATAGCAAAAAAAAGAAGAAAAAAATTAAAAAATAGTAAAAGTAATAAGCTCATGTTCCTAGCAGCAGGGGAAAGCCACCTTAATTTTCTTCAGACTCCATCTGCTTCTCTGCAGCATTGTCAGTACACTTCCTGCCCTGCTGTTTCTTTTCCTCTCCACCTTTCTAGTAATTCTTCATGTATTATCTACTCTGTAAGCTTCTTGAAGGTAAGGACTATCTTGCTTGTTTGAATTTTTATTCCTGGTAAATAGCATAATGTTAAACTCCAAACATACAAAGAAAGGCAAAAAGGAAGGCCCTTAAGAAGCATGCTTTTTAATGGGGGCAACAACATCCAGACAGCCATAAATATATTTTATAAATATTGTATAAATATAAAAATAAATATTTTATAAATAAAATAAAAATATTTTATAAATATAAATAGTTATAAATATATAAATATAAACATATAAATATATATAAATATAAATATTTTATATAAAATATAAAAATTTTATAAATATCCTAATAAACATAAATATATAAATAAATATATATAAATAATATAATATATTGTATAAATATAAATATTTAAAATAAATATTAAATATACTATAAATATTACAAATACAAATGTGTGTGTATTATATATGTATACATACACATATGTATATATATATGCCTATATGTGGCATGTATATTTATATACATATATAAAATATATATGTGCCTATATATGGCATCTGTGTATCTATATATATGAAGAGAAAAGGGGAAGGAGAGTGGAAAAAGGGAGGGAGAGAGAGAGAGAGAGAGAGAGAGAGAGAGATAATGGTAAGGTAAGGGGAAGAGAAAGGAAGAGAGGGGTGGGGAAAGAGGGAGAGCCTGAGCCAAGGTGAGAGAATTGGAAATAATCTTAAAGGGAAGGCATTAGGTACATTTGAGGAGAAGATTGAGAAAAACCACCTGCACACAATAGGATTTGAAGGAAGCCAGTGAAGCCAAAGGGAGACTAGAAGAAAGAATGGGGATTAGTCAGGAAAAATGCCTCTATTGGGAAATGGAATATTGGGTGGGAGAGAAAGTAAAAAGACTAGTCTAGCACTTTGTGCAAACACTTAAATTTTAAAAATAAACTTTACAAGATTAGAAAAGTATTTCTAGATAGCCTGCTCAATACAATATGGCAGCTGGGAAAAATAATGCAATCTTAGGCCATAGAATATTACTTCCTGGAATGAGGAAGTAAAATCATAGCCAGAGTATTGTATTTCATTTTGGGTGTTACATTTAAGTCAGCATACCAATAAGCTGGAGAGAATCCAGAGACAGGTAACCAGGATGGTAAAGTTCATACTCTGTAAGGACTGAATGAATTAAGGGGTGGTGAATACTTGAGAACTGATATAGGGGAAGGAAGAATTGATAACTATTAAGGTAGGGAGTGCACAGAGTTGATATGCATGGCCTCAGAGGAAGGAACTAGGAGCAATGGGTGGAAATTACACTGAGGCATATTTAGATGTGCTGAAATGAGACATTTCCTAATTGTTAGGGTTATTGCAAAGTATAATTATTTAATTAAATAATTTAAAATATTTCAGTATCATTATTATTATCTTTACTAGAATAATTTAGTCAGCTATTTTAGATAGTAGATAGAGCATTATGTTTGGAGTCAGAGTTGAATTTGAAGTTTGTCTTAGACAGTCTTAATTGTATGGCTCTGGGAAAGAAAGTCACTTAATTTCTAGCTACCTCAGTTTTCTTATCTGTGAAATGGGAATCATAGGATTGCTGTAAATAACATGTAATATTATGTAAAGCATATAAGTTATGCATAAAATATTATGTAAATAAAAAATAATATGTAAATAATCTGTAAAGTGCTTTGTGAAACACTGTATAAATGTTTTGTTATTGTTAAGTTATTTTCAGTTGGGTCCTACTCTTCTATTTTTAGTTGTGTCCAACTCTTCATGACCCCATGGATGTCTGTCCATGGGTTTTCTTGGCAAAGATACTGGAGTGGTTTGCTATTTCCTTCTCCAGTTGAAAAACAGACAGTAAGTGATTGTCTAAGGTTAAACAGCTAGGGCATTTTTGAAATTAATTTGAATTCAGATCTTCCCAACTCCAATCTCAGAGTTCTATCTCCTCTGACACCTGTCAGTAGGGAAAAGCTTTCTATATTTGTTGCCTTCTCTCCATGTTTTTTTTTAAAACCTCTCATTTAATTCTCATTCTCTTCACTCTGATTTTCATATCTAATGTTCAACTGAAATTTTATTCTCAAAGGTCACTCATCTTTATTTATGACTAAATTCAATGTCCTTTTCTCATTTCCATCATCATAATTGATGTTAGTGTTTGGTCCTAGGTGTTTGATCCTGCTAACCATCTCCTTTATCTGTTTCTCCTCCCTGGATTTTTGTGACACTTCCATTGTGGGTCTCTTCCTTTCTGTTTGATCAATACATTTCAGTTTTTTTTGTAGGTATAGCAATTTATATGTGTGGGTAGCCCCGAGATTTCTGATATAGGGCATCTCTCCTATGGCGTCAACTCCTATAGGCAGCCCTGCTTCTCTCTTCTCTCTTCATCGCCTGAATAACATCTTTAGGTGAAAGTTTCAAAGACATCTCAAAATCAAAACATACTACAGTACCTTCCACCACACTCCAAATGCAACCTTTCTCCTAATTTTCCCATTTCTGCTGAAGACATATTGTTCTTTTAATAAACAATGTTCATTCTTTGATATATTTGATTATCTGTCGATGGGGTGGGAGGAGAGAAGGAGGAACAGAGAGAGAAAGTAAAGAGGGAAGGGGAGAGAGAGAGAGAGAGAGACAGAGACAGAGACAGAGATATATAGAAAGATAGAGAAACAGAGAAAGACAGAGAGAGACAGAGACAGAGATGGAGAGACAGACACACACAGAGAAAGAGAGACAGAAAGACAGGCAAACCAGACAGAAACAGACAAAGAAATGGAAGTAATCTTAAAGAGAAGACATTAACTCTGTATGGGAAGGAAAAACTGAGAAAAACCTATTGCACAATTAGTCTTTGAAGGAAGCCATTAAAACCAAGGGGAGACTAATAACCAATGTTCATTCTTTGCCAAGTCTTGTTGATTCTATTTTCGCATTATTCATGACTTTCTTATTCTCTCCACTGGCATCACAACTACCTCAATTCACATCTCTACCTCTATCACCTCTATGAACTGAAAGATTACAGTAGCTTCCTAATTGCTCTTGCATCCATTCTTTCCCCTCATCAAAGTGACCCTTTTCCACATGTTGACAAATAGATATTCCTAAAGAATAGGTATGGCCATGTACTTATATTGTGTGCCTGTACTTGAGAAAATTGTTTCAAAATCCATGTTAACATTAAAATCCTTGTCATTGTGGCTCTAACCTGTATTTCCAAGCTAATTCTATTATATTGTTGTTGTCTAGTTGTTTTTCAGAACTGTCCTGGCAAAGACAGGTCCTTCTCCAGCTCATTTTGCAATTGGGAAAACTGAGGCAAACAGGGATCTTTAACTTGTCTGGGATCACACAACTAGTAAGTGTCTGAGGTTAGATTTGAACTTAAGAGGAATCTTTTTGTTTTCAGATCTAACACTCTATCCATTGCTGTCCTAATCATGTTACTCCCTTTCATGTTTGTTTTTCCTATGTTGTAGACAAAAACTGACTGATAAATATTTTCTGGATACTACATTCCATTTCCTATGTGCATGTCTTTTTCTATGCAATTGCCCTTACCTAGAATGCTTCCACCTTTCTTTTGGAGCATCAATTCATTTTAGGTTCAGATAAAGTCCTACCTCCTATATTAGATGTTTTCCTTGATTCCCTCAGATTTTATTCTGTTCCCCAAATCATTCTATTTTTATACATATTGTATTTACTTACCTGCGTCTTTCATCCATTAATTTCCCCATCTGACCAGAAAGATGATGCTTCTTAAAAGCAGGGACACTTTCAATTTTGTTTTTCTCTCTCTCAAGTACCTGACAGTTTCTGAATGCTTACTGAATTGAGTTGACCTATGGTTTAGGAATATTATGTTTGCAATGGTTTAAAGAATCAATTAGAGAGAAGAGATACCAGAGACAGGAAGACCAGTTAAAAAGTCATTTTGTAGTCTGGGGAAGAAGTGCTAAGGACCATAACTAAAGTGGTGCTCTATGAGCGGCTATATGGGAATAGATGCAAGCGGTTTTATGAAAATAAAATTTTCAAGATTTGACAGTTAATTGGGTATAAGAGAAGGGGAGGAATTAAATATGATTCCAATATGTTAACAGTCCCTTTCAATTTTGGGCCACATGCAAATGAAATGTGCATCTTGCATGGCTTCATCCACATCAATGATAAAAATGTTAAATTTAATAATATAAGGGACTGGAGACCACCAGATTCTTAATGATTCTTTGGTTCCAGTGATTAAACAAGTTCTATTTAATCTAACTATACCATAACATAGTTTTTAATCCCTCCATCATATTATTATACATACAAGGATACTTTGAGAGTTGGTCAAATGCTTTGATGAAATTTAGGTATATTACTGTATTGTATTCAGTTCTTTCTTTTGATGTACAGGTCTGTTTACACCAACAAAAAGGAAGTAAAATGAGCTTGTTTATATTTTTGATGAACTCATGCTAACTATTAACAACCATCTCCTCTCTTTCTCACAAACCATTTCTTGAATGTTCTATAATTTTGCAAGGAATATTTGGCAGGCTATAGTTTGAAGAATCAATTGGAGTAAAATCGATAAAAGTGCAGAAACAGTTAGACCCTTTGGGAAGATAAAAACATGAGTTTTCCCATGAATAACATGAACCCATAGATCTTTTCTGAGAATTACAAAAAGGGATTTTTATATTTTCATTCATTCTCCTTTTGAGGAAGGCCAATGAAATATATGAGTAAAAGAAACAAAAAAACAGACCATGGCAAATTTTAAAAGCAGATATTTCACTTCCTTTCCCCCAAAATTCCTAATCTCTTGTGCCCTGGTACCCTGTGATGGAGGGGTGGAGGAATGGAATTCACATCAAAGATAGGTTGGAAATGGTCACTACATTCATAGGGAAGGATTCTTGTGAAGGAATCCCCCCTGCCCATCACCACCCAGTAGTCTATAAGAATTGTAGAAATGGCTCTATTCTTTCTCTTTGGATCCAGTTTCTCTTGGAATGCTTGTACTTTCTGTTGGACTTCTAGTCTACATGGATAGGCAGGACAGAACTTCTTTTCCCTCCCTCTCTCCAACTGTGAACAGAGGAAAAGTGGTTTTTTGCTAAAGCACATGACAGCAGGGACATCTCTTTCCTAGGAGAGCTTGAGTCCTTGGCTACCCTCTTCTGCCTTTCTTTTCTAAGAAATGACCATTTCTAATGAAGATATACTTGTATCATTGTGGCAACCTGTATGAAAGCTAGGAGCCAAAGCACATAGTCAGGTCCATGAGAGGTACCTCAGTTTCATAATTCTCTTACACCCTTCCTGTAAGTCATTAATAAAAATGTCAAATGTGGCTCTTCAACAATGAGATGATTCAAACAAATTCCAATTGTTCAGTGATGAAGAGAGCCATCTACACCTAGAGAGAGAACTGTAGGAACTGAATGTGATTCACAACATAGCATTTTCACTCTTTTTGTTATTTGCTTGCATTTTATTTTGCTTCTCTCTCTCTTTTTTTTTTATTGGTTTGATTTGATTTTTTCTTGTGCAGCACAATAATTGTATAAATATGAATGCATATATTGAATTTAACATCTTTCTACTATGTTTAATATATATTGGACTACTTGCCATCTAGAGGAGGGGGTAGGGAAAAGGGGGAAAATTGGAACACAAGGTTTTACAAGGACTAATGTTGAATAATGGTCCATTCATGTTTTGAAAAATAAAAAGTTTTAATAATAATAAAAAAGATAAATATGTCAAAAGGTTCTAACATCAGGGGTGTGGAGTTTAACAATGATTAGCCAGTATGATAATTGTAAACTTTATATTATTTGATATTATGCTTATAATGACAGGACTCCAATATGGAGTCATTTAGGCTAAGTGGTCCTAATGCTTATAAAGTACATAAGCAAAAGACAAACAAAGCTTATGCTTTTCCACTATTCCAATCTATGTTAATTCTGTGTCAGGCAGATAATGCTTGAAAGTCATGAGTAGTTGCAAAGAGTCTTTTGTCATTTTCCTTCTACTGCCTTAGCCAGTTTACTTAAATTCTCTTCCAGTTTCTGGTCCTGATTAAGAAACTGCCCATAAATATTGATACATTGTTGGTGGAATTGTGAATGGATCCAACCATTGTGGAGAACAATTTGGAACTATGCTCAAAAAGTTATCAAATTGTGCATAGCCTTTGATCCAGCAGTATTACTACTGGACTTATATCTCAAAGAGATCTTAAAGAAGAGAAAGGGACCTATATGTGCAAAAATGTTTGTGGCAGCCCTTTTTGTGGTGGCCAGAAGCTGGAAAATGCATGGATGTTCATCAATTGGAGAATGGCTGAATAAATTGTGGCATATGAATGTTATGGAATATTATTGTTCTGTAAGAAATGACCAGTAGGATGATTTCAGAGAGGTCTGGAGAAACTTACATGAACTGATGCTAAGTGAAATGAGCAGAGCCAGGCGATCATTATATACTTGAACAATACTATATGATCATCAATTCTGTTGGTTGTGGCCCTCTTCAACAATGAGATGATTCAAACCAGCTTCAATTGTTCAGTAATGAAGAGAATCAGCTACAGTCAGAGAAAGAACTATGGGAAATGAGAATGGACTACAATATAGCATTTCTATTCTTCCTGTTATTGTTTTCCTTCTCAGGTTTTTTTTAACTTTCTAGATCCGATTTTTCCCAAAAATTGGGAAACAGATGAATAAATTAGGATAGATAAATGCAATAAAACAATACTGTACTGAACTCTTATCAGTGTAATGAAGCAAGTGATAAAACATTCTACTCACTTCTTAAAAGAAAGGTAAAGGAGACAAAATACAGATTGAGAAAAATTTTTATAGGATATGGCCAATGTAGAAAATTGTTGAAATATGGAAAGAGGTCAGTAGCATATGTATGTAATTTAGAGAGCTATAACATAGGGTAACTAGATGTTGCAGGGGATAGAGCACCAGTCCTCGAGTCAGAAGAACCAGAATTCAAATCCAGACTTGGTTGCTTAATACTTGTTAGCTTTGTGACAAGTCACTTATTTGTGAGAATAAAAATAAATAAGACATGAAACAAGCATTGATCTATGATCAATCGCTTATCCAATCTTTTGCTCTAAACCAACCAATGGCATTTATTAAGTCTTTACTTTGTTTTTAGTCATAGCTAACTCTTTGGAACTCCATTTGTTGTTTTCTTGGCAAAGATATTGGAATAGTAGTGGCAGCTAGGTGGTGCAGCGGATACAGCACAGTTCTGAAGTCAGGAGGATCTGACTCAGACACTTAACACTTTCTAGCTATGTGACCCTGGGCAAGTCACTTAACCCCAATTGCCTCAGGGGAAAAAAAAATTGGAATAGTCTTGCCATTTCCTTTACCAGCTCGTTTTTTAGATGAGAAAATCAAGGCAAATATTAAATTCTCTTAATTTCATTAAGTTACTTGACTAGGGTCACAAGCTAATAAGTATGTAATAAGTATAAGCAATAAACTTAGGAAGATGAGAGCGCTATCCACTGTACCATTTAATTGCACTGTATGTTAGAGACTCTGCTAAAGACAAAGGATACAAAGAAAAGCAAAAATAATTCTTGCGTTTAAAGTGTTTGTTTTTTAATTAGAGTGACAAAGTAGGTGGAAGGTAACCTTAGAAGGCAAGAGGCTAATAGTTGGGGAAACCTGGAAAGACTATCTGCAGAAGTTAGCATTTGAATGAGTCTTGGAAAAAAAAAATTGCAAATTTGTAGACAATGGTTTGATTTTCTACAATTCACTTGACTTGAAAGGGTTAATCAACCCCCATCCCTCTCCCTTTTCATTTTAGAGTGAAGTAGACCAAGTTAAGGCACAGCTGGCTGTTGATATAAGATAATCAATCACTTTTCAGAGTTTTCTTGCTTTCTCAGATTTCTCCAGGCTGAAATTAGTTAGTTCCAGGATGAAACCCATACAAAGGCTTTGGATGAATGGATTGGTTATCAAAGAAACTATCAAAATAGCTTAGCCATTAGAAATGGGATGAGGGAAAGGGGAACTACAGCCACTGTGAAAGATTTTCTCAACACCCTCTTGGAACACCTGACATATAGAAAAAGTATGAACCTCCATTTCATGCTCTGGAGAGAATCTTCTAATTTTGACAACAAGATCAGTCACTTTTACAGCTCTCTTTCTTAAGTACAAGTCAGGGATTGACTTGTATCTTTAATGGATAAACAGTTCCCAAACAAGTTTCACCCATCTTTTAAAAATATCATTTCTTTTTCTTTTAAAAGTGGACTACAGTTGTATCAGAGCCACTAGGTTATTATACTTTTGGCAGTAGACTTTTTCCTCCATTTTATTCTTCTTATGTGGGTAGTCATACTTCAGAGCAGCTAGATGGCCCAGTGGAAAGAGCTCTGGGCCTGAAGTCAGACATTCATCTTCCTTGTTATACCTCAGTTCTCTTTTATTGTCCTGACTCAGTTTCTCTAATTATCCTGACTCAGTCTCCCTAAATTGTTTTGCCTTGGTTTCTAATTGTTCTGCTCTATCCTGCAAAACCACCCCTCCCTTTTAATCATCAGAATATTTGATAAGGATAAAAGATCTTATATTTTAGAATATCAGAATGCCTCTCCCTATCCCAAACTATCTGAATATCAGATACTGTCTTATAAGAGACCCTCTCCCCATCTCCACGGTGCCTCCACCCATGATGTCATCTCCATCTCAGGTAGCTCACCCCACCCTGTCAAAACTGGATTGTTAGTCCCATGTTCCCCCTCTCAGCACCCTGACTCTACCCCTGCCTCGGTGTACCCCCTGTTGTCTGAGCCATGTGTATTTATGTCATTGAGAACTCAGACTGGTTGCTGGATTCTTGGAAATGATAGTCTCATTCAGCCCTGGGACCAAAGCATGGATTCATTTGGTCCCAGTAAATCTCTCCCTTTCAAATAAATTATTAAATACTCTCTACTCTCTATCTTGCCTCAGTTTCTCCGGCATTAGATCCTGAGTTCAAATCTAATCTCAAATACTTGCTAGCTGTTTGACTTATCCCATTTGCCTCAGTTTCTTCATTGTAAATTGAGCTAAATAAGGAAATGGCAAGTCATTCCAGTATATTTGTCTAAAAACCACCAATGTGGTCATGAAGAATCAGATGTGAATGAATAATAAGAGATGGGTCACTAAAGAGAGATACTTTTTTACTCCTTGCCATTTTTAATTTCCTAATTTCTTTTCAGTGACTGGATTATTTATATTTTATACTATCACATTTTAAAATTATTGGTAAGTAATACCCTAAACAAATCCCTCTAGAAATACAATTATGAGGAGTTTCATTTGGGCTAATAGTTAAGTACCTGGGCCATGAAATCAACAAATCAAACATAAAAACAGAGTGGGTTCTTTTTTTTTTTTTTTTTTTTTTTTTTTTGTCAAATTCTTTTTGAGTTATTCAAGCCTGACTTCTAACATCCCTCTGGAGAGTCAGTTGGAAAGGTTCATTTTAATTTCCTAAATTATCAGGTTTCCACTGAATATTCTAAAATTATATATAAAGTCCCTTAGCCACTATCACATTTCTTCTTCTGTGTAATAAGGAAAACAAGACCTTTGAAGAACTCAATATACTGGCAACAGCAAAAAAAATGGAATGATAGGCACTATTTGAAAACTCATTCCCTTAGAGAGATTTCTTTGTCAAAGTTTGAATCACTGATGTACCTAAGCTGTATCTTCACTCCTTAGGCTTCTAAAGCTGTCTGAAATAACCAAAGGAAAACTGATCTGGGGTTTCTCTGGACATTCAAGAACAAAATCTACCTTCTTTCTTACTTTGTGCTGAAGGGTAATTGCTTTAATAAAGTTGTTTGATGTCACAAACACCAGATAATACTATTGCTATGGAAATAGAATGCTTCTATCTGAAACAAAATTGATCTTTTGTATTCTTTGCATTAGTAATTTATCAGGGTAGAGGAAAGAAAGATCAACTTTGGAGGAAAGGTCAATATCAATGCCTAAAAAGATCAATGCTTAGAAAATGGAATTAAAAACTAATTATAGTAAATTTATCCCAACTCCATTATCTCAGGATAATATTCTATAACAATTAAAAAGAATTAGATTTGTCTTGGTAATCTTGTCTGAAATAATTTTATAGAAAATGATCTGACTTTTCAATCCCTACATATTAGGGTAGCTAGGTAATAGAGCACTAATGAATAGAGCACTGGGCCTGGAGACAGGAAGATCTGAATTCAGATCCCATCTCAGACTGTGATCCTGGGCAATGGTTTCCTCAACTGGAAAATGTAGATAATATAGGTACATGCCTCTCAGAGTTGTTGTGAGGCTGAAATGAGATAATACTCATAGAGAGTTTACCATTATATACGGCACATTGTTTCTTGTTGTTTGTCCTCTCTAGAAGACTACCAATGTCTTCACTTACAAGAAAAATGAATGTAGATAAGAACTGCGCAAAGTCAACAGCCTCTCTCCTCCAAAATCATCATTGGAGTCCAATGGCAAGAAATAAATAGTTCCAGACAACTGGTTATGTCCCAGGATGCAGTAGGAAATAGTGGTTCTTTAAGCTAAGGTCTTTCCCAGGTCTGAGTTTACCTATTTAGTGAATAAAGGCTAGGTAAGATTTGAGAGAAAAACTGACCTACTTTGCTTTCCCAAAAGAATCAATCTATGAGGAGAAGGCACTCACAATTTCTGGAGAGAGTGGAAGCAATTGCTATTTACATTCATTCTGAACCATCAAAACCCAAAGAGCAAGTAAGGCTCAGGCTGGAATCTATTACTGGCCAATCAGTGAAAGCTGGGATTTAAAGGTATAATCAGGTAGCTCTATTTGAATCTCAATGGACTTTAACAAGGCCTGGTTTTCCAGGCCTTTAAGAAATGATAAATAAAAACTACATGAGACAAAATTGTTGATTGTACCAATGTTTTGGAAAAAACAATGATAGAATAAAGAAGTGTGTGGTGATGGAAGGAAGAGGGGAAGACAATCTACTTTCATATCCCCAAATATTTTGCAAAGTATAAGTGATCAAAATTTACATTTCTTTGGACAGAACACCCATATTTAGTAAGGGTATGGCTCTCTATGTGAGCAAGGTAGGGGAAGGGAAAAAAAGAGGAGGAGGAGGAGGAGGAGGAAGGAAACAATAGCATTGTTCAACTAGAACTAGTCTGTTGAGTCCCCTCCTGGGGCAACTACAACTACTCACAGATTGTTGCTTGTCCTTCTTTCTGGAAGAAGACCAATGATACCAGGAGGGTCATATCTTAATTTTCAAGTAAATTGGAAAAGTCACTGGTTTTTAGAGTTATCACTGGGGTCCAGTGGCAATATATGTGTCAGGATTGGTGATAGCTTAAATGGTACATGGCAGCCACTAAGGGGCCCTCTTACCCAGCTTCTTAATAAGTTGAAACTTTATTGGATCTTGCTATGTAAGTCTGCTATTTTATTGGCGTCCCCCAGGCTCCTGACCTGCTGATAAACCACCCCCCAAAATAAAAATTACCTAATGCGCGCTATAACCACTAGAGATACCCCAATTATAAAGCCAAACTGCACTAACACCATCACAAATGCCTCGACAAAAAACATGGTTGAGCTGAAATGGGAAGGAATAGGCCTGAAGTAGCAACCAGTAGCCAGTCCGAGGAAGGAACTAAGGTTCCTCTGCAGATTATGGGCTTACTGTGAAGGATCGTGTATCTTCAGATGATGGTCCTGAGGTGAGGATAAAGGTTTTCCTAAGGATAATGATCTGCTAGAAGAAGTAGCTTTGTTGATCACTCTTTATGGACGTAATGTCTATGTAAGCCAACATATTATGTCTTATGTAATATATACATATTATGTATTATGTACTATATGAGATATATTAGGTAAAGATAGGCATGTATTAGATAATGATTAGTAATATTAATATTAATGTATTTAGTAATGTCTACTTAATATGTATATTATTATATGATAGGGGACTATAAATGTATGCTCTCTCTATATAAAATATACATAAATAGAGTTGTCATTTGTGTCTATGTGGCCATCAAACTGGTTTTTGTAATGGGCTGAGGCTCAAGTTGATGCACTGAGGTCCCAAGCACGTGAGGCTAAATAGTAATTGGACCATACTCTATTAATATATAAGCTTGGAGAAAGAATGGCCCCTGCCCACTCTTTGTGCAAGTCCTGATGTGTTGTATAGGAAATGACGATTTTGGTGGGTGGAGGCAAGGGGGCGGAGATGAAAGCAGAAAGAGACTGCTGGCTGGCATCTTGACACAGCTGCTCGCATTGCTATCTCGATGGCCCTTCATCTCCAATCCCCCTCTGCTAGCTGGCTTCCTGTTGCAGCTGCCCATGTTGCTATCGCAATCCTTCTTCACCTCTACTGAGAATAAAAATTGAAGATTTTTCCCTTAACCTGAATTCCTGACTCTGGCTGATTTTAAATACACGGTCATCACAGGTTTTTTTTTTTTTTTCTTTTTTAATAAAGATCTATCCAAATGTCTTATTCCAATGTAGAGATAACCTTGGGATGTCTAGGACAATGCAAAAGGAATATGAGCTGTAATATATTTTATCATACCTGAAAAACTTTGTATATGGTTCTAACTACTGACCATTCCTACTTTCTAAGGGTTAGTCTAGATAACAATATAGAGGTTTATCATCCCCTGGCTGTTCATTTGGTGACGAATTCTTTAGACATGGCAAATCATGAAATAACAAACAAAAAATACCAAAAAATCCCACAGTACAATTTGAGCCTTCCCCCCAACATATTCCTCTGTTTCTACAATGTTAATTCGGAAAAGGGGGCATAGGATTTCAAGAAGCACAGATAAACATTGATTTAAGTTTTGGTACACTTAATAGGAGATGTTTATTCAGTGATCCAGAAGAAAAAAAGCTATTAAAGGAAAAGAAAGTCTTCTGTCTTGCATCTCGATATAAATCAAATCAGAAGAGAAAAGAGACTTAGCTAAAATATGCTTTTTTCTGAGATTGTATTCCATTTGTATTGTATGTATATACAAACATATGCATAATGCATAGTTATTTGCATGTTCTTTCATTTTCCTGTAAGCTCCTTGAGGACAAGTACTGTGTTTTTGTTTTTCTTTTTATCCTCAATGCTTAATATAATGCCTAATACATCAAGCACTTAATAATTAGTCATTAACTGACTAAATGGACATCAATAAACCTTTAAGCATTTTTAAAATGTCAACGATATATTAAACAATGTGCCATAGGTCCCGGAGAGTACAAAGGATGAAAGAATCCTTTTTTTTGTGAGGTGCTTATGCTCCAATATAAAATGTATAAAATATGTCATTTTGCATTATATTTGCAGTGGAGAGGCATATAAAGGAGTTGGTGCAGTTGATTTTATTGTGGACCAAAGGACAACAAAAAACTTAATTTCACAGAACATCTGCTCTTCTTATATCACAACACTCATATAAGTTTTTGCAAAAAAACCACCATGAAAATAAATGAAACTTATGTTCTAGCATCTGTTGTAGAGAATGAGGAAAATAAGATGTTTTATGAATAACTTATTAAGACTCTTCAAATAAAATCACCATTTAACTTAATTCTAAGTGACTTCAATGCAGGAGGAAAGATGGTGAAAAATGTTGGAAAATAAAGTTCAGGGGTAAGAAGTCAGAGAAGGCAAGGATGTATACCACTATATGGAAGCTTTGCACCTATTCATTGTGAATACTTTCTTTGAGCATAGAGTTAGAATGTGTTGGGCATATCCAGTGTCAAATACCATTATGAAAATGAAATTGATTATGTTTTCACAGGGAATGCCTGATTATGTGACATGTGAATGATTTCTAAACCAATTGTCTGTCAACTAGAACCAGTCAGTCTAAGTTCTTGTTAAAGCAATAATCAAAATTTGTATATTTGTAAGATAATAAAAATATGATAACATAATAAAGGCAACTCCAGTAGTATCTATTTAAATCAACTGCTGACTGCAAATTAAAGAAATGGATAAAAGAGCAGATATCAACACAGACCATCACTGTCGTTGAGAGATGCAGATCAATTGTCACAGTGAGGAAACTATAGAAACCTAGAAACCAACTTAACATGTAAACATTTCATGTTTTTGCTGAGTAGAAAGATATGGTTAACATCACTTTAGAATATAAACTAATTTGTAAAATCTTATGGAGGAGGATAGTGGAAGATTATAGGTAATATGGCTTCATCAATCAATCAAAGAATATTTATTTAGTGTCTACTATTTTCCAGACATTGTGCTAAATACTGGGGATGCTGAAAGAGTCAAAACACAGTTGCTTCCCTCAAGTAACTTACAATCTAATGGTAGAGACAATGGATAAATAATTACATACAAAGTAAACTATATACAGGATAAATAGGAAATTTGTGGAGGAGGTACCACCTTTGTATTCTAATATTATATATGACAGGACCTTTGGAGCATTCACAATTCACCTGATATGGAAGCACCCCTAAGCAGATTTGCCTGATCATTCTCAAATCTCCACTTTCCTTTCTGTCTTATGCAGAAAAGCTAGTCTCCTTTAGTTGACTACCAAACTGGAACAGGTGGCATCTTTAAAACTGGGTGCAATTGAGATAATTATTTTTTCCCAATTTTTCTGATCCGTCCCTTTATGCAGTGTGCACTTTCCTGCCACATTCTGAGGGTGATGATCACAGTTCAAACACAGCAAGGTATTTAATGGTGAAAGAAGAAGGACTTCCTTCCTCTGCCCTGCTTCTTTTATCCCAGCTCTGATAAATAAGCATAGAACTGTTTATTTTTATTCTATGTCATTTGTCCTCAGTTTTAGGTGTCAGGAGTGGTCCCCACTAGAACTGGAAGTTCATGTCATTATGACTTTGGAAATGATTTGCAGGCAGTATGGGTTTAGTCAACCAAGCCAACAGTAAAGTCCAGAGAAGTCAGATCACCTTAGATTCAAGGCCAGTTTGTTTTCAATTTGGAACTGGCACTGTACTACAGAAATTGAGCTATGCTAAAAACCTAATACCTTTCCCCTTCCCAGAGACTGAAATAATATAAGGTATAGGGGTGTTGGCCTAATAAGTATGTAGATTTGTGATTATACTTTACTTTTACAGTAAATATTTCTTTGTAAAAATCTCATGTGAATGTAGTGATTAAATGGAACTGGGGTGCAAGGTGGCTCCTTATACTTGGATAAATACCACTGGTTTAGAGCCATTTTAGAGAGCCTGCATCCCACAACCCCCCTTATGGGTACCCAACACTGAAGGATGGGTAAGATTTAACTTCTCTGGTTATAAGTGGGGGCTAGGGTAGCAAATATTGCCCATAATCCCCACTGTACTACATTAGGAATGAGCACTAAAGAAGACAAAAATCAGAATAACAGCTAGATTAGACTATATAGCCTAAGAAAAACAAAGGCAGTTTATGCTGCAGGCTAAACATCTTTTTATAGGGTCAAAGAATCAGCTTTCAAAGATAGCTGAAGGAAAAGGGCAATGCAAAAGGTATGAAAAAAAACTTAAACCTTTTAATTACTGAAAAAAAAGAGACTACAAGAACATCACTATAAAATTTTAATGACAATAATAATAATCTACTTATGAATCAAGGACTTTCTTGATGAAGCTATGAGAAAAGAATACAGGATTATTCAAATGATATTCTGCAACAATTCACTGAAAAGTATAGAGAATATAAGATCACACTGCTTATTTTGTGGACTTTTGAAAAAAAATTGATGTCTCCTCATAGGCTCTCTTTCAACAACATATTTCTTGTGTACATTTCAAAATCATATTTCATATTCTTTGAAATATGTAGCAATAGAGATGAATGTCTTTGATAATAAAGATGTTATTATTTGATAAATAATAGTGAATAAGACATAAAATCTGGAGATGTACACTTGCTAAAAGTATTTACCACTGCTGTGGAGCATATTCAGTCCAAGTTGAAGAGGGATTCTTTATAAGGTAAGGTCACTTTGAAGATGACATGAAGTCCCTCTGCATGAAGTCCCAGAACATTGCCTTAAAAGCCACGCAGGAAAATACTTGTTCCCAAAAACTGGTCCAGATCATGATAGACAGTTGGATGCACAACTAGCACATTATTTTCATTATATAAATAAATATATTTTGACAAGAGAATGCAAATGAATAATAAGTTTGGCCCACAATTGTATACAAAGAAGAGAGCAGAGTGGATTGCCTTTGGAAAATTGCAAAAAAAAAATTTTTTTAACAACTTCCAAGTTTTTCTTTGAAATAAAGGCTCATCTTTCCATGTATATTTTCTCTCTGATGTTGTGTGGCTATGAATCATAGAATATCCCAGTCATTAAAAAAATAGTTGAGTGTGATGACTGAGTATTTTAAGATCAGCCAGAGTCAGGAATTCAGGTTAAGGGAAAATCTTCAATCTTTATTCTTTTTGGAGGTGAAGGGGATTAGCAATGTGAGCAGCAGTGACAGGACCCAGCCAGCAGTCTCTTTCCGCCTTTCTCTTAGCCCCCCTGCCTCCTCCCACTAAAATCGTCATTTCCTATACAACACCTCAGGACTTGCACAAAGAGTGGGCAGGGGCCATTTTTTTCCCCAAGCATATATATTAATAGAATATGGTCCAATTACTATTTAGCCTCATGTGCTTGGGACCTCAGTGCATCAACTTGAGCTTCAGCCCATTACAGTTGAGCATCACATAGAGGGCAATGGAGAGATGCTTGGTGAGTAGCCATTAAGTGGCTACTCATATTATACACAAACAATTGCACAAGAATAGACATTTAGATGGATCAGTGGATAGAGAGCTGGGTCTGAAGTCCAGAAATCTGAGTTCAAATCTGTCCTCAGACTACATGACTGTGGACAAGTTACTTAACCTCCATTTGCTTTAATTCACTGGGGAAGGAAATGACAAATAATTCCCCTGTCTTTGCCAAGAAAACCCCTTGGATAGCATTGGTGTGTCATGGTCAGGGCCACATTCAATCATTACTGAATGATTGAACATCAAAACAGCACAAAGAATATAATCAGAAAATTATAGCTGGAAAAGAAGGTGAGCTGATCATAGATGGGACACTTAAAAATTCTCCTTTTACATAAGTAATGTAAAGATCTATAGAGGTAGCTCTTCTAATAAAGATTTTCAAAAGGATCTAAATAAGAGTTGCATAGGATAAAAGAACGTCATGGGGGTGTGCAGATTGAGATGGGCAATAACTCAAGTAAACAAGCATTTGTCAAGTGCTTACCATGTGCAGGCCATGTGCTAAGCACTGAGAAGAGAAATACAAGCAGAAAAATAATGCCTGCCTTCAAGGAGCTTACATTTCTTTAAAAAAAAAATATTTCTTGAACTAAATACAAAATAAGAAAAAATAGAATAGAAAAAAGAAAGACAGAAAAGAAAAAGACAAAATAAAGCAAAACATTGTCCTATGCCCCACAGAACATGAAGGAGGATTCAAAATATACAATAATTTCCATTTCAAGAAAGCATATTGTATTCATGAGCTTTCATCTTTACTTCCTTGTAGGTCATTCTTTAGTTCTCTGCTAGGTATTTTCTACTCTATTCCTTTTCTTCCCCTTCATCCCTCCCACCTCCTCCAAGCAAGCCACAGTTAAGCCAGATATATTTATGTTTACATAACACACACACACACACACACACACACACACATATATATATATATATACATTCAAAACTACCCACAGACATACATATATCTATATACACATATATAGAGATTTACATGTATACATACTCACTTAGACACACACAAACATATATATAATGCATATATATGCATATGGATTTGTATAATATTCTCTCTAAAATGTAACGTTCTATTGAGGTTTTCTTGGGGTTTCTGGAGGCAACCTTCCTTTCAGTTCAGTAATCACCACACTAGTAGTCAGAGGTTAAAGTCTGAATCCTTTATTCTCGCTTTCAAAGTCTTGTCTCCTTTATTTGGGGCTCAGTTAGTTTTCTGGAGGCCTTCTGGAGTCTTGGTTTCAGTGGAGAAGTGAAGGAGGAGAGCCTAACACAAGGTGGTGTGAGATGGGATGAATCTATCTGAGTCCAAGGGCTTATGCTCCAGCCTTCAGCCTCCAGCCTTCTGTCCATTTGTCTCTGAATCTCCCTGGCTAAAGCTTCTAGCTTATATGCCCCCACTGAGTACAAACCAATCATTATATCACTAGGAAACCATTATTTGTTGTAGGATTAAATCAATGCTAAACTAGATTTAACCACTGTCTCCTCAATTCCACTTAGTTCCTTGTTTCAAGTTCTGGCCCATAACATCTCCTTGTAGCATTAAATCATTAATATTGAACCATGCTAAATTAGATAACTATTGTCTCAATTCCACTGACTTAGTACTTTATAAGAATCCTTTGTTTCAAGTTCTGGCCCATAACACAGTTGCTCATATATAAATATGCATCTAAAACAATATTAATATGGATGACTTATAATGTAGATTTCTCTCTTGATTGTGATTACTAGCCCTACTTTTACCAATCAATTCTACTCCTGATCCTTGCTATATAATCTCTTATTTCCTATTCCTGATAATTCTTTAATTCTGCTCTTTTAACTTGCCTTGATATATATTACTTAGCTTCCCCCTACCCATGGATCCCTCCCTTATCTTCTCCTCCCACCCTTTCCTTCTCTCTTTATCCTATTTCCATTAATCAGCACACCTTATCCCATTCCTGTTCATCTAAACTCCCTTCTGTACCCTCACCTTACTCTTACCCTCCCTCCCCTCTTTATTCATTAATCTATACATCCTGTCTCACTGCCATAAATCTACACATCCTTCTACACCCCACTTTATCCTATTCTATTCCTCCTTCCTTTTCCCTTTATTTTCCTTATAGTGTTTGGAAGGTGTTATATCTCCATATATAGGTGTGTGTGTGTGTGTGTGTGTGTGTGTGTGTGTGTGTGTATACACACATATATATGTATATATATTCTTCCTCTGTACTTCATTTATATAACATAATTACTATTTTTATCTTTTCCCAGACAGTTTTGCTTCTTAGAGTCAGATAATACTGAACTCTGTCCCAATCTTTATTTTGAGCTACCCAATTGCTAATGTCAATCTTAAACATAAAGTTTAAATTTCCATATTAAAAAAAAACACACATAAACAATTTGTCCATGTTAAATTCCTTGAAATGAATCTTTTATATTGGCTCAAATTTTCTATTAAGTTTGGGTTTGGTTGAGACAAAGTCCTGAAAATCTGCAGGTTCAATGAATGTTGATTTTTAAAAAATTCAATATTATGGATAATTTTGCTGGACAATATTTTTGACTGCAGGCCTAGATCTTTTGATTGTCAGGATATATGATTCCAGGACCTGCCATCTTTTATTGTGGAGGCTGATAAATCCTATACAATTCTAATTATAGCTCCAATTTTTTTTTCTTATTACTTGAATATTTTTCTCTTTGATCTGGGAGTTTTGAAATTTTGCAATAATATTTCTATGTGTTTTCTAAAAAGGGTGTCTTGAGATGGTGATTGGTGGATTTTTTTTCCTACTTTCTCCTCATGTTCTATCATTCCAGGAAAATTTTAAAAATATTTCTTGCACTATTGTGTCAAGGTTCTTTTTTTTTTTTTTTTTTTTTTTGTCAGTTTTCAGGTAGTCCAATTATTCTTATATTTTTCGCTTCTTGATTTCTTCTCCAGATTTGTTGTTTTTCTTATATTTCACATTCTGTGCTATTTTTTCATTCTTTATATTTAGCTTTGTTATTTCTTGGTCATTTATAGCTTCACTGGCTTCTTGCCCAATTCTAATTTTCAAAGAATCATTTTCTTTAAGGTTCTGTATCTCCTTTTTCAGTTGGTTACTTTTTTTCATAATCTTATTGTTTTTCTTGGATGGTTTTTATTTTACTTTCGTTTTAGTTTTTCCTCACTTTCATTTGGTTTTTAAAGACTCTTTTGGAGATCTTTTATAGATTCCCTGTGCAGGGAGCTATTTAACATTACTTTTTGGGGTATACAAAGCTTTTTTTTTTTTTTTTTTTTTTTACTAAAATGTCCTCCTCTGAAGATGAGCTCTAGTCTTCCTTTTCCCAAAGTAAGTTTCTATGATTTAATTCTTTTTTCTTTGCTGGTTAATTTTTTTTTTTTTTAATGAGAAGTATTAGTGTAAGCACCGCTAATTGTAGTTTGGGAGGATAGTGCTTCTACTTTCACTTCAGCCCTCCCCTCTGATCTGACCATTGTCAAATCATGTCTGCACACCTCTCTGGGGAGGGATCCCCTCCTTCCCTCCCCACAGTGGGGCATGTGTCTTTGTCCCACTGTTTCTACACTCACAGCGTTTGCTGGTTCTTTCTAGCTCAGAGCTGCGTTTCTGCATCACAGCTGGACCTGGTGTCCCTAAACAGCGGGAGTCCCCCCCCAGTCTTCCTAGACTCAGACCCTATCTCCCCACACTGTCACCTTTCTGGGAAGTGAAGGTTTGACCTGAGGCTTCAGCCAAATCCAGCTAGCCCCAGGACTCCTCTGGCTGTTTTTGCAGAGTTAACCTGGAGGTGTTTGTTATTCACCTGTGTTAATCTTTATTTTAAAATATAATTTTATTGATATTTTTCTACTTTTTTTATCACTATGGTATCCCACATGTTCCTCTTCCTTTCCCTTCTAGAGAACCATCCATATAAAAATAGCATTTTTGCAGAGGGAGAAAAAGTTAGCATAGCTGATTGATACATTGAAAAAGTCTGAAAATATGTGCAATGCATAACATCTGTGGTCTTTCACTGCCACAAAGCAATAGGCTGAAGGTGACTTCTAATATCACTCTATTCAAGTCTCATTTGATCTTCATAATTTTGTACATTTACTTTTGATTTTTTTTTGGTGTGTATGTGTGTGTGTTTTTCTCCATTTCCATTGTTGTTGTTACTGTATATATTATTTTCTTGATCCTGCTTACTTCTCTATATTGTTTCATATAAATCTTTCTTTTGGGAGGGGAGAGTTTAACCGCTTTTTTTTTTTTTTTTGTATGTAGCTTTGAAACAAACAAATCTATTATCATTTGGTGGCCAATCTTCTGGTGATGAAGTCATGCACTAAGTGCATTTTATTGAATATATATTTGTAGCCCATCAATTAACAAATATTTGTTAAACCCCTACTATTTGCCAGGCACTGTGCTCAATATACAAAAAAGGACAAGATAATCTCTGATCTCAATGAATGTAGAGTCTAATGTAGAAATATAATATACAAAAGGAAGCAGAAAAAATAGGGAAAAGAAGAGGGAGAGGTTACAGAAAACATGATGAAGTCTCAGTGAATGCCAGAAATGAAGAGATGCCTCACCTGCACTCCCCCTTACATAGAAGTTCTGGGAGAAACTCTCTGATTTCTGCCCTCCATCTTCCAATCAAGGGATAAAGAAGCTCCAGGAGCAAGAGATACTGATGTAACCTTGTACAAAGAAAGGGTTTTTAAGGCATGATGAAGTCTAAAAGAGTCCAGATAGGTGGGAAATATTCCAAAATAATAATAATCCCTCAGAATAGAACCGATTAATTTTTTAAATTTTCCTTTCTTTCCCTAAAGTAATATGTTATACATAGTAAGAAATCAGTGAATGTGTTATAAATAAGTATTAAATGAATGAATTTCCATTTTCAAAGCAATAAGTTAACCAAATAAGCTATGTCCCAAAGTTGTTTCATTGAGAACAGAATATCAGGGCTTCAAGGGAAGAATTTTGCAAATCTAATGAAACAGATGGTAAATGTATAATCAGTATAGATCAATAAAAAAAGATAGAAGGAATTAGATGAAGAGAAATGCCTTCAATGGATGTCGGCCTTTTATAGGAAGTAATTAATTTCTTTGTGGAGAGATCAATCAGGGAAATGTGATTATACAAAGGACCTTAAAAGTTGGAAAGGATTCTAAAAAAAATTGATCAATTTTTTTTTCTCCAATGAGGAAAATATTTTTAAAAATTATTTTAAAATAAACTTTTGAGGCAGCTAGGTTGCACAGTGGATAAGAGTACCAGCCCTGAAGTCAGTAGCTTCTAAGTTCAAATTTGGCCTCAGATAACTACCATTAGACACAAATACATGTTTGTGAATACATATATATGTAAAAATCATTCTACATAATTGTATTGATAAGTTTTTTCTCTGGATACAGATAGTATTTTCCTTCATATGTAGCTAATTTGAATATTTAAATCAAAATGACTTATTCAGAGTTCTTAAAACAATTTTGCTCTTATAATATATAATGATTTTTTTGGTTCTACTCTTTTTGTTTTATATTATGTCATGTAAGTCTATCCATTTTTTCTAAGTTCATTGAGCTCATCACTTCCATCACAATCATATACCAAAATTTGTCAAGCCATTCCCCACGTGATGGGCATCCCCACAGTTTCAGTTCTTTGCCACCACAAAGAGAGCTGCTATACATATTTTAAAACAAATTAGTTCTTTTCCTTTATATTTTAAAACAATTGAACTTACCAATTCAAATCAGTAAACTTATTAAGTGACCACTATGTACTAGATACTGTTCTAATCTCAGAGGATATAAACAAAGGCAAAAATATAGTTCTTATCCTGGAGGAGAAGGAGTAAACTACATGCAAATGAATATATAGAGGCTACAAACTATATAGAGGCTGGAAATAATCCACAGAGGGAAAAATTTTCTGCAGGAAGTGAGAATTGAAAAAAGACAGGGATGTCAAAAAGTGATAAAGAAGAGGATTCTAAGTATGGGACAGTCAAACCTGGAGTGCCTTGTTCTTGGAATAGCAAGCAGACCAGTGCCATTGGATGGCAGAGTACATGGGCAGGTATGAGATACAGAGAGACTAAAAAGATGTGTGTGTGTGTGTGTGTGTGTGTGTATGTGTGTGTGTGTTTGTGCTGAGAAGAGTAGGTTTATGGAGGACTTTGATATTCAAACAGAGGAATTTGTGTTTGATTTTGGAGGTGAAAAGGAACCATTGGAGTTTGTTGAATGGCTGAGGTAAGAGTTACACACTAGCTGTATGTTTCTGGTTTAGTCACTTAACCCTGTGTACCTCAGTATCTTTATCTGTAAAATGAGCTCGAAGAGGAAATGGAAAACCATTCCAGCATTTTTTGCAGGAAAAAAAACAATAAACAAATCTGCAAATTGAATCACAAGAAACCAGATATGACTGAAAAACTACTGAACAGAATATTTGTACAGTAACTGATTATGAGAGCAATAGTAGAGAGAATTAGTATTTAGGGAGCAACTACTATCTGCCCATTTACTATGCTAAGCGTTTTACAAATATTATTTCTTTTGATTCTCACAAAAACCTTCTGAGTAGATGCTCTTATTACAACTGAGAAAAATGAGACAGATTGGTTAATTGATTTGCTTAGAACCAGACAGCTAGCATGTGTCTTAGACTGAATTTGAACTTAGGTCTTCCTGGCTCTAGCATGAGTATTCTATCTAACTAGGTAGTTAAAATAAGTTATTGTTTTAGTTAAAATTAGTTAAAATAAGTCATTACACTAAAGGGAGAAATAATTATAGAATATACTGAAATAGATGATGGATGAATATTTATAAAATATATTGACACTAAATCTTTTAGAATTAACCCTCAGGCTTTATGTTAATGTGAAGCCTATTTAAGTCCCAAATCTTTTTTTGATTTTATATTGAATTATACATGTATAATAGAATAGATTTTATTAAGGATAATTTCTGGCTTAATGTTTTGCTTTTTTTTTCTTTTAGAGAGGAAGTTTATAATACAATTCTTTTTCGCATCTTTTATGCTGAAATTTTTTGGTGATTAACTTTACATTAAAAATATAAAAAGATACTTCCTTTAGTTTTCTGTTCTAAACTAATCATTTCTTTTCTTTTTATAATTTAATTTAATTTAAAATTATCAAGCATTTATCTTCTCATCCCTTAACTTCCACTGGGGAAAAAAAAACAAAACAAAAATTTTGACATAGATATACATAGGCATGTCAAATAATTTCCCACATAACCCACATTAAAACACTCATGTATCCTTCTGCCTTTTGTATCTGGCACTTCTCTGTCAGGAGAAATCATTATTGGCCTTCTAGAATCAGGGTTGATCAACACAATTAGCTATCTTATGTCTTTCAAAATTTCTTATCTTTAAAATATTATTGTATACATTGTTCTGCTGGTCCTGCTCACTTCTTTCTGCATCAGTTCATATTAGTTTTTTAGGTTTCTCTAAAACTATCCCTTTCATCGTTTCTTATTGCATATAATGTAATACTATGGTGTTATATTATATTCCTTCTCCACCAAATTAGCACCCTTCTCTTTTTTTTTTGCCATTAGAGAAAGAGCTACTTTAAATATTTTCTACTTATGAATTTGTAAATTCTTTCTTTGCTCTTTGGTATATTGACTCAATAGTGGTATTGCTGAGTGTCACTTTAGAGGGCCCCAAAAAGGGAATTAATATATCTGTTTTCCTACAGCTCTTCCAATATTTGTCATCTTTGTTTTTTGCCATTTTAGCCAATGTGATGAGTATGAAATATTGCTTCAAAGGTTTTTTAATTTCTATTTCTCCACTTATTTGTGATTTAGAATAGTTTTTATATTCAGATTAGTATTAATATTAGTGTATACTTCCTAACTACTCCCAGGGCATTTACTAGAGGGAGGTAATTGATTTTTTTATTGAATAATCCTATTAGCATATCAACCATATTGAGGGATGGAAGAAAACCAAAACTTGTAATTAAGAGAGGAAATAGGATGGGAGATATTTACATTAAGCTTAAGTGGGATGCTGTGATGTGGTCTTGAAGTTTCTAATTGTTTGGTTATGATGATTTATATATCAAAAAATGAACAAAAGGTCCCCCTGAAGTATTATTATTTTTATCAAGCATTTCTTGTTTGTTTCTTGAATTTCTAGAATTGATGGCATTCTCATTTTACATATCAGGTTCCCAGAATAGCTACTCTAGCCTTAAGAAAGATCTCCAGGTCAATCCCTACTCAGTATGATAGCTTGTGAACCCTAATGATGTGTTTACTTTATCCCAAGTCGCACAGAGGGACAAATATTAGTTCAAGGCAAAAATATTTGATAAAATGACATAGTAATATTTGAAATAGAACATTTTTACAATAAGTAGAGGACATACTCTCCTACAAATGTACATATCAAAGTGGAAAGAGTCAGCATGCATTCGGATCATAACTTAGGCTTGGTCAATTCAGAAACAGTTTTGACTTTATTATTCAGGGGTGAATCATTTGGGTGAGGTGACAGAGGTAGTCAGTAACAGAATCACAACTAGAATATATACTTCTTTCTTTATTTTTTTGCAAAAATATATTTTGTTTAGCCATCTTGAAAAAAAAAGGAAGAGAAAGTGGAAAATGATTTGCTGTACAATTTGTCAATTCTCTCTCTTGAGGTGGTCAGCATTTTTCATCATGAGTCCTTTGAAATTGTCTTGAACATTGTATTTACCAGAGAGGCTAAATCTTTCAGATTTGATTATCATAGAATATTCCCCTTCTTGACCCTAGCCCAGTGCCTTTTGTACTATGTCAGGTTAAGCTCAGAAATTTGATTTCTAGTTTTAACATTGACTTTAAGTGGATTTATGACATTGAACAAATCATTTAATTTTCTTTGTCTCAATTTTCTTATCAGGAAAATTAAGAGGTTGGACAAGATTAACTTTAGGCTGCTTTCTAGGACTTTTAGTTACCTTTTCTCCCAAAGCCTCCCCTTACAGTGGGCTCAGAATTTCCAGCCTTTTCTTAATTCCTAACTAGATACTCTGGTTGGTTTGATTCTGTGAAAAGCAGACTATATTCTGATATTGATCCCCCTTTTAACTCTTTTTTGTTGTTTATTCTCTTCCTTCAATAGATTATAAGTTCCTTAAGAGCAGAAACTTTTTCTTATTTGAGTCTTCAGTGTTTAGCAGAATACCTGATATGCTTACTAAGTGTCTACTGACTACTGACTAAAATGCTTGCTTCAATAGAGTACAAGAGTACATAGCAAGTGTTAGGTTTTTGTTTTGTAACTCATTATTTTTAGAATGCCAGTGGGAAAGGTCAGCTATAATCAAATATTCAGAATCATTGAATGCTAGAGCTGGAAGGGACTTAAAGATTATCTAGTCTAATCCCCATGAAAATGAATTTGAATTTATTTTTCTGACTTCAAAACTTAAGGTTATTTTTAATAACTTCATACCTTGAACATATATTAAAATATATAGGAATAGGAAAATGTATCATATTTGAATATATATTCAAATATTCAAATATGATACATTTTCCTAGCTACTAGTATGTTTAAATGAAAGAGTTTACTGAAATGTGACCATGGCTTCTTAAAATAAAAAATTGGCCCAGAGGTTGGTTGACCTGGAACTTAGTCTTCATGTCTCTTATTTCCTGGCTCACTAATTGAACTGGAACACCTTTCTTCTTTCCATTTTATCTCAATGATCTAAAAGTAATCATGCTTCTTGTTTGTGGCTTTAATAAGAATATTGTGGATCCTAACAAAGAAAGAGTCTGTCAGGGAAAAGAGTCTAAAGACGGGATATTTGTGACATAACATTCAGTACATAGCTTGTGAAATGTTCTATCTACCACAACATGATTGAAAAACATAACTTTAGTTAGTTGTCCATTTGGATGTCTTTGCTCCTAAAGTGACAATGAATTTTAGTTATTCGGAGTAGGAAGGGCATTCAGATTGGCACTAACACTTTTGTGTTAGTCACATAGGTAATACTGTTTCACAGAATTATGGTATCCCAGAACTGGAAAGGACAAAGCATAAAATTAATGATGGATTTCAAATCAGAGGTTGTTGAGTTCAAAACCTGACTGACTACCACTTCATATTTGTTCTTGTTAAAGTCACTTAACCTCATTGGCCTCAGTTTTCTCATCTGTAAGAAATCCCCTATGGTACAGCAGCTAATTAAATTGGTGGGGCAATTGAGAAAAAGGAGGGATTTTCTCATTGTACTTTGTTTTTTTATTCTCATCTGTAATGTTGTACTCAATTCTGAGCATCACGTTTATTTTGTTAATATTGTTTTATTTTTCCCCCAATTACATGTTAAAATTTTTTTGGAATTTATTATGCAAGATTTTTTCCCCTCCCTGCCTCTTGAACATCACATTTAGGGAAGGAAATTGCTAACTGTAGATTATCTAGTGGAAGGGAACTAGGATGATGAAGGACTTTGAGACTATGACATTCAAGGATTAGTTGAAAGGACAAGGGAATATTTAGCTTGGAGAAAAGAATTTTCTGGGGCAGCTAAGTGACTAGGAAGAGAAAAAAAAAGAAAAAAGAAAAAGAAAGGAAAAAAAGATGATGATGATGAAGAAAAATAAGAAAGAGGAGGAAGAGGAAGAGTAGAAGGAGGAGGAGAAAACGAATCAAAGGGAATGGTTACATTCATGTATTTGAATTGAAGGGCTTTTCTTTTGTGCAAAGGAGGGATTGAATTTTCTCTGTTTGTCCCAAGAGAATAGAATCAGCAGCCATATATGGAAATTGCCATAAGACAGGCTTAGACTTGCTGTTAGGAAAAAAAATTAACCAATAGACTTGTCCAAAAGTAAAATACTCTTTACTTTTCATTATTTCGTAATGTAAATTTTTAAAATGTAAAAAAAATACATTACTTTGTAAGTAACAGCTTTGCCACTACAAAGGATGGATTCCCTTTCACTGGAAGTATTCAGGAAGATGCTAAACCAGGGAAAATAAAAACAGAAAAAGAAAAAGTAAACCAATTTTTTCAATGAATATCAATGTTGAACTTTTAAATAAAACACTGGCAAAGAGATTATAGCATTATATATAGCATTATATACTATGACTAGGTGAGATTTGCACTGGGAATGCAGGTTAATTCAATATTACAAAAATGATCCCCATAATTGATCATATCAATAATAAAAACAGAATAGGAATCTTATAATTTTATTGATAGATTCAGAAAAAACTCTTGCAAAGTATAACACCTGTTTCTATGAAAAATACTAGAATCAAAGGAATCAATGAAGCCTTTCTTAAAATAAGTAATCTCTCTGTAAAAATAATATCCAGCGTTATCTCTAATGGAGATAAACTTAACAATTAAAACCAATAAGATCAAACATGAAATAAGGATCTTGATTATCACACCTATTTTTATCATTGTGCTAGAAGTACTGGTTATAGCAATAAGACCAGAAAAATAAATTGAAGGAATAAAAGTAGATAATGAGAAAACAACACTATTATTCTTTGCAGATAATATGATGACATACTTAGAGAACTCTAAAGAATCAACTAAAAAACTAGGTGAAACAAATAACTTCAACAAAGTTGCAAGATATTAAATAAATCCACAAATCACTAGCATTTCAATATACTATCAACAAAACCCTGCAGGAAGAGATAGAAGAGAAATCCCATTCTGGAGAACAATTTGGAGCTATGGCCAAAGAACTATAAAACTGTGCAAATTCTTTGACCCAGCAAATCTAGATTTGTATCTCAAATAGATCAAAAAAGAGAAAAAAGGAACAGTTTTCACAAAAAATATTTACAGTTGCTCTTTTTGTATTAGCAAGAAATTGAAAATCAAGGGGAAGCCAATCAATTGGGAAAAGGCTAGAAAAGTTATAGTATATTATTGCAATGAAATACTATTGTGGTATAACAAATGGTGAATAGGATGATTTCAGGAAAACTTGGGAAATTTTATATGAAAGTGAAATGAGTAAAACCTTCTGGTTCTGTGTACATTGTAGACAGTAACAGCAATATTGTAGATAATTGTAAAGACTTGGCCATTTTGATTAAGACAATGATCCAAAATAATTTCCAAGGTTTGATGGTTAAAAAAAAAGGCTATCTATCTCAAGAGAAAAAACTGATGAACTTTGGATGCCTATTGAAGCATAATTTTAAAAATTCTTAAATTTTGTTTATTTTCTTCTGCAACATGACTAATATGAAAATGTTTGTCATGACTTCAGATGTTTAACCAAAATCAAAGTGATTGCCTTCTTAAGAAAGGTTACAGGGTTGTAAGGGAGAAATTTAGAATTCAACATTTTAAAAAATGATTGATAAGTTTTTACATGTAATTAAGGAAAAAATTAATGAAACAAATACAAATAATTGAAAAAAGAAAAAAGGAAAATTTAGATGACCACTTATCAAATATGGTATAGTGGGGGATTCTTTGTTGTGTGGATTAGACAGAATGACTACTGAGGTTCTATCAACTCTCAAATTCTATGATTCCTAAATCTATCATTTTATGACTTTTGATGTAATCTGCTCTAAATAAGTTTGAAATAGGAATCCTCTCTATAACACTGATGATAAGTTTCATCTATTTGATGTCTTGAATACCTCCAATGAGGAAAGCTTCTACCACACAAGGTTTGATGATAGCTCTTATTTTTTAGAAAGTTTTTTTTTTTTTATATTGAGTGAAAATCTGATTCCCTCTAACTTTTATCCTCCATACAGGTCCCTTCTCCACATGGTAAGTCCTTCTAATATTTGAAGACTACATTTATGCTTTCACTAAATCTTCAAACAGAGCTCAGTAGATTAGGCTTGTTAGCTATAAGATTATGACTTATTTGTTTATTTAATATTTATAATATTTTAAAAAGCATGGGGTTCTTAATCTTTTCTTTAATTTTTATGGCCTGAGAGAAATGTACAAGATTGCAATATGTAAAAGAATTACTTTTCTGTTACTTGTTAGAATTCTAATTATTTTTTGTCTGAGATTTGAACTTATGATTACTTAAACCTAATAATAAAATATATGTTTTTCTTACCTCTATGATTTCTGCATTGTGGCAGATCAATTTTGGCAATAGTGACCTTCCATATGAACTCAGGAAGGAGATATTTCTTCCATACCAAATTTTATATGTGTATATATTATATATGCACACACATATTTTAATATACATGTATATTGTTCAGTCATGTCTGGTTCTTCATAATATTATGAACCATTCTGTTCATGTGGTTTTCTTAGCAAAATTATTGGAGTGATTTGCCATTTCCTTCTTCATTGGATTAAGATAAACAGAGGTTAAGAGTCTCTAGATTAGAACTCAGGTCTTTCTGACTCCAGACTCAGTGCTCTAAAAACTGAAGCACCAGTTCAGTAGGTGCCTCCCTGACCCCATCTCTTTCTCCCTCTCCACCACCTTTCTCTCCTTCCCCCTCCCTCTTTCTCTCTCCCTCTTTCCTTACTTGGCTTCCTTTCTCTCTCTCTCTCTCTCTCTCTCTCTCTCTCTCTCTCTCTCTCCCTCTCCTTTTCCTCTCCATCCCTTTCTCTTTCTTTTCTGTTTCTGTCTCTTTTTGTCTTCTCTTTTTCTGCTCTTCTTTTTTTCTCTCCTCTTCTCTCACTGTTTCTCTTTTCTTCTTTCTCTGTCTCTTTCTGTCTCTGGTTCTCCTCTCTGTCTCTCTCTTTCTGTCTCTGTCTTTGTCTGTCTGTCTATTTGTGGATGTTTGTCTCCTCTCTCCCTCTTTCTCCCTCCCCCACCCCTGTTTCTTTTCTATCTCTGTCTCCTCTATTTTCTCTGTATCTGTCTGTCTGGCTCTATCTCTCTCCTCTCTTCTATTTATTTTTTTCTTTCTCTCTGTCCCTCTATCTCTGTCTTTCTGTGTGTGTCTCTGTGTCTCTGTCTCTATCTCTTTTCCTTCCATACAAAGCTACCATTCAGACCTTCAGCACTTTTTGTTTGGATTTTCCTAAGAACCTTCAAATTGTTGTTCCTGTTTTAAATCTAAGCTCACTCTAATCCATCTTCCATTCAGATAACAAAGTGATTGCTCTCAGATGTAGATTTGATGCCATCTCACCTCACTTATCAAGAAACTCTAATAGTTTTCTATAACTTCCAGGTCAAAGATAACATTTTTATTTAGCATTCAAAACCCTTCTTCACCTTTCCAGTTGTCTCACACTTGATTCCCCTCCATGTACTATACCATCAAGTCATATTTGTCTAATTGTTCCTTGCACACTATACTCAGTGTTTCCCATCAATATGGGTTGTCCCAATTACCCCTCTCACTTCCACCTCTTAGAATATATGTTTTCCTTCATGATTCTACTCAAAAGCCACCTTGTACAAAAAAATCTCTCTTAGTTCCTTCAGCTTCTAGAACTTTTCCCTTTAATGCTCCCTTTAATCTACTCTATGTACTTAATTATATACATATTGTCTCTCTCCTTTAGAACAAAATCTCCTGGAAAACAGGGATTGTTTTTGCCTTTCTTTGTTATGGGCCAGAACTTGAAACAAAGTGCTAAGTCACTGGAAAGGATAGAGACACTGCTTATGTACTTGGTTCACACCTTTGGAGTTCACACCTTTGGGAGAGTTCACACATTAGCTCACACATTAGAGTTCACACCTCTCACACCTTTAGAGTTCACACCTTTAAGAGATCATATATAAGGAGCTCCCACAAGCCAACTAGAGACTTTTGGGAGATTCACAAGTCAGGATTCAGTGGAGGAGATTCACAAGTCACAGCTCCCACAAGCCCACTCTCTCAGAGGAGGAGTCAGATTCATTCCATATTTCACCATTGTGCTGGTTGGAGGCTTTGGATTTGGAGGCTGAAGCTGGCAGAGGCAAAGGACTAGCAACAAAAGCTCTTGGAACCAAGGAAAGCTAACCAGGCTATTTTGGAAGAGACAATAAAGGACTGGACTTTAATAGCTGTCTGTATTTGAAGTGATTATTACTGTGAACTGAAACCAAGGCTGCTTCCAGAAGCTCCTTAAGAAACCTGCTCCCAGAGAATAATATAATTTAGAGAAGAGAACACTATATTTCTTCCTATCCCTACTGTTCAAATGAGATGTCTGGCAAACAATAAGTACTTAATAAGTGTTTTTTAATTGATTAATTGATAACCCAGTTAGGTTTGTCATAGCAGATCCGGAACACACCATATGGCTGTTGGACAACACTATTGTAAAATGAACTGTGAGGTTTATCAAGCTCAGAAATCTCTTTTTCTTTTATAAATTCTCCCTCCCTATATCATTGAAATCTACCAAATTTAGCTATAATATTTAAACTTGAAGTAATTCTCATGATTTATGGTACTTCCTTTGGGATAGTTTTAATGGCTGTGGCATACGTAGGCCTAAGTATTTGCTGGGGCTGATTATCCATGCATTGTATAGAAAATGGGGGAAGAAAAAAAAAAAGTTTGCTTCTTGTCATTTGACTGTGAAGGAGCAGCCGGCTAGCTCCAATTTTTGTTCTCTCCCGATCGAAAACTACCAGTATCCTAATTGTTTCTGTTTAAAAACTAATTTCACACCCTGTATTTCCCATTCTTATCAAGAAACAAGGTCCTGATTAGAATGGGAAAAAAATAGTTGTCTCCAGGCAGAAAATATTGTAAATATCCTGAGTCTGTAACTTGTAACTCTCATCTTGTTTAATGAAAATGAATGAAAAAGTTTTCTTATATTGTTTATTTTAGGTAGACACCCACAGGCTGATATAAAATAGAATAGCTGTTGACTTTTTTTCACACAGACAAAAGACTCTATTATCATTTTATTTCATCAAGCATACTTTCTTACATCAAGATATACAGTTCATTTCACATCTACAACTTGAATATTCATTCAGCATCATTGGATTTGATTTTATGTCAGTAGAATGATGAAATATTAAAGCATAAGCATTTCAAAGCATTGTTTGAAAAAATAATTCTTGCTGGAAATATATAGCAGCCATTTTTTCATATTCATATAGCTGAACTTTTTTTGTATTGAATTGCAAGAGAGTTGAATCATTTACAGAAACATACCTTTGTCTTACATGTGAATTTCTCATTTGAAAAATATCTTTTCCAAATGGGATTAAGCCAAGTAACAATTCTCAATTTATGTACAGTTAGCAATTACATAGAGTACTTTTGCCAAGTAAATTAGCATGTAGGACATTTTTTCACAGTGATAAATATTTACAATGTATATTAATAATCACAGTTACAATCGATGAAAATAGAAGAGTTCAACATCATGACCAAAACACAAAATGGCATTCAATTCAATAAATATTTATTAGGCAACTACATGCTTTGCTTTATATAAATTCTTAAATAATAATATATATTTTTAATATATATGTTTTAAAATAATTTAATTTTCAATTGTTTTTATGCACATAAAACCTCATGAATCTGAAGAACATAGAGAAGAGCTCTGAACAAACTGGTAAAGTCTAATTATAGAATAATTTCAAAGGAATACTGAATCACAGAATTTTTATGACAACTTTTTATGATATTATTTTATTTGTGGTGCCAGTGAAAATTTGTGAATAATAATAAAATGAAATAAGTTAATAAAAAATATATAGAGCTTCACAATAGCTCTATGTTAATTACACAGTATGTCTTTAACACAAAAGTCCTGAATTATAATTTTTAAAAATATATTTTTATTTTCCCCAAACACAGGAATTTTATTTTGGAAGATGATCACACATAATAGATTAATGAGGTCTGACTGAATGGGGTTTTATAGTATAATAAAATTATCATTTCCTTTTATGGATAGATGATCTTGATTTTGCCTAACTCTAAACTATTTTTTATTTTGGGTGATAGAATCTAACTCCAGAAGAATAAGATAGATGTGTCCAACTTAATTTCTTAGGATTATGAGCCTTCTAAAATCATGAAGATGGCTATTCCTTGGGACATTTAGCTCACTTACTAAATCATTATTATGGGAACATTGGATAGACATTTGTTTTTACATTTCTGCTGGGGAGCCTCCAAAATGTAATGCTGGAGAAACTGAGGCAAGATAGAGATTAGAGAGTTTTTAATATTTTATTTGAAAGGGAGATATTTACTGGGACCAAATGGATCCATGGCTTGGTCCCAGGGCTGAATGAGACTATCGTCTCCAAGAATCCAGCAAATAATGTGAGTTGTCCATGACATATATACAGGTGGCTCAGATACAGCGGATAGTCAGAGGCAAGGGCAGAGTCAGAGTGCAAAGAGTGGGACGGGGACTCTGACAGGGTCGGGGGGGGGGGGTGCACACTGGAGATGGGGAGAGGCATCTGATAAAACAGTATCTAATATTCTGATAGATTGGAATGGGGAGAGGCATTCTAATAAATATAAGATCTTTTATCCTTATCAAATATTCTGATGATTAAGAGGGAGAGGTAGTTTTGCAGGAGTGAGCAGAACAATTAGAAACTGAGGCAGAACAATTCAGGGAAACCGAGGTAGGACAATTAGGGAAACTGAGTCAAGACAATCAAAGAGAACTGTGGCACAACACTAGAAGGGTTTTCAGAGTTAAGGATATAAAGGGGAAATTTTTCTGGTTAATAAGAACCCTTTATTCCCAGATAATTCTGTTTTATCAAGGTTTTATTTATTTAGAAGTCTCTCCTTTGTGCCACCTTTAACTTCAGAAGTTTGACAAAGCTAAGATTTCTACCTAGACATAACAAGATGATGTTACCCACAACTGGGGACCTTCACAGAAGGTGAGACCCCAAGGTTAAACTGATCTCCATCATTGCCCCTCCCTGACTGTCCCAGGGAGCAATTTCATCAATGCTCCAGTCCTTCTTTGTCAACTACACCCACTTATTGAGGACTTCATCATACCCATGTGTCCTTTGATACATTATTCAATCTTTCTGGTCTTCAATTTCCTGATGTTCCTTCCAGCTCTCCATTTATCCTACTATAATATGCATAGTATAATACAATATACTATACTATACCATTCTAGTGATTTGAGAATTCTGTTCAGAATGAAATAAATCTATAATGATAATAGATATTTAGCTAGCCCTTTAAAATTTACAAAGTGCTCTAATTGATTTTCACAACAAGCCTGGACAATAAATAGGAAATATTATCTTCTCCATTTTATAGATGAAGAAAATGTAACTAGGTAATAACTAGCCTGAGGTCAAACAAGTGCCAAAAGTAGATTGAAACTCAAGTCTTCTGGATTATGGACCCAATGCTCCACCCAGTGCACCAGCTAATGGAGGTTAACTGCCACTTTGGGATACTGTCAAGAGTGTAGGAGTAGAGTGAAATTTCTAAACCATTCATTTATTCAACCTGCATTTATTGAATATATATTCAGTTCCCTAATCTCTGTCATGGACACATCTTCAAATAAAGGGAAAAATCTGTAATAAAACAGCAGCCAAGCTAAACCCAGAAATTTAGCTGACCACTGACTAATTCCATATTTGGGTTCTTTGTGCTATGAACTTGAAAACTTTTGCTAGAATGGCAATGGGACAAATTCTATTGACTTCTCTTCCCAGAGAATTGTTCCAATAGAACATAATGGTACACTAAAAAAAAAAAAAAAAAAAAAAAAAAAAAGATTGTCATGGACACAGATTACCACAGTTATGATGCTTCATCATCAAAAGATGTATTTTCTTCCTCTCTCCTTTGTACTTCACATAATCTCATAGTTGTAATATACCTTAAAAGTCAAAACACAAATATTACTGGAAAGTAAATGTGTTAGTTTTTTTTAAAGACCATTTCCTTCTTTCCTTCCTTCCTTCTTTCCTTTCTTTCTTCCTTCTTTCATTCTTTCCTTCCTTTTTCTTTCTTTCAAAGGATAGTTCTGTAGGTATCAGAAAAGTGAAACTTTACACTATACCAAGAAAAGATTGAAATGAGTTCAAGATTTAGAAATTAAGAGGGATGGTATAAGCAAATTAGAAGAACAAAGAATAGTCTACCTCTAAGATCTGTGGAAAAGGGAAAACATTATAAAATGCAAAATGGATAATTTTGATTACAGTAAATTAAAAAGTTTTTGCACAAACAAAACTATCAGACAAAGGAAAAAATACTGCAAGCTGCTAGAAAAAAAATCAATTCAAATATAGAGGAGCCACAATAAGGATTACTCAAGACCTAGCAGCATCCACATTAAAGGATCGGAGGGCCTGGGATCTGATATTCCGAAAGGCTAAGGAACTTGGTATGCAATCAAGAATAACTTACTCAGCCAAAATGAGCATTTTTTTCCAGGGAAGAAGATGGACATTCACCAAAATAAGCAAATTTCATCTATTTTTGATGAAAAAAACAGAACTTAACAAAAAGTTTGATCTACAAATATAGAACTCAAGAGAAACCTAAAAAGGTAAAAAGAAATCTTAGGAACTATATTTCTGCTATAAAGATATATAAAGAATCCATGTATACCTTGTTCTAGAAACTATAGGTGGGAAGAAAATTGTACCCGGAAAAGGGTAAAGTGGGGGTACTACATCTCATGAAGAGGCAAAGGAAATCTATTATATCTAAGAGAAAGAATGGAGGGGTATGAACACAGTGTGTATCTTACTGCCATCAGAATTGGCTTTAAGAGAAAAATTTTAGACATTTTCAATTTATGGTGAAACTTCTCCCACCTCATTGAAAAGTGGGAAGGGAAAAGTGAAAAGGGAAGGAATAAGCTAAGCGGAAGGGAATACAAAAACTGTGAGGAAAAGGAGCAAGATAGGGGGAGGAACTCTAAGGCAGGGGGAGGGATACTAAAAAGGGAAGGCTGTGAGAAGCAAGTGATGGTCACAAGTTTAATACTGGGGAGGGAAATAAGGGGGAAGGAAGAGAGAAAAGCATAAACAGGGGTTAACAAGTTGGCAAGTAATACAGAATTGGTCATTTTAACCATAAATGTGAATGGGGTAAACTCCTCCATAAAGAGGAAGTGGTTAGCAGAATGGATTAAAAGCCAGAATCCTACAATATGTTGTTTACAAAAAAACACACGTGAAGAATGGAGATACATATAGAGTAAAGGTAAAAGGTTAAAGCAGAATCTACTATGTTTCAGGTGAAGTCAAAAAAGCAGGGGGTAGCCATCCTGATCTCAGATCAAGCAAAAGCAAAAATTGATCTAATTAAAAGAGATAAGGAAGGACACTATATCTTGCTAAAGGGTAGCATAGATAATTAAACAAAATCAATATTAAACATATATGCACCAAGTGGTGTAGCATCTAAATTCTTAAAAGAGAAATTAAGAGAGCTGCAAGAAGAAAGAGACAGTAAAACTATAATAGTGGGAGATCTCAACCTTGCACTCTCAGAATTAGATAAATCAAACCACAAAATAAATAAGAAAGAAGTCAAAGAGGTAAATAGAATACTAGAAAAGTTAGGTATGATAGCTCTCTGGAGAAAATGAAATGGAGACAGAAAGGAGTACACTTTCTTGTCAGCAGTTCATGGAACCTATACAAAAATTGACCATATATTAGGACATAAAAACCTCAAACTCAAATGCAGTAAGGCAGAAATAGTAAATGCATCCTTTTCAGACCATGATGCAACAAAAATTACATTCAAGAAAAAATCAGGGGAAAATACACCAAAAAATAATTGGAAACTAAATAATCTCACATTAAAGAATGATTGAGTGAAACAGCAAATCATAGACATAATTAATAACTTCACCCAAGAAAATGACAATAATGAGACATCATACCAAAATGTGTGAGATACAGCCAAAGTGGTAATAATGGGAAATTTCATATCTCTAGAGGCCTACTTGCATAAAATAAAGAAAGAGAAGGTCAATGAATTGGGCTTGCAACTAAAAATGCTAGAAAAGGAACAAATTAAAAACTCCCAGTCAAACACTAAACTTGAAATTCTAAAACTAAAAGGAGAGATCAATAAAATTGAAGGTAAAAAAAAAAAAAAAACTATTGAATTAATTAATAAAACTAAGAGTTGGTTCTACAAAAACCCCAACAAAATAGACAAACCCTTAATAAATCTGACTTAAAAAAGGGAAGGGGAAAATCAAATTGTTAGTCTTAAAAATGAAAAAAAAGAACTCGCCACTAACGAAGAGGAAATTAGAGCAATAATTAGGAGTTACTTTGCCCAACCTTATGCCAATAAATTCGACAACTTAAATGAAATGGAAGAATACCTTCAAAAATATAGCTTGCCCAAATTAACAGAGGAAGAAGTAAATATCCTAAACAGTCCCATCTCAGAAAAAGAAATAGAACAAGCTATTAACCAACTCCCTAAGAAAAAATCTCCAGGACCAGATGTATTTACATGTGAATTCTACCAAACATTTAAAGAACAATTAATTCCAATGCTATATAAACTATTTGAAAAAATAGGGATTGAAGGAGTCCTACCAAACTCCTTTTATGACACAGACATGGTACTGATACCTAAACCAGGTAGGTTGAAAACAGAGAAAGAAAATTATAGACCAATCTCCCTAATGAATATTGATGCTAAAATCTTAAATAAAATATTAGCAAAAAGATTATAGAAAATCATCCCCAGGATAATACACTATGACCAAGTAGGATTTATACCAGGAATGCAGGGCTGGTTAATTAGGAAATACTAACATTAGGAAATTTTATTTTCCTAATTATTAGGAAATATTTTAGGAATATTAGGAAATTTTATTAGGAATATTAGGAAAACTATTAGCATAATTGACTATATCAATAATCAAGTTAACAAAAACCATATGATCATTTCAATAGATGCAGAAAAAGCATAATAAAATCCAACATCTATTCCTAATAAAAACACTTGAGAGGATAGGAATAAATAGACTTTTCCTTAAAATAGTCAGGAGCATATATTTAAAACCATCAGTAAGCATCATATGCAATGGGGAAAAATTGGAACCTTTCCCAGTAAGATCAGGAGTGAAACAAGATTACCCACTATCACCATTATTATTCAATATTGTATTAGAAATGCTAGCCTTGGCAATAAGAGTCGAGAAAGAGATTAAAGTAATTAGAGTAGGTAATGAGGAAGCCAAACTATCACTCTTTGAAGATGATATGATGGTATACTTAGAGAACCCCAGAGATTCTACTAAAAAGCTATTAGAAATAATTCATAACTTTACCAAAGTTGCAGGATACAAAATAAATCCCCATAAATCCTCAGCATTTTAATACATCACCAACAAAATCCAACAGCAAGAAATACAAAGAGAAATTCCATTCAAAATAACTGTCGATAGCATAAAATATTTGGGAATCTATCTACCAAAGAAAAGTCAGGAATTATATGAGTAAAATTACAAAACACTTTCCACACAAATAAAGTCAGATTTAAATAATTGGAAAAATATTAAGTGCTCTGGGATAGGCCAAGTGAATATAATAAAGATGACAATACTCCCTAAACTAATCTATTTATTTAGTGCTATACCAATTAGACTCCCAAGAAAATATTTTAATGATCTAGAAAAAATAACAAAAAAATTCATATGGAAAAACAAAAGGTCTAGAATCTCAAGGGAATTAATGAAAAAAAAAAATCAAGCAAAGGTGGCCTAGCTGTACCTAATCTAAAATTATATTATAAAGTAGCAGTCACCAAAACCATTTGGTATTGGCTAAGAAATAAATTAGTTGATCAGTGGAATAGGTTAGGTTCACAAGACAAAATAGTCAATTATAGCAATCTAGTGTTTGACAAACCCAAAGATCCTAACTTTTGGGATAAGAATTCATTATTTGACAAAAATTGCTGGGATAACTAGAAATTAGTTTGGCAGAAATTAGGCATGGACCCACATTTAACACTGTACACCAAGATAAGATCAAAATGGATCCATCATTTAGGCATAAAGAATGAGATTATAAATAAATTAGAGGAACATAGGATAGTTTATCTCTCTGACTTCTGGAGGAGGAAGGAATTTGTGACCAAAGATGAACTAGAGATCATTATTGATAACAAAATAGAAATTTTTGATGATATCAAATTAAAATGCCTCTGTACATACAAAACTAATGCAAACAAGATTAGAAGGGAAGCAATAAACTGGGAAAACATCTTCACAGTTAAAGGTTCTGATAAAGGCCTCATTTCCAAAATATATAGAGAACTGACTCTAATATATAAGAAATCAAGCCATTCTCCAATTGATGAATGGTCAAATGATATGAAAAGACAATTTTCAGATGATGAAATTGAAACTATTACCACTCATATGAAAGAGTGTTCCAAATCACTATTGATCAGAGAAATGCAAATTAAGACAACTCTGAGATACCACTACACATCTGTCAGATTGGCTAAGATGACAGGAAAAAATAATGATGAATGTTAGAGGGGATGCGGGAAAACTGGGACACTGATGCATTGTTAGTGGAATTGTGAACGAATCCAACCATTATGGAGAGCAATCTGGAATTATGCCCCAAAAGTTATCAAACTGTGCATACCTTTTGATCCAGCAGTGCTACTACTGGGCTTATATCCCAAAGAAATACTAAAGAAGGGAAAGGGACCTGTATGTGCACGTATGTTTGTGGCAGCCCTCTTTGTAGTGGCCAGAAACTGGAAACTGAGTAGATGCCCATCAGTTGGAGAATGGCTGAATAAATTGTGGTATATGAATATTATAGAATATTATTGTTCGGTAAGAAATGACCAACAGGATGATTTCAGAAAGGCCTGGAGAGACTTACACGAACTGATGCTAAGTGAAATGAGCAGAACCAGGAGATCCTTATATACTTCAACAACAATACTGTATGAGGATGCATTCTAATGGAAGTGGATTTCTTCGACAAAGAGAAGATATAACTCAGTTTCAATTGATCAATGATGGACAGAAGCAATATACCCAAAGAAAGAACACTGGGAAATGAATGTAAACTGTTTGCATTTTTGTTTTTCTTCCTGGGTTATTTTTACCTTCTGAATCTAATTCTTCCTGTGTAACAAGAGAACTATTCAGTTTTGCACACATATATTGTATCTATGATATACTGTGACATATTTAACATGTATAGGATTGCTTGCCATCTGGGAAAGGGGGTGAAGGGAAGGAGGGGGAAAGTCGGAACAAAAGTGAGTGCAAAGGATAATGTTGTAAAAAAGTTACCTAGGCATAGGTTCTGTCAATAAAAAGTTATAATTATTTAAAAAAATAATAACAATAAATAAATAAATAAAATAAAATCTAGATGAAATTAGTCTAGTTCTAAAGGCCTATGATTTTAAATTCATGTTATAGATTCCAATCTTAAGCAGGAATTTTTCCACCTGGAACAAGGACAACAAACCATGATCAGAGTAAGTGTAGTGAAATAAATACTTAGTTGAAGAGGTTTGAGGAAGAGGCTTCCATTAATAATCCACCTGATATCCTCCTCTTTTAATCCACTTTTGCCACTGAGTTACTAAATGCTGATGTTTTTACATAGATAAAAGATAGCAAATGACAGTATTCTGGGTGGAAAGCCCCAATTGCCCTTCCTTAGTTACAGTTTTTATGAGAACATATACAAAACATTCTATTTAACAAGCAACTCAAGGATGACATAACACATTTTTCTAATCACCATATCTATCATGATATCTTTGAGGTAGAAAGTGATGGGGAAAAAGACCAAGCATAGTATCTCCCATTTATGCTAGAATACAAATAAAACCTATACAAATAACTTCTAAGTGTCTAAAAGTAAAATCATTCTAATTTTTGCATAAAACAAAGGTGATTGAGCATAAAGACTGAAAACAGCATTCAAAATTTAGCAATCAAAGGTCAGAAGTAAACCAGAAATACTAGTTCTGTGCATAAGATCAATTAGCCTATTTAAACTTTCAGTATAAATAAGGCATTTGGAATTCAAGGTAAAATCCTTGACGCTCTGTCAAATGAATTCCTTTTCACCAAAGGCTGATTTCCATAACAACATGAGCTTTGTTTTTGAGCTAAGAAGCTAGTCCATATCTTTCTAAAGGATTTCAGATTAATGAAAATGAAGCTAAATACTATGCAATTGAATGAAGCCAAAACAATGTTGTAGGCTTGGGGAAGGAGAAAAAATTCAGTGGAATAGTGGAGTGAGATACATAGAAAGGGGTTAACTCACATTTATTTATTTATTTTTAAGCTCTACCTTACTAAATAAGCTTCTCAATAAGCACTCTTTGTCTGGATTATGCTCAGAGCCTTAGGAGGTCCAAGACCCACACAAAAGCAGCTGTTCATTCTTTTTCAGAAGGCTGGGGTTTGTTTATTGCTTAATCTATTACTGTTGTGTTACTTGCCTCAGGGAGGCTCCATCTAAAATAGATTGAAAGATAGTGTGTGTCAATTGAATAAACACAGATGCTTTCTCCCCTCCCCAGGAAAAAAAAAAAAAAAAGATTCTTTTTCAAAGACATGAGCACTAAATGTAATTATTTCTAGAAGCTAGATGTGAACAATTTTAGTGTCCCTCCAGTGTAAAAAGATAGCTCTGGGGAGTGTTGGAGGCTCCAAATTGGAACTCTTGGGAGGTCTAGGATTGAGGGCTTTATACCTACTATGGAACTGTCCCTAAACTACAACCTCTTTTAGGGAGAAGAATTTTAGGTTTCTAAGATGTGAGGGATGAGAGACTTCATCCAAACTGACTACTCAGAAGTATCTTCAAATACAAAGAGGAATCATTTATTCAGTCCAGTTCTAATTTCTGCATAGAACAAAGGTGAGACCCAAGCACACCTGAGCAGACATAGAGCCTCTCAGCTCCCATCTCCCAGGATGTACCTAGCCTAGGGAGCAGGAAATAGTGAATCTGTTAAATTACAAAAGATCCAACTCTTTTCATTCGATGTTCCCTTTAATTGTCCTGACTCAGTTTCCCTAAATTGTTCTGACTCAGTTTCCCTAAATTGTCCTGCTTCAGTTTCCCTAAATTGTCCTGCCTCAGTTTCCTTTAAATTGTTCTGCTTCAGTTCCTAATTGTTCTGCCTCAATCCCCCTGGTTGCAACACCATCCTTCTCTCCTGATCATTAGAACTGATATAATTTAGGGCTGGCTACACTAAGGTTATAAATTGTAAATGTTTAATCCAGATAAGGAGAAAGACCTTCTATCTTAGATGTCATGATCCTAGATTTTTCCTATTTATCAGAATGTCTGGTGCCTCCCCCCATTCTGTCATTGTTCTTCTTGATTCTAACTTATCAGAATTTCTGGTGTCTCCTCCCACCCTGTCAGAATCGGATTGATAGCCTATCCCAATCTGACTCCACCCCTGCCTTGGTCTACCCCAGTAGCTTGGAGCCACGTGTTTATATATATTTCATGAGAACCTCACATTCCCTCGCTGGATGCTTTGAGACATCAGCCCTGGAGGCAACATGCCCCCAGCACAATCTCTCCCTTTCAAATAAAATATTAAAAACTCTTTAATCTCTATCTTGCCTCAGTTTCTCCAACATTACATTTTTAAACTGCTATTTGCTCTAGCATCTCTGATTTCTGATCTCTCTGATCAAAAAAAAAAAAAAAACTATTCAAAGAGTGATATTGTCCTAATATCCTCTTCATAAAGTACAGATCCTTCTTCTACTCTTGTTAAAAAGATTCCTTAAATACCTTTTATATTTGAGAAATCAAAGGTATTTGAATCAAAGCTCATTGCATGACCTATTCAATTACAAACTGATATGGATTTAAAAAATAAATCATCAAGAGACACACAGCAATCCTTGAGTTTTGAAGGGAGTCACACTGAACCCTAGACTGAAAATTGTGTGACGTATTGTAACAAATGGCCATTGCAACAAAGGTCAGGAAGATTGTCAATATGATCCATTCTTAAGAAGAATTCCAAAGAAAACCAATGGACTTTGTCTAATAGTCTAGACCTCTATGGGCCATAAGATTCCAAAGCAGCTGCAGTTTGGTGAGTGGAATTGAAACAATTAGATTCATGGTATAAAAATAAAAAAGAGGAAAAAAAAAAAGAAGAAAGTCTTTAAGAACACAAAAGTGCACAGTTTTAAACTCTGTAACACAACTGATCCTCATAGAAGACAGAAAGAAAACGATGAGCCTGAAAGACATCAACAAGAAATGAAAATGCTCATATCCATTCATTGCATAAATATTGCCTTGAGCAAATATCCTTCAGACCAGGTTAATTTTTTCTCTTCCACAACTTGTTAATCTTTGGAAAAATGAACTCCTCTCTGAAACCAAGGGAGAACAAGTTTCTTGATGGGGCCTTGAAGAAATAAGTGCTAATCACACCACATTTTCCAGCCACACCTTCTCACAAGGACAATGAACATCATGACAAAATACAAAGAATAGGTTGTTTTCAAGCACATGTGCAGAATGGATTAGCCTATTTACAAATTGGCAGAAGGAGTTTACCTACAAGATAAGCTTGATTTGAATCAACTAAACCAGTTTTATAACCCCACTTTTATTCATTTTCTTAAAGAGACAGTTTTTTGGAAAACAATATTACATTTTTCCAATTACAATTAAAGATAGTTTTCAATATGCATTTTAATAAGATTTTGAGTTTTAAATTTTTTTCTCCCTCTTTTTACTTTTTCCACAAGATAGCAAGCAATCTGAACTAGGTTATACATGTGCCATCATGGAAACACATTTCATAGTCACATTCATGTTGTGAAAGAAGAAAAGCCATAAAAACCAAAAAAGCAAAAAAAAGTGAAAATAATATGCTTTAATCTGCATTCAGACTCCATAGTTCCTTCTTAAATGTGGTTGTCTTGGATCATGGCATTGCTCAGAATTGAGCTGTTATGTGCAATTTTTTTCTGGTTCTGCTCACTTCACTCAACAATAGTTCATGTAAATCTTTCCAATCTTTCCAAAATCAGTCTGCTCATCATTTTTTATAGCATATTAATATTCCATTACATTTATATACTACATTTGTTCAGCCATTCCCCATTAATGGGCATGCTCTCAATTTCCAATTCTCTGCTACTACAAAAAGAGCTATTATATTTTTGTACATATTCACCCTTTTTCCTTTTTTATGATTTCTTTGGGATATAGACCTAGTAGTGGTATTACTGTATCAAAGGGTATGCACAGTTTGATTGCCCTTTTGGCATAGGTCCAAATCATTCTCCAGAATGGCTGGATCAGTTCACAACTCCACCAACAGTGTATTAGTATACCCAATTTTCCCACATTTTCTCCAACACTTATTTTCTTTTGCTGTCAAAATATTCAATCTAATAGGTGTGATATGGTACTCCAGAGTTGTTTTAATTTGCATAACTCTAGTCAATAGTGACTTAGGAGTATTTTTTCAAATGTCTATAGTTTTAATTTCTTCATCTGAAAACTGCATACTCTTTGATTATTTCTAAAATGAGAAATGATTTGCATTCTTAGAAAATTTGACTCACTTCTCTATATATTTGAAAAATGAATTCTTTATCAGAAACACTGGCTGTAAAATTTTTCCCCATCTTTCTGTTTTCCTTCTATTCTTGGCTGCATTGATTAGGTTTGAACAAATTTTTAAAAATTTAATATGATCAAAATTATCCATTTTGTATTTTATAATGTTCTCTATAGCATGGTCATAATTTTTTCCCTTTTCTATAGCTTAACAGGTAAACCATTTCTTGCTCTTCTAATTTGCTTATGGTATCACCCTTTAATCAACAAATGAATTTTTAAAAAATTCTATGCATTCATTACTTTGCAGATAGATTTGTTTTCTGCATATGGGCTAAAGAAAGCTCTTTTCAAGAGGCAGAGCAAAATAAAGGTGATTGCCATTAAACAAATCTGAAAAGTATACTTCAAATTTTTCATACAGATTCTAGGAGAAATCCATGCTCCATAAAATGTAACAGATGGAGTTTGCTTTGATCTTTGGGGTGTGAGGGAGAAGGAAACATAAGTGAACTACTTTTACCAGTAAACAAATTTTTATTCAAATTCACTTGACTGCTTTCACATTTAAATTAATTGCCTTTATAAGGCAGATACAACAACCCACCCACTCTTTCTTATCCCCTAAATACCACATTTAAAAATTTATGATATAAATAAATACTATATTATACATATTTATATGAATATGAATACACATATTTAGCTCTAGGAAATAGGTAAAAATTTTAAATTAGTGTTTTTTACCTCCTAACAATTGCTTATTTCTAAGCAATAGATCTTTTTGGCAACCAAATGAAAAAAGACTGTCATCAAGTAAGAATTCAGTCTTGTGAAGCTATGTGACATACACACAAGGGAAGGAGCAAGTAAAGATAATTCTGAATTGTCTGCATTACCTTGAACTTAGTCAATAAGTATTTATTAAGGTCCTGTTATGTACCAGGCAAGTTGCTAAGCATGGAAGATAACAAGACAAAAAAACCAGAACAGCCTACCTTGAAAAATAAATATTCAGCAACTTTTAATGCCTCTTTTTGTCTGGATTTTCTAAATGGAGAAGGTCCCTTAGCTTGAACACTAAAGCATTAGACAGGTGCACGTCAAACATACTTGCCATGTTTGATTCATAAAAAGTTGCTCTTCACTGAGAACAATAGATATTTTCCTGGAAAGATAAATCAAACCACATTTTAAACTAATCAGTTTCCATTATTAGAAAACCCTAAAGAAGAAATACTTGATAAAATGAACCATTATCTCTTTTTTTGTTTGTTTGTTTTGCTTTGGAAAACTAAATAGTTACCTATTTGGCTTAAAGCAAATTATGCCTGAAAACTAGAGTTTAGGATTCTGACCTGCTGAAACATTCATCCTGCTGAAACATCTCCCTGAGTCAATCACAGTAGAAGATATGAACATGGTGTCATCTCTTTAAAAACACTCACAGCTTTGTCCTTCCTTCTCATCTCCTTTCTGCCAGAACCAATTTCTCTAGGGTTTCAGATGTTTTCTCCAACATGCAGATGCAAATTGGAGCTGGAGGGAAAAGAGTGAGAGGAGCTAAAAGTCCTGATGGACCCATAGAGAGCCCAGCCTGAAACCACCTTTCCTGAGTCAAATCTACACATAACCCTCATGGCAGACAGGGTTGCCATTGATGAGGCTGAAGGTAGCCACCGACTGGTTGGTGCTCTTGAGTGAGGTCATGCATGTGGTGCTCCTGCCGGTACTCTGAGACCTCCTGAGCAATCCTGGCCCACAGCAGGAGAACTGGGCGTTGAATTGTTTCCTGAAACTCTTGCTCAGCAAGTAGAGAGCAAAGGGGTTCACGCAGGAGTTGGCAAAGGCCAGGAGCCGGGCGCAGATGCTGGTGATAAAATGCAGCATGGAGATGTCCACCTCTGAGTAGTGGTAGGAGCGGTACAGGTAGATGATATGGTTGGGCAGCCAGCAGACCGCGAAGAGAGCTACGAACACCAGAACCGTCTTTGCCAGCCGCTTTCGCGATTCGATCTGAACGACCCAAAAAGAGAGAGAGACAAGCAGAAACTCAGGGATTAAAATGCAATTAACTAAGACAGAAAAGGGATAACAATGCATCAGCCGCAAGGAGAGCTTAAAACAAAGCTGATTACTTGGCTTAAAGGATTACATATAACAATTTCAACGAGGGCCCTTGAGGGTTTATTGGCTCTGCTAATGTGTGGTTCCCGATTCTACTCCTAATATTTCATCTTTCACTTGCATGTTAAGGCATCACCTCCCTGCTGTCATGGTCCTCTGAGAACAAAGGGCCAACAACAATATTCATCTCCATTCAGTCCTGACCAGACTGTTACATTGGCTGCTCATATGACCCACCTCAGGATTCTACCCAGATCTCTTCTCTGTTTACCTGGCAAGTTGCCCATTTGGACTCCACAGCAGGATTCACAACAGAAGTAGGTTAACCTACCATTTCCACCCTCTTGCTCCTTGGACACAAGCCCTCCAGTACTGCTTTACTGCCTGTGTTAGTGACAACCTCCAGCAGGGGAGGGTAAAAAGATTTTGGTAGACTTCATCCACACCTTACATTCTAGGATCCCAGACACATAGTTAAAATGAACCTTGGAGACCAACTAATCCAATTCCTATGCCTTATTCTGCAGGTGAGAGAACTGACCGCAGAGGGTCAGTAATTTGCCCAATGGGCCACTGTGAAGACCGAGTTAGCACCCTGGGTACCTTAGAATAAGCCGGAGTCAGGATAAGCAAAAGTCCTTGGTCTTTATTCTTGGTCTTTAGGGGTAGGAGTGAATTGGATGGACACAGGATCTCCACAACCTCTCCTCTTCATCTTCCGCCCAGAAGTGACCCTGTATCGTCTTATTCCACCCCCTAATCCCTCCCACAATTCTCTGTATACACCAATTATCGAGCCAGCACAGAATAGTGTGAAGGGCCATTTTCCAAGCCTATACTTATAGTGTTGTCCAATCGGTAATTGGCCTTAAGTGCTCAGTTGTCCAACCTCAGTGCATTAACTCAAGAATTTCAGCCCTTTACAGGCCGCAGGTATTAATTTTCAGTTCTGAACCCTTATCATACTTTTCATTGCACCATGTTACCACCTGTGAGAGAGGTACCTCACAGTGTAACATTAGTAATATAGGAAGAAAAAGGTGCAGTGGATAGCGCACCAGGCACGGAGTCCAGAAGATTGATCTTCTGATTCAAATCTGGCCTCACACATTTACTAGCTATAAGTCTGGATAAGTCACTTAACAGTTTGCCTCATAAGAAGGAAATGCAAATGACTCTAGCATCTTTGCCAAGAAAACCCCACATGGGGTTACAAAGAGTTGGACATGACTGAAATGACTGAACAAGAACAGGAAAGATGACTTGACAGGAAATAGTTATTAATATCCCTACAGAAGTGGCAGGAGTGATTTAGAATAATGGACAATGCTCTGATATTAGCCTTTATCACTGATATGATTCCAAGAGCAGGAGTGACCATACTTTTTAAAAAACCTATATACTAAAATTACCTATATGTGGCAATTTAGAAAGATGGTTCTTTCCCAAACTGTTTCTCTAACTCTTTCACTACTGAGGCCCAGAATTCCATTATACCCCATTCAATTTTTGAATTAAAGCCTTGTGGGCAACCAGTTGTTCTTCAAAATAAAGGAACAGCCCATTAATCCCTATTAATCATGAACAATTTAGTATGTTTTTTTTTTTTTTAATCAGGTCCATTTCTTCTTTGACCACCACTTCTGATCAAATCATAGATAGATTATAAAAGGGAAGGAAAGGTAATTTTTGAGCGGGATGTAGGGAAGAGAAAGACTAGTTGACCCATCACACTGGGGACTTGTGTGTGGGCACTGAACCCTCAAAGGGATGGGGTAGGGTGGCATAGTAAATTACAATTCAATATAAATTATGCGGTAAATGACTAAATTCAATCTTTTTGCTACATTGAAAAATAGACTCATTAGAAGGAGTTGTGGCACAATTGATAGAGAGCTGATCCTAGAGTTAGAGAGAACGTGACCCAAGTTTTATCTCTGACACATTCTGGCTGTATGACCCTATTTATGTGACATGATCATTCAGTGTTCTAGGTAACTCTATAAGATTATATATGTCACAGAAATGATGTCAACTTGTATTTGAACAGGAAGTTTTCTTTGAGAGTTTGCTAGATCAATGAAATCAAAAATCTAGTCTATATTGATGAAGCATGTTGTTTTGCTTTTGCTATGATAAATCTTCTTTATAATAGATTATTTGGTACCTAAGATGTCTCTTTGGGTTGGATGAGGCTCTTTGCACTCTGTGGTTATGCCATTTCCCATACAATTTATATAGAATCTAATGTACTTACATTTTACAAACAGGTTTCAAAGGTGTAAAATTTTTGAACATAATGTTAGATTCAATGACATGGAGTTTTACATAAAAAGCCATGCATCAAATTGACAGTGTTAGTAAAAAAACCAAAAAAACAAATCAAACTTAATGTGATGACTGTAAAGAAATAGGTCCACTATTAAATTGTTAATAAAATGATGAATAAATGTTATCTCCCAACAATCAATAATGATCATGCCCTTTGAGCCAATAATCCCATTACTAAGATCATATTAAAAGAATACTATTAAAGGGAACACAGACACACACACAGAGACACATGCACACACAAACACATACATAATCCCTAGCTATGTCAAAATATTTATAGCAGTTTTATTAACAAAATAGCAAAAGACTATAAACACCTGATATATTTAGGAAGTGGGAAATAGCTGGATAAAGTGCAGTCTATCAATATAATGAACTATTATTGCACTTATAAAAAAGACAAATAAAAAGAAGAGAGAAAAATATGAAAAAACTTATATGAAGTGATTTAGAGTGAAGAATTGCAGATTCAGAATTATAGACTGCTCTAACTATAAAAGAATCAATGAAATATGGTTATATTAAAGAAAACATGGGAGAAGCAGAAATGATATCATTTTTCTAAACTACAAAAATTATCTGCCCTTTTAGCAAGCTCTAAATAATTTGAAACTTTTGATTTTACATTAAGTTTTTTCTCATTTATTTTACTTTTTAAAATGGCTGCTTATACTGAAAAAAAAAATGAAACAATTTACATGAAGGATGTACTTCTCAATGAGCATGAGCAGTTCCTGATCCCAACGAAACTTTCTGTTTTATGAAGAAACTTAGATGTGTCTTTTTGGGGGCCTATTTCATATGTAATTCCCAAATATGTGCTGGACATCTTGCTGTGACTTCATAGGCCTATGAACCCCATTCAAGGCCTATGCTGAAATAGATCTGGCCTTTCTTCCCAAACCAAGTCACTGGTATGCTAACTCTTAACTCTCTTAACCCTGCAACAGAGTACAAGGTTCAAGTAATTTTTCCTTAGCAGGTGATAGTATTCAAATTCATTGAAAAAAAAATACAAGTTGGCAGTAAACAATTAAGAAAGAGTTATTGCTGATTAAATTTACTTTCTACATTCCCTCTCTCCATCAAGTGACTTTCTCTAGATTGGCAAAATCATTTTCCATAAACTGTTTATACTAAATTTTAACAGAGAGCTCTATATGATGCTGCTCCAGAAAAATTGGAATGGCACCTGAGTAAATGAAAATGGAGGTGGCTTGATTTTTTTCCTCTTTTGGTTGTTGATAATTAAACATATAAATATACTAACTTTAAATACAATACTAAATTTAAATACATTTAAATCCAGTGGCTAGAGAGTCAGATTTGGAATTTAGGAAAAATTAGGTTTAAATCCTATATTTGAAGTATATTGCTATATAGCTAAGGGAAAGTTAATATCTCTGTAAATATTCATAAAGGGTTACCTAAGGCACCTTTAATAAATGCCTTAGGTAACCCTTTATGAATATTTACAGAGATATTAACCTCTGTAAACAAATTTCCTTGCAAGGAAGTCTCTATACCAAATTGTGGTATCCTAAGACTCTTTTAGATCAAAATGTTCATTGTAATACTACAATGTTTTAATTTCTAATACAGTAAATATCAATAGATAAATCCCACATAAAACATTCTTTGGGGTCCTTGATAATTGTAAAAATGGTAAAGGAGTTCTAAGATCAAAAAGTTTGAGAACTGCTACCCTACATGGATAAAATCATAGATTTGGACCAAAATAAACAAATAAAACCCCTCAAAAATACAGTATAAATCAAACACTACTATTTTGTGGTATATTTAATTCCCAAAGATCTAAAGGACTGTTTGCTTCATATGACCTCAATATATGGTTTCATGAAAAGTTTCAAATAATATAACTGTCTTGCTTCTGTTGTAAGAGGAAAAGCCATTTTTTTTTTCCTAATGGAAAAACAATCAAGGAAATGGATATTTTTCCCTGAGGGCTGCTTTCAGAGGACAATTTCATTGAAGTCTCTCTTCTGAACCTATCACCTCCATAACCTTCACCACAAATTGAATGCTGTGGGTGAGGCCTCCAATTGAGCCAACTATTTATTGAAATGGTATATGTATTCTTTTCTGCCCTAAAGACTGCAACATCCACATTTAGTAAGAGAAAAAGAAAAACTCTCATCATCAGGATCTCTATTTTTACCATTTTCTTATCAGAATAATATCATGGGCTTCTCTTTCTTTAGCTGATATTGGTTGCAGGGGGAAATAGGGGAGGAGCCATAAGTGAAAATGAAAAAATGATGGGCAAAATTTCTTTAAATATTTTATTGGGTTCTTATCCGATAGAAAACAATTATGCACAAAAAGATAGATTATTCTTTCACAACAAAGGAACAATGGTCAAGAGACCATTCTGTCTGAGACAGAAGTTTAGGATGTTTCATTGTATCCAGCCAGGGCTGAACTTCCTGGTTCTTGATACATAGCAAAGCCAAGGGAAAAGAAGGAAGATATTAGGAGGCAGTTCATTCATTTTACTACCTCCTCCATGTGATTGTTTACTTTCTATAATCTATAGATTTAGGGTTAGAGGGAATTGTAGTTCAATTCTCTCAAAAAAAAAGGAGACACTAAGGTTAAGGTATTTTTACAAAGACACACAGGCAGCAAATAGCAAAATGAGAATTTCAATCTTAAATTCTTTGACTCCAGATTTATCACTCATCTCAAAAGGATTAAATGAGATAATGGATGTTAATAAACACACACACACACACACACACACACACACACACACACACACAAAGAGAGTGAGAAAACACTATTTCTTGCATGTTGTGCCACAGTTTTCTTTTATTGTCCTGCCTCAGTTTCCCTAATTCGTCCTGCCTTGGTTTCCTTAATTGTTTTATCTCAATCCCCTTACTTGCAAATCCCCCTCCAGTTCATTAAGACTGAGGGCTACTTGCTCTAAGGTCTAATGTCAATGTGAGACTCTAATTGTCAATGTGAGACTCAAGATAAGGGGGAGTTCAGATTTCCTGGCTCCTAACTCCTTCTGTCATCAAGAATTTATGGTCCTACCCCCTATCTAATTTACCAGAATATCTGGTGCTTCCTACCACCCTACCACAGACCAGGCAGAGTCAGAACACTGAGAGTAGGAACAGACCCTGCCTTGGTCTACCCCTGTAGCTGAGCCATGTGTGTATACATGTCATTGAGAACTATCATTTGGTACTGGATACTTTGAGATGAGAATCTTGTCCAGTCAATTAATTAAGAGCTCCAATAAATAAACTATTAAAACTCTCTAATCTCTATCTTGACTCAGTTTCTCCAACATTACAGCAACTAAGTACTGGAATTAGCTGTTCTAAAGGTGAAAGAACTCTGAACTGGAACTGAACAAGAGTGCAAATTGAGTCTTAGACTTGATACTTATCAGAAACTTGTTCATCCCTCATTTTCAAAGAGGACCAATGACTTCAGGTATTATGCCACAATTCTCTTTTATTGTCCTGACTCAGTTTCCCTAATTATCCTGATCCAGTCCTGACTCAGTTTCTCTAATTGTTCTGCTTCAGTTTATAATTATCAGTTCAAAGCTCAGTCCTGCAAAACCTCTCCTCTCTCTTTATCAGAATATTTGATAAGAATAAAAGATCTTATATTTTAGAATATCAGAATGCCTCTCCCCATCTCTGGAGTTCCTCCCCCCATTAGGTCATCCCATCTCTGGAGGCTTACCCCACTCTGTCAGAGTCCTGTTCCCGCTCTCAGCACTCTGATTCTGCCCTTGCCTCAGTCTAACCCCTGAGTCTGAGCCATGTGTAGATATGTCATTGAGAACTCACATTGTTTGTTGGATTCTTGGAGACAATAGTTTCATTCAGCCCTGGGACAAACATGGATCCATTTGGTCCCAGAAAATCTCCTTTTAAAATAAATTATTAAATACTCTCTAATCTCTATCTTGCCTCAGTTTCTCTGGCATTCACTTGCATATGAATTGGATTTAAGGCAGAGGCACCCCTCAAAGTGGTCAGTTTCATTCTCTGTTTCAGATTCATCAAAGTCCAGTGGCAAGACAAAATTCAAGACAACTGGTTATATCTATCTGCCAAGATGGTTTTATTGGATGAGAAATAGACACCAAAGGTGGATGAGCAGTTGTGAAAAGGAAACTTTCACACCAGAGGTGCTAGTCCTTCCTGAAACTTAGAAACAAGACAAAACAGAAACCCAAGAATCCAACTTCATTATTTTACAGATAAATAAATTCAGAATTTGAACTCAGATCCTCTGCTTTCAAATTCAGTACTTTTCTTATTGTACCACAAACTGTGGCTTTGAATAATCCATTTAACTAATTCTGAGCCTCATTTTAGACATTTATATCATTGTGAAAATAAAATGAGATGATAATAAATAAAGTTTTGTAATTGTATGAAATATCAGCTATATTATTTCTTTATCTCTACTAAAATCTTTATTTCCAAAAATAAATAATTTTGACAATAATTCTATTATCTGTCCCTCCTAATACTTCACACAGTGACAAGCAAGACACTAACTACATTTTCAGGATGTTAGGAGAAGGGAAGCAACTAATATATATGTCAGCTACCTCCTAAGTCTCAGGTTGAAATAAAATAATTCTTTTAAATTAAAAAAAAAAAAAGAATTAAAAGAACCTAGATTCTTCTCACAAATAAATCTTCCATGTCTCATTAATTCCCTCAAAGAATATGATAGTTACTTAATTATCACATATTTAAAAGATGCTGAACTAATTTTAAGTGTTAGGGGTACTTAGGTCACCTATACACAAGACAAGCCTTCATAGAACTTTTAGGCTGACTTGAAACATCTAATCTAAACCTCAACTAATGTATTGTTCATCCAAAAATGCTATGTGTCCAGTATGGAACCTCAGGATTTTTTGTTCATCTATATATTATTCATATGTTACCAAAAAGATCCCTTTCATGGATAATAATAAATATATCTTTAAAAACCTACCTGCCTTCTGACATGTATGTTCCCTTCCACTGGCAAATTGTAAGCACTTCGGATCAAATTCTTGGCAATGAAATAATAATAAACAGAAATGATGAATAAGGGAATAATGTAGAAGATCAGGAAGGAAGCTGTTGAATGGATTTTGGGGTGCAATTCATTGGAATGAGGATATGGTGCACAACTGACAAAGGTTTGATTAGTGCTCTGTTCATAAAATGGGTGCAGATCGGAAAACACCGCTTCAGGAATGGCGAGCATCATGGAGATGATCCAGATAAAAGCTGCTTTTAAGCAGATCTTCAACAGGGCATGGGAGGCTTGGATATCCATTGGTCGAACAATAGCTTTATATCTAGGGCCAAGAAAGAGAAACCATTAATTCTCTGAGAGTCATCTTTTTATTTTTACTTTTATTCTATGTGCTTTCATCACAAAACATCTATCAATGTGATATCATTTGTATACTTTGTGGAAAATAAAATTATTTAAGAAATACAAAGACAAGATCACTTTTTTTTTAGGGGGTTTTTGTGACAGAGTGCAAGACTTGGAGTTCAGAAAGATTCCAAAGCTTGCCTTTGCTTAGCTGTTACCATAGATTTGTTATGGAACCTTGTTGAGCCTCAGTTACTTCATCTAAAAAATGCGGATAAAACTATTTGTCACTTGAATCTATCAGTATTGTTATGATAATGAAATAAAATGAAATAGTGTCCCTAAGAAGCATTGTAAAATGTTAAAATGTTTATGTTCAACCACTTATAAGATGTATATAGATATGATATTTATAGAGATAAGTAGAGAGAATAATTTTTAACCTAAGGCAAATTTTAAATACTTAAATACTTTTGATATTTGAAAACTGTCTTTTCAGTTTGAGAGAAAATATTGAATCAGGTAAGACATACATGACCTTAGGATCATAAATTCAGAGGTAGAAAGAACCTTGGAGGTCATCCTGTCCAGCTCTCACTTTACAGGTGAGAAATTGGGATCTAAATAGGTGATTTGAGTCACTTAAAATAATACAGGTCTTAAATGGCAGATGTAGACCAACGTTGTCTTAGTCCAAATCAATCAGGTACATCATTAGCACATTAACCTCATTATTAGCACAAGCTGTTCCATAGTAAAAGTTGGGATCCTATGGTTACAACTTGGAGTTTAATGCTTTGTCAGGGATAGAAGCATCAGGGCTGGGTATGGCTTTAGTGATGGTAAGGGAGCAAGGGAATTTACTGCTATCTTATCTATCATGGTATTCTATTGTATAGCACCTCCTTTTCCTTCTTTTCTTCTCCCCCATAGTATTTCAGATCCGGTATGTTTTGACAATTTTCATTAATTCAATATAATTCTTCTTGTAGGCTTTCTTTTCATCATTTAATTTTATTCTTGCTTGCTTGGTATATAAGGAAGGAACTGCCATGTTTAATATTCAAACTGTGAATATTGGCAGCCTGAGAAGCATCTGAATCTTTTCTAGTGTCTATTCATACTCTGATAGAAAATATATGATGAAAAGAATTCATTGTCATTGAATTCAAAATTAATTTTAGATAAGATAGAAAGAAAGTACTATGAATTATTGAATTCATGGTGGTTATTTTTTATTCAATAGATTTTCTTCATTTACTATCATCAGAGTCAAATCCAGTATTGATAGAACAAGGCTTTGCCCTGAGATGCCAATATCTAAGTGGTATGCTTCTACCCCTGGCATAAGATCAACTTGCCAGCCAGTATTTTTCACTGGTTAAGTTGCTCTGACAACCATCTACTTCCCTGACAAGGTTGGATGTTCTAATGAGGATGGACTCTCTTTTCCCAGGACTAACTCCAGTATACTTTCTGGTCTAAGGCCTTAATCATAAGGAGAACTGATGGCAAGCCCAGTAAAATCTTTGAAGACAATGATTTTCTCATACTTTGGCAGTTAATCACCAAGGATAGTACCCAGAACAGAATAGTCCTGAATTCAATGTTTTCTATTATTGTATAGACTTTCTTGAAATGGAAATTTATTGTTACATATATTGAAGCCTTTCTTATGTTGTGTTGTGCACATGACAATGTTTTTTCTCCCTTTCCTTTTTTTTTTCAGTTTCTATTTAAGATTTAAATAAATACATTTGAAAAAAAAAAGAATACACACACACACACACACACACACACACACACAAATCAGTGCTCAAAGCTTTGGATAAAATAAATAATCAATTTCTTAACATTATCCCTATGCCCAACCCCTCTCTCTTCACCTGTTGAGATCAATTGAGGGAGGTTCTGTCTCAGAATAAGGATCTGCATAGACACTGGCACATTGTTATGATAAACTTGGGGTTAATTTAACTTTTCTATACTTGGAACTCTCCATGTACTAGCTAGTCAATTTTACTCCAGCTCATCTTTACCTGTGTTTTAAAATTGCTTTTTCACTATGCAAACCCACTTCTTTGCTATATCTCCCCATGTTGTCTTCTCTGTCCAATCCAGCCCTTCTTCCTAATTTTTCTATTCTCTCTGACCTCTGTTTATATGGTGTCCAGGTTATTGCTATAAACTCTCTTTTATGTTAGATCTCTTCTCATATTCCTTCCTCATAGTCCCTCCACATCTTCTATACTCATTGAACCTTAGCTTTCTCCTAAAAATGCCACAGCCAGGGTCATATAGTCAGTAGGAATCAGAGACACCACTTGAACCCAGCTTCTTAGAGCTCTGAGGTAGCCTGTCTATCTAGTACAACATGTTCTTCTCACAGTTCAGAAATAAGGACCTTTGGTAGTGGGATTTTTACATACTGGTTAAAATTTGTCATGAACCAGTGGCAGTCCATAGATGAGAATATGGGAATCACTGACCTTTATGAATCATTTCACATTTATAAATAGATCTGAGCTGTTAGTAATCTTTTGTTGGGGTATGTTTTATTTTTTTTACTTGAATTATAACCTTCTTGAGGACAATGAATATGTCCAACTTTGCAAACTTGTTTGGTTAGATTTACATTAATGTATATTATATATCATATATATAGTATATTATATAATATAGCATAGTTTATGTATAGTATATAGCATATACATTTATATTACATCATATATTATAGTACATAGAGAGATGATGATAAGAGGGACACATATGGTACTGTGAGAAGAGTATTATATATGAAGTTCTGCCTTTGAAACTTATTATCTGTAACCTTGGATAAGTTACTCTACTGAAAGTTATGGGAACCATTGTTCCCAGCCCAGTTTGTCAGTCATTTTGAGGGAAGATGTTACTCAGTCTCCTGATATTTGTCATGGCCTATCACCCCTTTACCTGTGACTTTTGTATTCCTACCTGCAGATTGTCACATTCTTGCTGCCTTGGGGAGGAGCTGTGATACAAAGGGTCAACCTCTTTTGCTAAAGTAGACCTATCTGAATTGTCTTAATTTTAAATTTTAAATTTTAAAATTAAACCTATAAGAGCTAGCACCACATTGAAGCCATTGCTAATCTTCAGTGATCAGTCTCTCAGTATGTTGCTACCTTGATATACTTATAATAAACTCCTTTTAATTTTCTTTTTCCTGAGTTTTGCCTCATTAATCAAGGTGAAAGCCCAAATGAAGAATTTTCCTTTTAACAACTCTTCCTTCCTCATCCGTAAAATGAGGCAGTTGTATTGAATAAAGCTAAGGTCCCCTTCAGTTCAAAATCTATGATTCTATTTTATATCTACCATGAAATGGAAGGTAATTAGATCATGCTTTCTTCTTTATCAAAAAAAAAATTCCTGCTTTGCTTTTTCTTATACAAAACTTGAAGTGAAGGGATTAGTTTTCTTGCATCCTGAGCTCCAGTATCTTTAGGTATAGATAGAATGACTGACTAAATGAAAGAATGAAAAAGCACTTAGTAAGTCTTCACTATATGCAAAGCATCATTGTTAAAGATCCCAATACTTCTTTGCTTAACTATCCATTATTCCCCACTGAAACTACTAGGCTTGTAAGTTGTTTATTTTTATCTCTGCTCTATATTATGTGAGGTTCTGGAGAATGCATCTAAATATAAATATGTATGCATATACATATTCACTTAAGGATAAAATAAGTTTGCTCCTATGAATATTGAACTATGTCTGCAACTATTTATGCAAACAAAAAAACAAATACATTATTTTTGTCTTCTCTTCTCCCTCCTTCTCCCTCCCCCCCCTCGTCCTGGGGAAATTTTCATGAAGAAAGGTCTTATATACTTACATAACTGAAGAAAAGTGTTTTGAAGAAATGACTTTTATAAACACAGAGTAATGATTATATTGGTATATAACCTAAATATGTTCTATTGCCTAATTCAATGAAATCTCATTAGCAGATCAATATGTTGTAGTGTACAGCATTCAGAATTTGGATCTAGGAAGACCTGAATCCAAATCCTTCTTCAGATACATACAAGCTTTGTGATACTGGGGAAGTCATTAAAAGTCTTTGAGTGAGCATATTTCCTTCCTCATCTAGAGAATGGAAATAATAACAGCATCTAAACTCAAATGTTCTGGATTGTAAATGCACATCATCTTTGTTACTTTTATTGTTTTATGTTTGGTTCCATTCAAAGTAGAGAAATTATCAATCAGCTTTTAAAAGGAAAATTCTTTGTTGGGGCTTTCTCCCTGATTAAGAAAGCAAAACTCAAGACAAAGAGAATTAAAAGGAGTTTCTTAAAATACCTCATGGTAGCAACTGATAATTAGAGATCAGCAAGGTATTCAAGGTGGAACCAGTTTTTCTGATAACTTTTGGAATGAGATAAAGACAATACCGATAGGCCTTGCCAGAAAAAGGGATAGTTTATTGCACCTAAGCACCTACAAGTTGCCTATCCCTGAAGGCAAGCAGGCAGGAGCTACATGATAAATAGCAGGTGGCTGGAGAGTGGATGAGACTTCCTTCAGAGCCTCCTTCAGCTGAGCTTCCTCCAACACTGATCAAATGGCAGGACAGAGAACAATGGGTCACTGAGTCAGTGACTGAGTCAGTATAATTTTAATATATTCTCCTGTTCAGGAATGGGTAGGCAATAGTCCTGCTGTAATATGTCTTCATTAGTTCATAACTGGAATAATCTGTCTAGTTCTTGGTATCAAATTTTAGTTTTCTATGAGCTAGTATAAGATTTTTGTAAAAATATACATAGACATAGAAAATATATAGAAATAAATGGAAGGGCATATATAGATATCAATATATGATACAGAAAAACAAGTATTCTTTTCAGTATTCCTATTCAATAATTATCTTAGTACTATCAAACTTTGTTTTTCCACCATTCTTTTTAGATTTATTATTTTCTTTCTTTTTATCTCTTTGTCTGACTTGTTAAGTTTATAAACACTTAGTGTCTTACTATAAAAATCTTTTTCCCTGAAGTTCTTAGCTGTTATACAATATAGTGCATATGTATTTAATACTCATATTAATTCATTATTTAAGTTAGCTTTCAATTTAATGGTCTTTTTCTTGGCAGAATATTTTTTTCCAATTACCTAAAATCAGGATTGTGACTCGTACATTTTTAAATTCATCTAAAGCATAATAGATTTTATTTCACACCCTTATTTTAACTCTTGTGTGTTTTTATGTCTTGACAATGTTTAGTTTTTCATATGTAGCCTTAATTCATCATTGGAGTAAATTTTCTAATTGATTCATTCTCTTTCTTCCATTTTACAGTAATTTTTAGTTCATTAATATTAATTTAATTTTTAAAATTAATTTAATTTAATATTAAATGTTATAATTATTAAGTCTCTGTTTCCCTCCACCAAATTTTATTACTTAATTTATTACTTAAAAAGGCCCTAAAATATGTTTGATTATAACAATCTGATTCAATTCTTCTTCCATAGACACATGCCCCCATCTACTTCCTATCCCAAACCTTGATTCCTTGATTGTACTTGTATTCTTTCTGCTCCTTCCTTTTCCCCTTCCCCACCTCTCTCTCTCTCTCTCTCTCTCTCTCTCTCTCTCTCTCTCTCTCTCTCTCTCTCTCACGCTCTTCCCTTTCCTCTTCCTCACCTTACTTTTTATGTCCCTCCACCTTTCTCTTACCCAGACCACCTCCCTTTTTGTCTGGGTGACAATCCATTCTAAGATATTTAGAAATTCTTATCCTTACTAGGATACTCTCATATCTGATCTCCTTTCATTGTCTAAACATGTTGGTTTTTTTTTTTTTTTGTCTTTATATTCTATTCACCCTCATGCAGGGTGAAACTTCTAAAAGACTTTTGAAATCATGTCTTGTTATGGTTCCCCATACTATTCCATCCTTCCAACCCCACTCTTGTTTTATAAATGTGTTTATAAATAGTTAGCATAAGGTAACAATATTGGGAAGTAAGATTGCAAAAGGGGAACAAAAAGTTATTTACAAATTGTCCCATAAATTAGGGGAGTATAGGAGCCATTGGCAATTTCCTAATAAATTAACTCGGGCCATATCCTGAAACTATGTGCTAAATTAGAGGAACCCAGTTAGGCCCTAATGTAATGGCCTGTTGGTCCTGCTAATTTGCTTGTGGTCTTACAAGCCTCAGATATACAGACATACAGTAGGACCAGCAAAACACCAGAAAGACATTATGTAAATGAGGAACTATGACTGTGGTACTAATAATTTTGAGATGATGTTGATCTATTAATGAACTAAGTGAAAGTAGTAATAAGAGTAATCTATCCCCTACCACCAAAACTATGAAGATGAGACCCCAAACTCCTGGTTCCTGAGCACTCCTCCATTTGCTATGAGTTTATATTGCCTAAGTACTCCCAAATCTGATCAGTGGTTAACTGATTATGTTAACAGTGGAAAACAAATGATTAACTCTTATCCCCTCCCTATTTCCATTCTCTTCCCCACTGCTGTCTGCCTCCTTTCACCATCCTATTCCTTGTCCCCAGCTATTTGCCTCTTTATTCTTGATGTCTTATTAAAATACGATTGAAGCATTATTCCTCACTTGCTGTCTTCATCTTTCCTGGATAGTATATAATGAACTGCATGGGCATGTTTGCTCTAACCCAAAGGGATTTCTTTGTAATTCTTTCCTTTATTTCATAGGCTGGAAACAGTAAGACTGGGACTAAATTTTGTCTTACAGCTGCCCCCATCATGAATAAACATGGTGCAGTGAATTCACTGATAGAAAACAAAGATGAGCAAATGAACTTTGTGTCTCCCAGAAGGGATTTTTCTATTATTTGGGTCACAGTCAATTTATTATTAATGCAAAGACAGTAATCACATATCCTACTCTGCACAGCCCAGGTAAGAACATGGTTCTGTGTATATATATATATATATATATATATATATATATATAACATTTTAATTAAGAAGCCAAATCAACAATACTAAGTGTTGAAAGAACTAATAACTGGCTATAAAGCTAGGTAATATCCCAAGGAGGGACACCAGGATGGTAGAAAGCCTTAAGATTGTAACATCTTGAGGATTAATTGAGGGAACCAGGGATGTCAATCCTTGAGAAGAGAAGGAAATTGTAAAAATAAATTAGAAAATCTTTTTACAGTTGAGTCAAATTGAGCTTCAATTCTCCTTGCCAATGGTTACATAATTAGTAAGTATATCAGATTGGATTTAAACACTGGTTTATTTTGATTACAACTTCCAGTGCTCTACTAGCTGTCTTTTATTGCTAACATAATAAATGCTTCATTAAACACAAGTAAATTGTTGGGGGTTAGAATTTGAATCTTTATCTCCTTCAAGTACTCTTTCCTCTATGCCTTGTTAATTGCACAAAACACAAATACTTGGATACTAAAAGAAGAAGCTGGTTATTTTCCAAGTCATTTTGAATATAATTTTCTCTGAGAAAATGAAAAAGGAGCTCAGGTCTTGTCCTAAGTGAGAAATGAAGTAGGCAAAATTGTCTTTGGTATATTTAGTATTTGGAGAAGGAAATGGCAAACCATGACAGTATTTTTGCCAAGAAACCTCATCGTCAATATGATTCATGGGTTCACAAACTGAATGATTCAACAACATTCAGTCTCACCTTCTAGAACACTTCTCCCCCCCACCCCCACATGTCTTAAACTCTATTAAAATGTGCTCTCAGATTTATATTAGTACCAGTCATTTATCTTGCTGATATATAGGAGTACTCCATCTAAAGAAGTTCATTATAAAAAGTCAACGAAGAGAATTTATTATTTATTATTTTATTGCAAATATGATATTATGGAGAGGAAGTAATTAGTGCTTTCAGAACAATATAATAAGCCAAATAGAATTACAAAGAAGTTTCAGGATAGAACAATGAGGTTTGATTGTTGTATAATCAATTGATATTACATATTGAGGTTTGATTATTTGATTAATGAAATCATTGCAAAGATTGTCAATTGAAGCAACATTATGTAACATGTGCCTATATTGACATTTTAATGTTCATCTCTTTATGAAATGGAATGGTAAAAAAAAATCTTTTCCCCCAAGAATAGCCAACATGATAGATACTATCATGATAGATACTTCCCTATCTAGGAGCCATTGGGAAATGCTGAAAGTGGAATAAGAAAAGGATAGATGGCATGGAGAAGGAAAATAGGAAGAAATAGTGGCTTGGACACTGTGTAAGAGGCAGCATGTGTTGGTAAAAAAAAAAAACATATATATATATATGTATATGTATATGTATATGTATATGTATATGTACATGTATATGTATATGTATATAGCATTGTCTTTAGAAGCAAAAGCTTTGGATTTGAGTCCTGGTTCTATAACTTTCTGTGGGACCTAGGGCCACTGAATCACTCTGAGACCTGAAACTATTGTAAAAATTTTTAAAAAGAAGTTGTGACCCCATTTCTCATGACCGCATGTCCTGGGAAGGTGGGAGGAGCCAAGGAAAAGTAGCTTTTAGACCTTTCCCACGTCTGCTAAAGCATGTCACCTGCTTCCAGTGAATCTGTTCTTCAGCTTTAGAGGCCTCAAAATGGAAGAAGACTGTGCTTAATTAGGTAGATTTAAAGATGGGAATAGTTTCGTATAGTCAATGGGAAAAAAGCCTTTTCCCAACAACATGGTAGACCAAGACAACATGTCCATGTTGTCTTTTGACTCCTGTCTCCTGTCTCTAGGACCCTCCAAAACCATTTCTTGCTGTCTGGGCATGGTCAAACCCTTGTTAGACCTATATTAAATCAAGCCATCAGCTAGCATTTATTAAACACTTACTATATGAGAGGCACTGAGCTAGATGCTGGTATAGCATACACAAAGAATGAAATAATCCCTGCTTGCAAAGAGCTTACATTCAAATGGAATCCTTCCACCCTGGGATCTGTTGGACCACACTCAGGTTCAAAGTGAGAGACAGGAAATATATTTGTCCCCAGAGCAAAGAAAACTCTATTTATAGATCAGGCAAATCACTAGAAATTAAATCATATAGCATTTTACTGAGCCATACTACCAGAACCTGATGAATCCATGCAATGAGAAACAGTTCCTCTTATGGATTCTTGCTGCAGTGGAGGAAAGAGGAAAAAAAAAATCCCCATGAGGGAAACTTGTGGCTTCAAAGACATTGGAAAGGGTTTTCCTTTGTGTTGTTGATAGAACTGTTGCCTGAGCAATTCCTTGGCTCTTTAGATGTCAATCATTGAGAATCATTGTTCCCAGTCAGCATCTAGCTCAGTTCCCAAGTGGCTTCTCAACCATCACCAACTTAAATTCCATCTTTCAATTCATTACTTTGTCCAGATATCATCCAAGCCATTGTTTCAGACTTCTCTTTATCTCAGAAAACTTCATTCCTCTTCTGCTTCAGATACATACATACATACATAGTACTGAAAACTCTCTTTTACAATCAGTCCTTTTAGGGTCTATCCAGAGCCATGTACCGTAGAACTATACTTACACAGATTAGATAGATAAAAAACAGATGACAGATAGGGAGATCAACAGATATAGATGGATGAAAGACATAAATGGTAGAGAAATAAACAGAGAGGGGATGGACAGATAAGTGGATATAGATCATATATAGATAATAGGTGATAAGCAGACACAGGCACAGATAGATAGATAGATAGCATTTATTGAGCATTTACTATATATTAGGCATTGTGCCACAAATACAAGCAAATGAAATCGTATCTCCCTCAAGGAATTGGCATTCTAATGCAGGAGACAGCACATGTGCAAGGGAGGTGAGATGAGAATGGGAAAAGCTATTTGTGCTAGAGCAATGAAACAGACTAGGAAAAGGCAAAGAAGAGTTCTTAGGAAGAGAAATCCAGACTTAAAGGAGATGAAATATAGCTAGGTCCTTCCTGGAAAGGTGGTCCCAGGGTGGGAGTCACCAGTTAGGTGAGGAGTGCTTTAGGTGGAGGTTTCTCTAGCATGACAATATTGTAGAGGAGGAGGAAAAAAGTCAGAGAATTTGGTTGTGAGAACTATTCTTTTCCATGTTTTCCCGCTTTACTAAAGCAATATTGAAAGAAGCTCCTCAAGCAGAAATGATAGTTTCTTCTTTTCTTTCCACCATCCTCATGTTTTTGTCATTTTCTCTGTTGTTTTTCATAGCCATCCCCTCAACTGGAATTTCTCCTACCTCACTCCCAGTTGACAGAATTCCCAGATTACAGGAAATGGTGACCTTCAAAAAGGTCTGTACTTTTCACTCTTTGCTTCTGAGTCTAGGGTTAAACTCACTCCTCTGTACTCCTGCCACACTAATAAGTACCTGGATATTCACATTTTCCTGAAGTCCCTTTCTGCTTCAGAAGGCTCGATTTAACTTAGGAGGAATAGAGACAAGGAAGGACATAAGTTAGCTATTTGCCAGCACAGTAAACATTTGTTCTCCTTAAAGATCTAAATGGAAAGACACTATTTTTATTGCAGCTATTAATATTACTAAAGGTAATACTCTAGCTCTCAAATATGCAGAGCAAAAGGGATGTGGAAACTTTAACATAAATTTAAAGAGACTCCCACATTACTTTTGGATGCTAAATAAGGTTGAGTCATTTGGCCACCAATGACCAGCCAACTATAAAAAAGAGCTTATATTTTTCACTGTCTGTGCAGGATGATATATTTCCAGAGCTCAATACTAACTTGGTAAGTGAGCCCTTGAGACTAGGTATACATAATATGAAATATTACAGTTTCTAGTCAGCATGCTTAAAATAGAAAAGAGTAAATAAGTTAGTACTTGGAAAGGATGCAAACATTGAGGCATAAGTAGGTTATTGGCCATGACTCAAAAAATTTTGTCACAGGGAAAACAAATTACAAAAGTCTTGTTAGACTTTTTCTTCAGTAATTTCTTCAGTAAATTTATGAGTAACAAAATTTTCAGAACATTGGACAGTATTCACCTTATTTCATCAAGAATACAGAAAATACTATGAGTATTTCAATACTTTTTTACTTAATGGATTCAATGCCTGTCTACAGTGAATGTTACAGTTTAGTAACTTGTCCATCCAATGGTACCTCACCGGGAAAAAAATATTCTTCATTTATTTGGGTTTTTCTGGGAGGTAGCATAGTATGATGGATAGAGAGCTGGATTTTGAGTGAGGAAAGACTATATTCAAACCTCACTTCTGACTTAACCAACCATATAACTATGAATAAGGCATTTGTAAAATGAGATGCTTAACTTCTGTAGTATCAATCTCACAGGGTTGTGAGAGTCAAGAGAGATAATGTATGGAACTTTATATATTTTAAATCATGTAAAATCATTTAAAATCACTAGTCACTCTCATCCCATTCCTATGTGATTTTCTAGGATGATGTCTTCATTGTAACTTTTCTTCTATTTTTTTGGTCTAATCTGCTCCATGATCCTTTCCCTACTTCCTTGCTTCCCTGCTTCATTTTTCTCTTTACAACAATAATCATATGATCCTTAAATGATATTTTCTCTGTTGCTTTTCTCTCACAAAATCTAGCACAATTTTAACACATACAGAATAAACTTCTTGTGGAAGACGAGCTTTTGTCTCACTTTTATCTTTGTATGTGCCTAGTACAATATATTTTTTGAAATCAGCAAACAAATACAATAGAATTTTGCATTCTCTCAATCAATTCTGTCTGCAAAGGTTTGCTCTGCTATAGAAAACTGAAAAATCTGAAAATCTGTGAAAATCACCTGTGAAAAATGCCTTTTTCCTTCTTTTATCAAAGGCATACTTAATATATGCTATGAATATTCTCAAAATATAGAGAAAGCAGAGATCGACATCAATAGTTACTAAGGTCAAATTCATTTGTCTTTGTGACTATCACCCATGATTCATTCTTTTGAAGTACTTCTCCCTTTGAAATGTCTTGGAAATGGATCCTCAAGAGTCATTAAAATTTTATTACCCCCACCATGAGTTTCTTTCACGTGTCCTTGGACAGTGAAAGCCATCTTTCCTCTTTTTTACCCAGTGGCAAGATGTTACAGCCCAATGTTATGGTTGCACTTCCACATGTCTGTTTGTTTCCCCCCTTCCATGTTTTCTATTATTGTCTTTTAACTACTTTACTAGGTCCAGTGTTCTGTAGCTTGCCTGTTCATCCCCTGATTTTTTGGTTGTTTTGGGAAGGCAATATGCTTTATGGTCTTTCATTATTGGTTCTATAATATATACCTATACTTTAAGTTGATGCTGCCTTGGTGCTGCCCTTCCTTATCATGCATCTTCATTTGCCAAAATGATCAAGTATTTTATCCCTTTAGTTGTTTCTGGGATCTTTGTCCTTTTTGATGTAGCAACATAGTGGTTATGTTTTTCTATGATATTAGAATCTAATTCTTTTATTTTAATCCATTTCCTCTTTTTCCGAAGAAGGAGCTTGTTTCAAAAGCTTATACTGGTATCATTATCATTGTTCATAGTACACATTTTAATCTTTATCCATTTAACCTATGTGAATAATAATTTCGATGATTTGCCTGTACACATACTAATGATTCTGAAATGACTCCCCTATCAGCGATCAATCTTATACTCTCTGCCAAGATTTGGTCATGCTCTTGACTTCCAAGGTCAACTGTAAACTCCTTTGTTTGAAATTTAAAGGTTTCCTCAACCTGGTCTATTCCTTCCTTTCCAATCCATCCCCTCTTTGCAACATTGGCTTATTTGCAGTTCTTTGCACAGGAAATACCATTTCTTCTCTCTCTGACATTTCACTGATTGCTCCTTATCTTTCCCTTCCTTACTTCTGCAGAAGGCCTATGTTGCTTCTCCTCCACCCCAAGGATAAACACCTTCCCTATGAAATTACCTTCCATAAAGTACATAACAATTCTAGTTAGTCACATATTGTTTCTTCCATTACAGTGGAAACTCCTTGAGTGCAGGAATTGTTTTTGCCTTTCTTCATATTCCCATCATTTAGGCTAGTTCTTGATACATAATAAGCAAGTAAAAAACTAACATATATTAGTTGTTGCTTTCCCTCTGGTCCAATCCACTCAACATTTATTAAGCACCTATTAAGTGCCAGGCAATGTGGCTACAGTTAATAAAAAGACAATCCCTACCCTCAAAGAGCTTACAGTCTAAAGGGGGAAACAGCATGCAAAAGAAGGCAGGAAACGAGGAACCTGGTATAGAGGCATCTTGTTCTGTGGAATTGAAACTAGGCAGAGCAGCAGATGTAAAATAGAGTGATCTGGTCATCTAATTTCTGCCCTCTACAGAAGAAGGCATTGGGAAGAATTTGATATTCCACTCTGTAGTCTTCCCATCAGAAAGGAGAGAAGGCTGAGGGAGGTGATATCAATTAAGTCTTAAATTAACACCATGGTGGTCAGTTGAGAAGTGATGAATTTATCTTAGAATAAGCTTCTTGTTTCATGGACTGGAACACAGTAAGAGCAGCAGCAGATGCAACAATGAATGAACAATGCCTTTCAACTTTTTGGTTAGTAAGAATTTGTTACTGTGTTACAATGGAAAGAGAAATTCTAACATGTCTAACATTAGTTCTGACTGTGTTAGAAGTTCTACACACAGTTCTAAGAGTCATTTTCTATTTTTGTTTAATGAATCTCAATGACCAAAGGATTCATTATTGAACAAATAACATTCTGATGATGACTCTTATACTGAGTTTAGTTGGTCTTCAGAAAGAAGACATTATTCTTGAAACAGTCCTTTATGACTTACATGAACTAATCTAAACTAAGTAAAGTGAGTATAACCAAGAGAACATTGTACACAGTAACAAGATTATATGATGATCATCTGTGATAGACTCAGCCCTTTTCCACAATGACGTCATTCTAGGAAGTTCCAATAGATTTGTGGTGGAGTCATCTGCATCCAAAGAAAGAACTAAGGAGACTGAATGTGGATCAGAGCAGAGTATTTTCACCTTTTGTTGTCATTTCTTTGCTTGTTTTTTTCTCATGGTTTTTTTTTTCTCTTTTGATTTGATTTATCTTCTGCAGCATGACAAATATGAAAATATGTTTACAAGAATTAAACATGTTTAACCTATATCAAATTGCTTGCTTGTTAGAAAAGGAGGGAGGGATGGAGAAAGGGAGAAAAAATTGTAATGCAAGGTTTTGCAAGAGTGAATGTTGAAAAATTCACTATTTGACAAAAACTGCTAGGAAAATTAGAAATTACTATGGAAGAAATTAGGGCTCAACCCACACCTAGCACCACATACCAAGATAAGATCTAAATGGGTTCATGATTTAGACATAAAGAGTGATATTATAAGTCTAGGATAGTTTACCTCTCAGATTTGTAAAGGAAGGAATTTTGTCCAAAGAAGAAATGGAACTCATAATTGAATTCCAGATAGACAATTTTGATTATATTAAGTTAAGAAATTCTGTACAAACAAAACTGATGCAGACAAGATCAGAAAAGAAACAATAAATTGGGAAATCATTTTCACATTTAAGGATTCTGATAAAGGCCTCATTACTAAACTATGTAGAGAATTGACTCAGATTTATAAGAATGCAAGCCATTCTCCAATTGGTAAATGGTCAAAGAATATGAACAGACAATTTTCAGATGAAGAAATTAAAACTATTTCTAATCATATGAGAAGGTGTTCTAAATCACTATTGATCAGAGAAATGCAAATTAAGACAACTCTGAGATACCACTAAATGCCTCTTAGATTGGCTAAGATGACAGGAAAAGATAAGGATGACTATTGAAGGGGATGTGGGAAAAATGAGACACTAATACATTGTTGGTGGAGGTATGAACAGATGCAGCCATTCTGGAGAGCAATTTGGAACTATGTTAAAAAAAGTTATCAAACTGTGCATAACCTTTCACCCAGCAGTGTTTCTATTGGACCTATATCCCAAAGAGATCTTAAAGGAAGGAAAGAGACCCACATGTGCAAAAATGTTTGTGGCAGTCATTTCATAGTAGCAAGAAATTGGAGACTGAGTGAATGCCCATCAGTTGAGCTGAATAAGTTATGATATATGAATGTTATGGAATATTATAGTTTTATAAGAAATGATTAGGAAGATGATTTTAGAAAGGCCTGGAGAGACTTACATGAATTGATGCTGAGTGAAATGAGCAGAACCAGAAAATCATTGTACATGACAATAACAAGACTATACAATGATCAATTATGATGGACATGCCTCTTTCCAACAATGAGATGATTAATGCCAATTCCAATGATCTTGTGATGAAGAGAGCCATCCACATCCAGAGAGAGGACAGTAAGAACTGAATGTAGATCACAACATAACATTCTCACTCTTTTTATTGTTGTTTGCTTACATTTTATCTTTTCTACTCTTTACTTTCTTTTTTTGATCTGATTTCTCTTGTGCAGCAAGAGAATAGTATAAATATATTTATACATATTGTATTTAACATATATTTTAACATGTTTAACATATATTGGACTACCTTCCATTTAGGGGAAGGGGTGGAGGGAAGGAGAGGGAAATTTGGAACACAAGTTTTGCAAGGATCAATATTGAAAAATTACCCATGCATATGTTTTGAAAATAAAAAGCTTTAATTTAGAAAAATAAAAAATAAATTAAAAAAATAAATGTAGCAACAGGATAAAAAAAAGTGAATGTTGAGCATAATATGTAATGGGGACAAAGTAAAACCATTCCCAATAAGATCAGGAGTGAAACAAGGCTGCCCACTATCATCATTACTATTTAATATTTTATTAGAAATGTTACTTTTGGCAATAAGAGAAGAAGAAGAGATTAAAAGGAATTAGAGTAGGTCATGAGGAAACCAAATTATCACTCTTTGCAGATGATATGATGGTATACTTGGAGAACCTTAAAGAATCAACTAAAAAACTACTAGAAGAGTGAATGTTGAAAATTATTTTCGTATGTATTTGGAAAAAATAAAATACTATTTTTTAAAAAAAGGCATCTTTTCAGTTGAGTGAAACTAGCCAGCACTTGTGGTTTGGATAGTATTACAGGGAGACTATAACCAATGAGGTTCCAGTGTAGGAAGCATATATGTTTAGCAAATCAGCTTTTGGAAGTTCATGATGTCATTGACCAATCCTACTATTCTACCAGCATAACCTCCAAGAACTCAGGCTCACCCTCCCTTCATGATAAAATATTTTTCAAGTACTATCAACTAAATTAATAAATAAATCCCATGTACCTTTTAAATACAGACAAATAAACAAAGTGCACATTTTAATTTTTGGTGATATTAAAATGTCACTATGACATATTTTCCTAATAACATATTTAATAAAAGTGAACATCAGAGTAGCTTATATTTTTCATTTTCTTACCAAAAATATCTTTAAAGTTTAGGAATCTTAAATTGGATTTTTAATTATCTTCAATGTTTTTTGGGAAAATACATAATAAAGACTTGTTTGTGAAAACTCAGAAAATCTCATCATGAAATATGGCATTTGATGAAACAATGGAACAATGGAATTTGATGGCAAGAATGAATATTAAGGATTTTCTCATTTATTTTTAACAGATAAAGAAACTGAGGGCTTGAAAGATAAAAAGTTTTTCATTTAGTTACATAACAAGCTTGTTGCAAAACTAAGACTTCTACACTACCATGTCTTGATTGCTGTATTCCTCAAATAAATTCTACTTTAATATCTAATGGGAATACCATATCATTTTAATTGACATTTTGTCTCCACCAACAGTAAAATATCAGTAGCAATATTTCTATGGAAGCAAAAAGAAAATGTAAATAAAGTAGGATCTACATCTATTAGAAAGTGGCTAAACAAGATGTAATATAAGGATGCAGTGGAATACGATTACCCTATAAGAAATTATAAATGTGTGGAATTCAGAAAAAAAAGGGAAGTCCTATTTGAATTAATTTAGGGTAAAGCAAAACCAGGAAGAAGAAAAATATATGTATGCATGTATACATACATACACACATATATATACACACATATACATATATACATGTGAGTGTACATATATTGTACATTCATATAGGAAATATAAAACATATATCATTTCATAAATATACATGTATAAATATATGTGCATGTTTATACACATTTAAATATGTGTACATGTGTATATATGTACACACATATATACATTTATATATGTGTTGAGAGAGAGAGAGAGAGAATTTGTTGTTTTTGTTTATCATTTTGGTGACCCCCCATTTAGGGTTTTCTTGGCAGATGTTGAAGTGGTTTGCCATTTCCCTCTCCAGCTCATTTTACAGATGAGGAAACTGAGACAAATAGGGTTAAGTAACTTGCTCAAAGTCATACACTTAGGATGTGTCTGAGGTCAGATTTTAATTTAGGAAAATGAGTCTTCCTGAATGCAGACCCAGCACTCTGTGCACTATGGCGCCACCTAACTTCCCTATAAATCACTGCAGTAATATAAATGACGCTGAAAAACAGCCAATTCTGATTACTTAATAAGGTTTTATCTTGGCCCTGTGGAATATATGATGAAACATATGTTTTCCCTTAATAGAGATGGGGGACAAATGTATGAGGTACATTGTTTGGCTCATTTGCTTGATTCTGCCGTTTATTTGCTTAGCTTTCTTATGTCACAAAGCAGAGTTAAAATGGTGAAGGGAATGATATTAGTAAATGACTGTACAAAAACAAAAGAACAAAATTTTTTATGACTAGTGACTAGTCCTGCTAGTACTAGGACTTCTGATTTTCTGAAAAAATCTTTAAGATGAGAAAGTTAATTTTAGAGTTGAAGTTTCCCCAGCTCATAGGCTCTAATTGTAATTGTGAAGTAATATGAAAGGAAGCTAATAATTTAAAGCCTATATTCAAAAACACTTTTAGGAACATAAATAAAAATGTTGCCAACATTATATAATGGCATCCCAAAAGTTAATGAAGTTTTAAACCATTAGAGCTCAAAATTGTTCATTTTGCAGATGAGAAAAACTGAGGCAAAAAGGAGAAAAATGACTTGCATGAGGCTATGTAGCATCTGATATAACATTTGTACCCAGAACTTCCTGACTTTCAGTCCAGTGTCTTATTCATCAGAATACAGTTATCCCATCTGTATCATGACTTTCCTCAACATGATTTCAATATAACACAAGTGTGTTAATAATAAGAAATTAAATGGGAATCTGGGGGAAGGGGGGTTTTGGAAGTCACAAACAAAATGCAAAATACATTAGATGAAAATTTAGAAATTCAGAAATGCATAAAATATATGTATGCTATTGTATAATGTTAACACATTTTATTTTTTAATACCATAATAATTCAGATTCTCTGTTACAAAGGGAGGGCCCAAACTTTTTACATGGATTTTTCAAATCATGGGACACCATGCCCTAACTGCCAAGATGTGGAAAAGATAACTGTATCCTCCAAGTCAGATGCCTTAATCTCTCAGAAAAAAAGAAGTCAAGGTTGTCTACTGAGTGTGAGATGGGGAGAAGTTGAAGCTGGATACTTGAAGAGAGAAAAGAAAGTTAGTTGCCTTAAAAAAATTTAAAAAGAGGGAGAAGGTATAAAATCATAGGACTTTTTTCCATTTGGCAGGCATCTTAAAGATTACTTAACCCCAATTTTTTTTTTTTTTGCTGTTTATTTTTTAATTATAGCACCCATTTCTGAGGATTATAATGAAGATAAATAAGACATTTTTGCAAAATGTTTGCAAATCTCAAAGTCAATAGTGTGTGAATAATAAATATATTTTAAAATTCTTATAACATATATAAAATAAATAATATAAATGCTACTGAGAGAAATGGTTATTTCTCTTATAGTAATAATTGTTGCATTGTTACTAAATGCTTAATTAGAACTAAGATTTTTCCTCTTCCTATTTCCTCATCCAGAAATGAATCCCTACAGGTTATCCAGTCTTTGAAGGGCAGGGCTAATGAAAAAAATGAAAAAATGGGCAAAATACACCCATCTAGGGAAATTTAGATTTGATCAAAAGATAAAAAACTTCTACTCTATGGGAAGTGGTAAATTCTGACCCATTGTGTTTTAGTCAGACAGAGCTAAATGGAAGTGGATTCCTACTTTTATCTAGATTGGCCTAGGCAGGGTATAATCTGGTATAGATAAATTTATTGGTCTAAGATTAAATGATCAGTTTCATGTCCCCCAGACTCTTATTAGAATAAACCCACTTCTCATTATTATATTCATTCTCTTTACTTGTTAGCCAATCAAAGTTGATTTCCACTCTCAGGAAGACCCACTTTTCCAAGATCATATAAGCATTGAGTGGGTTCCATGAGGGATATTTAGGTTTAAAAAAGACAGCCAAATGACCCTTTTATTAATTATCAGCCACAGTTAAAAATTCTAATTTTGTCTCTTTTTATACATCATACTATGAAGTTATTATTATTTTATAATTAAGTTAGATGAAGCTTGAAGAAGATGAATGGATTATCTCATGCTCTAGAGGTAGTATATAACAGACACAAAGATTCTGTCTCCAAATCTAGTATAAAGTAAAGTTACTTTACAATATACCATAGACTAGCAGAACAGTGTTTCTCCCATCTCTTTTTCTGGAATCCATTGCCTCATAGTGTTTTTTGCTACACTTTCACTGACCTGAGCTTGAAAGATTGCTTCTGTCCATGCTCTGGTGTACTTAAATTTGCCATAGTTCTGCTCAGCTTTTTTTTCTGCCTTCCATAGAATTCTAGATCTGGAGCTAAAAAAGAGAACTTACAAATTGTCCCGCCCAATTACAAACTTATCATCTCATAAAGAGACCCAGTTTCAAAAAACAAACAAAACAGCAAAAGGTAAGATGTATTCTCATTAATTATAACCTTAATCTTGTCTAAGATAATACCAGTGATGATATGCAAGAAGTCTAGAATGGAAATAATGCCAGCTTATAAGGATAGGTTTGTATAGATCTGGCAATTATACAATAGAAAAGAAAATTAGAAATGGATAGATTTAATTCCATTTAATTATCTTATAGATATTAAATAAATAAAACTTGGAGGGGAATACCCTCAGGTTTTCTGGTCAAAACAGAAATGATTGCTTTTTACAATCAATATGAGTCAATCATAATCCAAACAATGACAAAATGGAGCTTGGTCTTGGACCTCTTGGTGGCTAATCAATGAGAATCAGAGGTTTTTTTTTTTTTTTTGGTTTATTTATTTAGATTTTTTTTTGGATTAGGTGAAAGAAGAGATTTTTTGCCTTAATTGCTACCTAGCCTTAATCACTAAGTGGGTGCAGCATCAGTTGAAGATCTTAGTAAAAAAAAAAAAGTCTGTGCAAACAGGACCATCTTCAATCATCTTGATCTTGCCACTGGACCCAGATAGCTCTGGAGGGGAAATGAGGCAGGTGACCTTGCACAACCCTCTCTCCCTCAAATCCAATTCACTTGCATATTATGGCATCACTTCCTTCTTTGAAAACAAAGGACAAACAACAACAATTTTACAGCTAAGGAAACTGAGACCTACAGTTACTTTGACCAAGGTGACAGAGGCAGGATTTGAACTTATGTCTTGTGACTCCAAGTTCAGTTGTCTTTCTAATGTACCACGTCTCTAACTGGGATGGGGGAAGAGGGGGAAAAGGATGACTACTTTTACTGGACAATCTTTTGAGAAGAGTACTATAACTCCAAGAACTGAAGGTTCCTCCAGGCTAGAGAGGGAGGGAGATAACTAAAGAACAGAAAGAAGATCAATTGTCAAACATAATTAAAGGTAAAAGAAAGAAGCTTATATTTCTTACTTAATTATTTTGTTATTTTCTCCCCTTATATCCATCTTGAGAGACTTTTTGAACTCACATTAGAACTTGATCCATAAACTATATTAAGTCCATAAAACATGATTCAAAAAGAGAACAAAGAAACCTTTTTGGAAAAAGATGCTACAGAGGAGGAAGAGTCTTGCCTGAGATGCTGTGATAGTAAAGCTAACAGCAAGGATAGCAATAGCCCTTATGGCAGAAAAAACATTTGGAATCCTTTTTGAGCTTTCTAGAGCAGTAAATCCAAAATAGAGAACCAGACAATTTTGGAATCAAGGAATCAAAACTTCCCACCCCTTCTTCCCCAAAGTATACCATCTTCCCAGTCATTTAGTCTGGAATCTGGGAACATCTTTGACTGCCTTCTCTTTCACCTCCTATATGCCAACAATTGTCTGGTTTGACTGGTTCTACTTTCACTAGGCTTTTTTCACATATATTTCCTTCCTGATACTTGCATGAATACCACACTAGCTGAAGCTCTCAATGTAATTAGTCTAGAACACTATAATATCTTAATTTGTCTTCTTGATTCCATCCTCTTACTTCTTCACACATCTTGCCAATCTAAACTAATCCAATCCAACAAATATTAAGTTTCTACTATGTGTTAGATACTGTGCTAAAAATTAAGGATATAATTAATAAAAAGAAAGACTATCCCTGTCCTCAAGGTGCTTACAATTTAATGGGGAGGAGGAGGGAACGGGGAACAATACACAAAAGGAAACAGGAAAACTAAAGGAAAAGGGATGGCGTATTGGGAGAGAGAAGGATATCTCATTTCATGGAATTGAAACCAGAATGAGCAGCAGAAACAGAATGGAGCTGCAAAAAAAAAAATAAAATAAATCTTCCCACATCTTAATTCTGACAGCTCTAAACCCTCCAGTTAACTTTCTAAACCCTGTTAATTTTCAGTAAAAGACAAAACTCTTCATTGGAGCTTTTAATACCCACATTCTGATTCCAACCTACTTTTCAAGACTTACCTCACCATATTTATTCTGGATATTCTACATTCTAACCAACCTAGATTATGAGTGGTTCCTGGACTCAATATACCAATGTATTGAAATAGTCTGTCTCCCTTGCTTAGATACTTAGAATGCATTCCCTCCTCACCATCCCATGAGCCAAAATTTTTCTCTCCCTCCTCAATTTTCCTTTGTTTAGATTTCTCCTTAACTTTCATTACTCTATTCTAGAACATATTCTATGTGTATATATATCCTTGAGTGCAAAAATGTTATAATTTTATCTCAGTATTCCTAAATTATTTCTAAGATTATAAGTTGTAGAGCAGGTGCTAATCTGCATTTTTTTTTAAAGGAAATTTCCTCTCCAGATGTTCTTCATTTATTAGTGAGATCACAAGTCCAAGGGGAAAAATTTCCAGCACTTAGCACAGAATTTTCCAAATAGTAAATGTTTAATAAAAGTCTGTTAAGTTAAAATTTTCATGGGAAAGAAATTGAAAAGTCATTTGTTTCAAATCCTTTCTGTAGTATGAATCCCTTTTACAATATTGTCAAATACCATATAGGCCCTACTTGAAGACTTCCAATGATAGGGAAACTACTTCCTTCCATGGCAATCTGTTTAACTTTGGAATGGCTAAAATTATTAGGAAATTCTCCTCATAGTGAGTAAAAATCTTTCTCCCTATAATTTCTGCTCATTGGTCCTACTTCTGCCCTACTGTGCCAAACAAATAACACCTCAAGTATTTGAAGTGAACATGTAATTATCAAGTCTTCCCAAGATAAATATCCCAATTAAGGCTTTTCATCTTGTTCATCCTCTCTGAATGACATTCAAGTTGTCGAGGTTCCTCCTAAAATATGTCACATAGAAATCTTGGTGTGAAGTAGGAAGGGGAAGTAGAGGGAGACCGTATCTTCCCTCATTCTGGATACTACATGTTGAGTAACACAGTAGAGCATCACATTCATTTTCTGGCTGCCATATCACATTGACCTTTAACATTTCAACTTCCTAAGAACCAGAAACTAAACTGGCAGAGGTAAGATATATTGCATACATATTATTTTAATAACTCACACTGATCATTGTTTCCCTTTATAAACATATATAAACCATACTTAACTATATACCCATTAATGCAAATAAATAAATCAATGAAATGGTTATATTATTTTAAACTTCTACTGCAGATTTCCATCAGAACCGATAGCCATATTTTGTTATTATAACTGCAAGTAGCACAATTTCTAATACACTCTATTTCTTCATGGGATTCAATATTCATACTACTCACAACCTAACAAAAACTGACTTTAGAATTTTCTTGTGGATCAAAGTCAAGTTTATCAGTATGTAATTTAAAGAATCTACCTTTTTAATATTTTGAAAATAAGGGCTATACTTGCCCAACTATCTCTCATCTTATTAAATCTTTCCTGTTCCTTATGATTTTTCATAGATCAAAGTCATGGGAGAAAATAAAAACCACTGGGTACAACTCTATCATTTTAAAATAAAGAAACTTAGATAAAGAGTCATAGATCTAGTTGAGAAATTCAAGAAAGTATGATGGCAGATTGTTAGAAAGGTTATCATATGGGTATTGAAGTTTTTGAAGATTATGGCAGAATTATAAGAAAAGAGAAAGACTGTATCACATACCAAAGGTATGGAGAAATGTGGGGGAATGACTAAGACACTGGGTAGTTTAACAAGGGTTGGGAGAGAAGAGTGGTTTAAGATGACATGAACTTGATGACCATTGAGAGTTGGTGATAAAGTAAACCCCCTGAAGTGTCAGTAGGGAACAAGTTGTTTGAGGACCCATTCTCTTATGGTTATGAGACAGGAGAAGAAAAAATATATGGTTAGCATTTGACTAGGGCAACTAGATTTCTTTAAGGGAACATCTTATAGTTCTGCATTAGGAAAATTAATAGAATGTGAAAGACTGGTCAGGAAGCTGTGGCAATAGTCAGATGACAGTCACTTGTCCAGCCAATCAATTAACAAGTATTTATTTAAGCACTAATTAAGTAATCCAGAGCACAAAATTCATAGAAAACATATTCCCTACCCACAAAAAGTTTACAGTGAGAGAAGATAAATGCCAGTAAAATAATCAATAAATGAGACTAGAATATATATATATATATATATATATATATATATATATATATAGTAGAAAATTGAAACATCAAAACAATTATTGATTAGGAGAGTATAGAATCAAATGTTAATTTCATGGTGAAGATAATGCCCAAATCAATAAGGGCTGTATTTTCCCTTCATCCTCTAATTCTGGCTTTTGTAAAAGGTAAGTAGAATCTATAATCCCAGTCAATGCCATATATGGAAAAGTACTGCTTTAAGATAGGACTCTTGGGAACCATGTGGAAGGTTGGAATACTTTGGTAGTTTTTATAACTTTTTAGGAAAGTATATTTCCTGAATCTAACATCCATGAATTTTAAAACTTCTACTTTTCAAACAGTTTTTGAATGGTAGTAAAGATGACATATTTTGAAATTAAGACAACTCTGAGACACTACTACAGGCCTCTCAGATTGGCTAAAATGATAGGAAAATATAATGATGAATGTTGGAGGGGATGGGAAAACTGGGACACTGATGCATTGTTAGTGGAGTTGTGAACAGATCCAACCATTTTGGAGAGCAATCTGGAATTATGCCCCCAAAGTTATCAAACTGTGCATACCCTTGGATCCAGCAGTGTTACTACTGGGCTTATATCCCAAAGAGATATTAAAGAAGGGGAAGGGGTCCGTATGTGCAAAAATGTTTGTGGCAATACTTTCTGTAGTGGCTAGAAACTGGAAATTGAATAGATGCCCATCAAGTGGAGAATGGCTGAATAAACTGTGGTATATGAATGTTATGGAATATTATTGTTCTGTAAGAAATGACCGGCAGGATGAATACAGAGAGGCTTGGAGAGACTTACATGAACTGATGCTAAATGAAATGAGCAGAACCAGGAGATTATTATACACTTCAATAACAATACTATATGATGATCAATTCTGATGGACATGGATCTCTTCAAAAATGAGAGTAACCAAATCAGTTCCAATTGATCTGTAAGAAACAGAACCAGCATCCAGAGAAAGAACATTCGGAAATGAGTAGAGGCCACAACATAACATTTCCACTCTCTCTGTTATTGTTTGCTTACATTTTTGTTTTTTCTTCTCAGGTTATTTCTACCTTCTTTCTAAATCCAATCTTTCTTGTGCAACAAGATAACTGTATAAATATGTGTATATATATTGTTATACTTTAACATATTTAACATGTATGGAACTACCTGACATCTAGGGGAGAGAGTGGAGGGAAGGAGAGGAAGTTGAAACAGAAGTTTTTGCAAGGGGCAGTATTGAAAAATTACCCATGCCTATGTTTTGTATATAAAAAACTATAATAAATTTTTTTAAAAGATAACATATTGTGAGAACAAGAATAAATTAATGATGACAAAAATAACAAAGACAAAGAGATGAACAATAACAGAGATAAATAAAAAAGCTTATTTGCATGAAAAGACAAGTTAAATGCAAAAAAAGTCACCGTAAATCAATTTTTATGTGGCAATTTGAAGTTAGTTATTCTCTTTATAAAACCATTTTTTTCCTTTTCAAAGAAAGTTCATATTTTAGAGTTATAGCAATTATTTGAATCAATATAGTTAAGTGTTTAGAAGGGGAAAGTTCAGCATTGTATGGGCCCACAAACTCATTCTTGAGGAAGTTTAAAGAATGCTGCTCATAACAACACATATAAATCAGGACAAGATTGGAATGGGGCGGGGCGGGGGGAATGAACTGGTCATCAAAAAACAACTCAAGTCTTAGGAAATCATAAAATGTGGAAAGAAAAGTCTAAAATTTTCATTTTAATGATGTAGAAACTAAGGCATAAAACAAGTGACTTGTCTTGCAAATCAGGATAACTCTCAGATATCATTTACACTCCTTTCAGATTGACTAAGATGACCAGTAAAGGTAATGATAAATGTTGGAGAGAATGTGGGGAAACTGGGACACTGACACATTATCGGTGGAGTTGTGAACTTATCCAATTATTCTAGAGAACAATTTGGAACTATGCCCCAAAGGGCATATATCTTTGCATATATGTTATAATTTTTGCATATATTTTGAAAGTAAAAAGCCATTATTAAAAAAAAAGTGACTTTTCTATGGTCACACAACTAGATAGCAGAAAATCTGGAATTGGGAGGCATTTAGTATAGTGGCAATAGAAAACACTGTATCAGTAATTAAAGGACCTGGATCTGAATCTTGTTCTAACCAGGGACATCGACTTGAACAATTCACTTAATATTTGGTGGTGGGAGCAGGGAGGATCTTAGTTTTTTCATCTGCAAAATGAAAGGGCTGGAATAGTGTGATTTTTCAGGTCTCTTCCATCTTTTAAGTTTATTATCCAACTCTAATGTCTTGAATGTTTCTCCTAGTCCAGGACACTTTCAAATTTGACTGTAGCCCAATGGCTCCCAGGTCTCTTTCTACAGGAGCTTTACATATTGATATCCATGTACCAAGAGACAAAAAAATAATAATAATTAATATTTAATAATTTATTATTATCTTTCTCACTAATGTCCCACAGATACTCTACCTATTCTTAATTACATGTCTACTCAAAAATTAAGTTTTTATTTGAAATCCAAATCTTGCCTATTGCATAAGCAGTAAATTTTGACTCTAGAACCAGCCGTGATATCACTAATTAAATTAAGAGTAACATTTTATTTTTTAAAACTATTTTACTTTTATATGACATTATAAATAAATCACTGTGAGATTTTTGCTTAAACAAACTGTTCTGTTATTTTAAAGTTGTTTTAAAATGTTTAATAGGGAAAAAATCTGATTCCTCTAAGAGATCACCTCAAATCTTTAAAACAAAGCTAAGTAGTGGCAGGTGTGGATTTGGAGAAAGGAAGGAAGGAGTTGGGGATGGAAGCATTTAAAGTATAAACTTTAGCTAGACTACACAGATGTAATTGTAGAAGGAGAAAGGGAAAAATGAAGTTTAGTACTTTTTGTCAGAGTAAATTCATTATTTAATGGAATAAAACCATCACATTGTGGGTCCAACTCCCCCTCTTTTTCCCCAGTGAATTTAAGATTTAAGGGTTTACGGCAGCCACAGTCAACATACAAAGAAAAGGAACATCTAAAGAAAAATAGTTGTCCTTCCTATTTTACAAACAATAAGGTACAGTAGAAAAATGTATTGTCTTTGGAATCAGAATACCTGATTTAAAGTTCTATTTTTGATACTGTTTGACAGATAAGTCACAATTCTTCTAAGGCCTGTTTCTTCTATAAAGTGATGGGGTTAGACTAAGGTTCTAAGATTCAAAGGTTCCTTCAAATTCCAAATCTATGATCTTATGATCTAGGACTTAGTACTGCAAAAATTCTTCAAAAATAACTGGAATATCTGAAGTTAGTAAAAATCAGTCATTAAGCTAATAGCAATAGGAAAAAGCCCCTGTTACTTAGAACTCTTATTTGACAACTATAATGGGAAAAGTCTGCATAGTTTCCAATAGTATGTTATGCTTCTGGAATCCATAACTGAGGTTCAAGACTTTTATCACCATAAAGTGCATGTAAAGGCTTTTGTTAAGTAGTATTTGATGAGTTAAATTTAGGGTGAAAGTAGTAATATATACCTTCAAAAACAGAACAAAACATAAAAGAAATATAATCTATGATTATATAACCATAGGTTATAGTTCTTTTATGTTTTGTTCTTTGTTTTTTTCCTTTACCTTGGCTTGCTCATGGGCCATCTGGTGAGTGGTGCCTCCTGGGAGTCAAGCATTCTCAAGGTGAATTGACTTGAGTAATAAAGAGCTAGTATTTTCAAATTGTCTCAAAGTCTTGATTAGTAGTTGAGAAGCCAGGGTGCAAGGAGAAGAAGCATGATCCTTACTTAGTCTGAGAATGTAGTTTTTTTCAAATGCAGCTAAAGGGTTAATGTATCAGATTCTCTAAGAGGTAGTAATCAATTGAAGTTGCCAGATTTTTGCCCTTTTTAGGATGCCCTACTCAGTCAACTTTTAATTTAGAAACTATCAACAGTCTCAAGACTAGGAACCCTCATTTTTATTGTTCTGTTGGGGACACCTGCTCCAGATGAAATAAAAATTTCTTTGGCCTAAGAAGATTCACTCTTTCATTGTACTTTATAATGACTTTTAAGTTAGAATAATGAATCAAATAAAGAGACTGCATGGTATACAGCCAGGTTCCCACTAGTGCAAATAATGACTCCCCCCAAAGTGGCTCCATTATAAGTCAAAAGGCATTATTTTCATTAAACTGAACTGAATTACAATATTTTACATATTTATAACTTCACATAGTGTGAATTTAAATACATGCAAACATTTCACAGGATTCATTATTTATACTCCTTAGAACCTAACTGTATTGTAAAGAATACTGACTTTACAAAGGATATGAACAGACAGTTTTCGGACGAAGAAATTGAAACTATTTCTAGTCATATGATAAGGTGTTCCAAATCATTATTGATCAGAGAAATGCAAATTAAGACTACTCTGAGATACCACTGCACACCTGTCAAATTGGCTAAAATGACAGGAAAAGATAATGAGAAATGTTGGAGGATATGGGAAAATTGGGACACTGATGCATTGTTGGTGAAGTTGTGAATGGATTCAACCATTCTGGAGAGCAATTTGGAACTATGCTCAAAAAGTTATCAAACTGTGCATACCCTTGGATCTAGCAGTTTTCTACTGGGTTTATATCCCAAAGAAATACTGAAGAAGGGAAAGGGATCTGTATGTGCAAAAATGTTTGTGGCAACACTTTCTGTAGTGGCTAGAAACTGGAAATTGAATGGATGCCCACCAACTGGAGAATGATTGAATAAACTGTGGTAGATGAGTGTTATGGAATATTATTGTTCTATAAGAAATGACCAGCAGGATGATTTCAGAGAGGGTTGGAGAGACTTACATGAACTATGCTAAGTGAAATGAGCAGAACCAGGAGATCATTATGAACTTCAACAACAATACTATATAAGGATCAATTCTGATGGTTGTAGCTTTCTTCAACAATGAGAGGATTCAAATCAGTTCCAATTGATCTGTAATGAACAGAACCAGCACCCAGAGAAAGAACACTGGGAAATGAGTAGAGACCACAACATAACATTTCCACTCTCTCTGTTATTGTTGGCTTACATTTTTGTTTTTTCTTCTCAGGTTATTTTTACCTTCTTTCTAAATCCAATCTTTCTTGTGCAATAAGATACAATCTTTCTGTATAAATATGAATACATATATTGTATTTAACATATACTTTAACATATTTAACATGTATGGGACTTCTTGCTATCGAGGGGAGGGGGTGGAAGGAAGGAGGGGAAAAGTTGAAACAGAAACTTTTGCAAGGGGCAATGTTGAAAAATTACCCATGCCTATGTTTTGTATGTAAAAAGCTATAATAAAAAAAAATTAATAAAATTTAAAAAATAATAATACTGACTTTAGAGTCAGAAAATTTCAGCTCACAATCTGTTACTTGGACTCACTTGAGTCTAAGTTTCGTGATCTATAAAATAGGCATAATAATGCTTGTCATATTTATTTTTTGGCATTATTGTGAATATAAACCACGTGTTACATTAGCATTTTACAAGCTACCCAAAGAAAATTAGAATTATAAAAATATATGTTTCAAGAGATATAAAGATGAAATTCTGGACTGAAAGGCATGAGAGTATTATTGTCTTGTCAAAGAAATTTTGGAGCCATAGGGGAAATTAAGTCTATTTCTGATGAAAAAATACATATAGTATTTTCAATATATGCAAAGTTAATATTTAATGGTAGGGTCACTAACAAAAAATTTCTTGCAGAACCTTAAGTAGACTTGAGAGGTGTGTGTGTGTGTGTGTGTGTGTGTGTGTGTGTGTGTGTGCACATACACATATTTCCATAGAGAGGAGCTTTTTGAAGAATTAAAATCGACTTGATTTAGAGTCCATGATGAGAGTTTCTCTTCATTCTCACTGTCAGACTGCAAGAATTGAGCAGGGGCTCTGGTCACATTTGATTAACTCTTTCTCATTGTAAGTAGAAAGTGTATACTGCTATTTTAGTAGATATCTTTATAGAGAAATAATTGTAATAGTAATTGCTCATATTTGTACATTCTTTCAAGTTTTATAAAAGACTTTCTTCACAATAACAAAAGAACTGGGGAATGTAATATTTCTATTTTGTAGATGAGAAAACTGAGGCAGTTTGTAAGTGACTGGGATGAAATTCAGACACAGCTCTATAGATTTTAAGTCCAGTGCCATGTGAATGCATGCAGATCAGCATAGACCCCTAGTGATCTCCCCCTTTTTGTAAAGCCACATGTCCTCCATCAATTATTCATGTCTGCAAGAAATCCAAGTAGCAAGATACATTCATTTGGAGGCCTCTAATAAATCATAGACGCAGTACCCATGAGGAAGTCTCCATAGACTAACATAACAAAAATATTTGGATCATAAAATTTCAAGGTAGAAGGGACCTTAGAAATCATTTAGCCCAAATTTTTATTTTTAAGGTGAGAAAACTGAGGACTAAAGATGACACCCCATCGATAGCAAAACTGATATAGGAAGGAAGATCATCTGACTTTCATATAGAATCATCTGACTTTCCTTTCACAACAGTACAATGCCTTCCAACTCAAGCAGATAGTTGGAAATGTTGATATTATTAATCATTACAGATCAAAACAAATTATAAAAGGAGAAGAAAATAAACTCTCAACTCAAGCACTGATCCTAATATAAATACTACCAAGAGAATTTATAATCCCAATCAGTGTGTAATGGATGTAGAGGCAACTGTGAAGTTCCTTTAAAAAAGCCTTTGGGACTTTTAGCACTTGCTGTAGTGAATTTTTCATAATTCAGGTATTGCCCTGAAGTTTTCATGTTTTACCACTGCACAATCACATAAACTGGCAGGAGTAATCATTAATTGATCACATAAGATTCTATAAAATAAACATCCAAGTTCTTGAAGAGGGAAATCTGGGAGAGCAGAAATCAAGGCCTCCAAGGCTGGAATGGGCTTTTCCCATGGCAGAGCATAAATGGTATAATATCTTGCATGGTGTCTGCTACCAAATAGATACACAATAAGTAATCAGTTACTATTGGGGAGATCCAGGATTTTTTCCTTTCCTATTTCTTCATTCTCTATTAGGTTAAATCAGCCCCTGAATGAGTAATAGATCTAATAGTGAGTTTGGGTTTAACATTTTACTTAATCTTGTCCACCTCCACCCAAATGGGAAAACTAGTTCTACTCAGGCTTGGTTTGGGAGTAGATCCCTTGTCTAGACTGGCCCTAGGTTGGGGTGATCTGAGAAAAAGAGTGATAAAATCAAAGTCATGTCCTCCAGCCCTCATTGGAATATGTCCACCTCTCATTATAATATTCATTCTTCTCCTTGATTAGCAGAGATGATTATCAACTGTTGGGAACATCCTCTACCAAAAGTATAAAAGCATCAATAGGCTGCTATGATTCAAATGACCAACCTTCTATTAATTATTTGTCATACTTAACAAAGTGATTAATTATCAAAATTATATCTCTGGAACTTTTTTACATAATAGCACTATCTCTCCTCTTCTTTAATTGAGAGAGAAAAAGTTAACAGTTTAGAAACAAAAACAGCTCACTTTTAAGATTTACAAAACCCTTTCTACTTAGCATTTTAAGGCTGATTGTGAAATACAATAATCTCATTTTACAGATAAGAACCTTGAGACTTGGAGAAATCAAGAGATATACCTAAGTTCATACTACTAGAGTATCAGAATCAAGATTAGAATCTAAATCTTTGCCTGATACCGGATTTCAACTTTTTAAAAAATTAAAATTCGTGGATTTCTTGGGGTTAAAAAAAATAAGGGGTGTATGTCTATGAAGGAAGCCTCGTAAGAGTAGGGAAAAAGATGTTATCATCAGGATATTAATTAAAATAAATAAATAAAAGAATGTAAGGGGGAAAAAAAGGTTTGTTTTTTTTCCCCCCATTTGGGGGGATAGAAGGAAAGAGGAAGTTCTGGACCTATGGCTTCATTAATGTGTGACATTCCCTTTACCAACATAATTCAGCAATTTATAAGCTTAGAGCATTTTCCTAGAGATTATGTGACTTCTCAGTGTATTTCAGGAGTGGACTTGAAAGTCAAGCTTATCTGACTGAGGCTCTCTGAGTTCCATGGTAGGCTGACTCTGCTCGAAGCATTTTCCCATGTCTGGAACGTTTTGTTTTGTTTTGTTTTGTTTTGTTTTGTTTTCTCTGCCTACTGGCTTCCTTTGTTTCCTTTAAGTCCCAAATAAAATCCAATCTTCTAGAGGCAGCCTTTTCTAAACCCTCTTAATTCCAGTGCCTTCCTTCTTATACTATATATATATATAAGGGAGACTGTTGTCTCCCTTATTAGATTATGAGCTCCATAAGGGCAGGACATGATTTTTTGTCTTTCTTGGTATCCCCAGTGCTTAGCACAGTTCTTGGTATCTAGTAGATAAGTAAGTAGACAACTGATTTTTAACTTTATGCAACCAGACTATTTTATCTTTTAGGATCACTGCTTTTCTTATTTCATTAAGACTGAGAATGGAAAGATGGATAGAATTTTATGCTACCATTTATTGACAGAGTCATCAATGAATCAAAAAATATTCATCAAGTTTTTGTTATGTGTTGAATAATATATTTGAATACCATGGGAAATAAAGAAGAATGTAAAATGATCCTTGCATTCAAAGAGCTTAAAATCTGGCTGGAAAATGAATGTTAACATATTAATAACATATACGTCCATATACTTTTGTATAGTTCTCATATTTTCCTATGTTATTATTAAGTGCTAAACTTAGGACTTAATTAGTTGAAAAATTAAACTTCAGAGAAGACAGGAATGTAAAATCAATTTGCTTTAACATGTGGTTTTTGGTGTTTTGGAGTTTTGAAAAATATAGGGAAGGAAATAAAGAGACAATAAGAGCAGTGAGGAGGCATAGTAAATTTCTGTTTTACCAGCCCTGGAGTCAGTTGGACTTGAGTTCAAATCTGGACTCAGACACTTACTAGTTTTATGATCTTGGGCAAGTCACTTAATTCTGTTTGCCTCAGTTTCCTCATCCATAAAATGAACTTATTTCAGAAATACCAAACCATTACAATATCTTTGCCAAGAAAATCTCAAATGGAATCGGGATGAGTCAGACATGACTGAACAACAGAGACTTAATAGGTTTGTAGATTTAGAGCTGGATGGGACTTCAAAAGCCATCTGGTCTAATCCCTCATTTTACGGATGAGAAAACTGAGGCCAATGGAGACTGAATGAGTTACCCAATGTGAGGGATCTAGAAGACCCTTACCCAAAATGACTACTCAGAGACTTCTTGAAGTAAAAAGCAGAAAGGTTGTTGTTTAATAATAAATTCTCATGAGAATGAGCAATTTCACCATGAGGAGGGAAAGAGAGAAAGCTTACGGTAGAAGGGCTAAAGATTTAGCAAAGATATACAGTTTTTATAGGTTTGGTTACAAAGGATTACATCATAGGTTGGAGAGCATTAAGAAAATAGGTGCCCTCTCCCCTTAATTGAATGTTAGACATGGGTGCCAACAGACCTTCAAAATTTAGATTACTAAACTAACAACATTCAACTAATAGTCTAAATATTGATGGCATTGAATAAATGTCATCATTTCAGGTTAAGTAAATATATCTAAAGTTTTAGTAAACATTGGCTAATACACAACATACTTATGCAGGTCACAGAGACATAGAAATAATGAAAAATAAAAATATAGAAAAAGAATTTAAATGTTCTTAGAAGTTCTTCACTTTATCTCCATTTCACATACCAAGACCCATAAACAAATGTCAGAGATAATATTTGACCCAAGATCTTCTGAGTAAAATCAGTGCTCTTACTATTAGGTTCCTTAATTCTCATGATATAGATGTATGACTAATTCAGGCTTAGAAAAAAGCATCTGGTTAAATTCCTAAGAGTTAAAAAATGGTTCTAACAAATAATAAAGTTTGTTTATGTGTTTTTAAAAATATCATGAGCCAGATTCTCCAAGAGTGTGTGTGTGTGTGTGTGTATGTGTGTGTATGTGTGTGTGTGTGTGTGTGTGTGTGCATGCCAGTAGAAAATATTTATAAGCCCCATTAATTCTTTTAAGGATAATACTCATAGACTATGTCCTTGGAGCACTGACAAGTACTCCATGTTGGTACAAGTATGCATACAACCCTGATGGAAATAATTTTATAATAGAAGGATTTTTGCAAAGTGATTCATGCTTATTATGATCTCACCGCCCACTCACACCTTAGTCCTTGGAAATTTATTTTCTCTCAACATCATTATTCTGAAACTGTTCTCTCTGTAATTCTCCAATAGATGAGAAAAGAAAATGAACAGATCATTCTCACAAGAAAAAAATAAACAATAAAACTTTAGCATTTATATTAAAAATGCTCTAAATCATTATTAGAGAAATGCAATCAAATGTGCATAGATGACTGTTGGAATCTTTACAAACTGCTAATTCATTAGAGTTGATAGATTATTGATCTGATCTTACAAGGAGATGTTTTGGGCCAGAACCTGAAACAAGGTACTAAGTAGAACTAATTGATATAATGCTTGTGTTCATATCTTTACTCGTTGGAGTTCACACGTTTGGGAGATTTCAGGGTTTAATATGAGATATCTGTTTCAAGTTGTGGCCCAAAACATGTCCTTGTAAGATCTGATCAATGATACTGAACCATGCTAAATTAGATAATTATTGTCTCTATCAACTCTAATGACTTAACAATTTGTAAAGATTCCAACAGATGACAGCTGATGAGGAGGTGAGGAGTATAAAAGAGTTGAAATTATGGAACAAATATACGTACAATACATATGTATATTGTGAATTTGTCAGCTCTGAAAAGGAATTTTAGAACTATGTTCCAGAAGTCATTAATCTATGTATACCCTTTAAACAATGCTACTACTAGGCTTATAATGTCAATGAAATGAAATAAGGAGGAAAAGGATGTATACAGACAAAAAGATTTACTTACATTTTTTACAGGGACAAAGAACTAGAAACTAAGTGGGTGCCCATCAATTGGAGAATGGCTTGACAGATTATGGGCTATAATGTAATACTATGCCAAAAAAATGGTTAAAGGGATGGTTTCAAAGAAAACTGGGAAGACTCATCTCAACTGAAGACAAGCAAAATAAGCATAAACAGAAAAAATTATTATGAATTAACATTTTAAAGAAAAACAACTTTCAAAGACTTAAGAACTTCAACCAATTTAATGACCAGTCACAACTTATTTTTAGCACAACTTCAGAGAATTGATAACAAAACCCACCTCCAGACAGAAAGGTACAGAACAAAGCATATTCTTTTTGGATGTGGCCATTGTGCTTGTTGTTGAGTTTTTTCAGTCATGTCTGACTCTTTGTGACCTCATTTGGGGTTTTCTTGGAAAAGACATTGGAGTGATTTCCCATTTCTTTCTCCAGATCATTTTATAGATGAGGAAACCAAGGCAAACAAAGTTAAGTTACTTGCCCATGGTCACACAACTAGTGAGTGTCTGAGGCTGGATTTGAACTCAAGAAGATGAGTGTTCCTGATTTCAAACCCAGTGCTCTATCTATTGGTCATCTAGTTATCCCGGTGTGATCATTAGAGAATTAATTTTGTTTGTGCTTATTTATTATAAGTGTTGTTTTTGTTTTTGTTTTTTTAATTAAGGGAGGGACATTTAGAGGAATAAAAAGAGAGTAGCAATAGTATTGTTTCCTTCTCTCCCCCTCCCCCAACAAAAAGGACATGAGTATTTAAAAGAAAATGGATAGAAGAAAACAGAAGGATATTTAGAAGGAAATACAATCAAGACAGCTTTGAAAATCATATTGAAATTTTATATGCTGTTTTAAAGAAAGAAAAGCAAACAGTATTTTGAAGATACCTGTTTCATATACAGCTTTTTTCCTATTCTGATTTGTACATGGAAATATTAATTTTCATATGTAAGTGCAAAATTTAAAAATAAAAAAGAAATCGTGACCTATTATCATCAAATTCAAAGCTCTTTCTTCAGTACTCCTATTAAAAGTAAACCCTTTGAGAATAAGGATTATTTCATTCTTTGTATTTTTATCTTCAAGATACTACACAGTATCTGGCACAATGTATTCCCTTAATAAGTGCTTGTTGGTTGTATCTTTTAAAACCTTTGATACCCCCTAGGAGTTTTGAATATTCTCTTCTCCCTTGTTTTTTGAGACATCATTCTCCAGGGTCTCCTATCTTTTTAACCATCCTTCCTCTGCCAAATTAATGTTGATCTTTTTTCCAAGGTCTTATTCTCAGATCTTCAGTCCAAACTCTCTACCTTCATGAGCCTATTTACTGACATATCAACCATTACCAATATGTAGTTGGTTCCTAGTTATATTTATCGCATTCTGACTTCTCTACATCATAAACTACCAACTCCATGCAAGAGCAACTTAGACTTAAGTTCAAAATGAAATTATTTTTCTCTGCTAACTTATCATCTTTCTTATTTTTTGTTACTGAAACCATTCAGTCACTCACATTCCTAATTCCCATATCTAATATCTAATCACTTGTTGAGACCTGCCATTTCTGTCTTCGCAATCTCTCATGTGTCTTTTCTTTTCTACGATGTGTCACTCCATCTCTTTAATTCAGATCCTCATTTTTTTGTCTATCAAAACCTGGACTAATACATTAGATTCTTAATGGGCTTCCTGAGAGTTATCAATAGCCATGTGAAAAAAGTGCTCTAAATTACGAATAATTAGAGAAATATAGTTTAAAACAACTGTAAGATGTCACCTCACACTGATCAGATTAGCTAAGATTAAAAAAAAAGAAAATGACAAATTCTGGAAAGAATGTGGGAAAACAATGCAATGTTGATGGGGCTATGAATTATTTAAACCATTCTGTAAAGTAATTTGGAACTATGTCCCCAAAGCTATTAAACTATACATACCCTTTGACCCCAAAATATCACCACTAGGTCCATAGCCCAAAGAGATCAAAAGAAAAGGAAAAGGATACATATATACAAAATTATTTGTAGCATCTCTTTTTTTGTGGTGACAAAGAATTAGAAACTGAAGAGATACCCATCAATTTGAGAATGACTGAGCAGATTTTGGCATATGATTGTGATAGGATGCTACTGTGTGGTAAGAAATGATGAAAGCATTATTTCACAAAAATCGGGGAAACTTGTGTGAACTGATACAAAAATGAACTGATCAGAACAAGGACAATAATTTATACCATAATAGCAAAATTATAAATCTAGTCAACTGTGAAAGATTTCACATTGACCCACCATAATTCTAAAGAAGGTATAATAAAAGTACTACCTGCCTTCAGAAAGAGACTTGATGAACTCAGAGCACAAATTTTCTTTTCTTTTCTTCTTAATGTGACCAAGGCTGAAATGTGTCTTACATGACTATATATATTTGTAATGGATTTTGTTTTTCTTGCTTTCTTAATAGGTAAAAGGGAAAAGAGAGGGGAGAAGGAAATTTGGAACTGAAAATAAAATGAAATTGAATTGAAAAAAAAAATTTAAAAACAGGCCTCCTGCTTCATCTGTTCCCTTACTACAATCTAGCCTTTATATTACTGCCAGAATAATTATCGTGATATACAGAATAATAATCAAATCTAATCATCTACAATCATAAAATGTAATCTTCAATAGCTTTATATTGTCTAGAAAACAAAATTCAATATTAATGAACCAACAAGCATTATAAAGTACCTACTATGTGCTTGATACTTTGCTAAGCACAGACAAAAATGAAACATTCCCTTTCCTTAAGCAACTTACATTATATTAGGGAAGACAAACATGTATGTATAAAAGTACATGCAAACTAGCTACACGATAATTATCTTGGGATCTTAGGTCTTTCACAATGTAAAGCCCTTTTATCTGTCTCACTATATATTAACTACTTGTTACCTTCTGCAGTGCCCAATGTATTCCAGCCTTCATACCTTTGCTCATATTTTTTCCATAGTCCTAGAATATTTCCTACTCCATTTCCATTTGTTAAAATCCTAATTGTCCAATAAGGTTAATTAAGTGCATCCCCCTCTAATAAACTTTTGCCAGTCCTTCTGGTTAGTGACAATCATTTTTCTTTTTGGGTCTTATATAGAATGTGGTTTACACACAGAAGTTATCAAGTACCACTTTGCTGAGTTCAGGATCTAGAGTAGGAAGAGAGAAATTCAAATCCTAATCAGATACTTTCTAAGTAAAACACATAACATTTCTCAGTCTCATTTCCTCAAGTATAACATAAGGATACTAATAACCATTTATCTCACAGAGTTGTTCTGAAGGTCAAATGAGATTATGGAAGTAAAACACTTTGCAAACATTAAAATGTTACATTGTTAAGACTGCTATTCATGTCATATATGTGTCACATATGCTTAATTTAGAGTGTAAGCTTCTTGAAAGCTATGTGTTATAAAATTTTATTTTATAAAATCTTTGGTTTTTTTCCCATTTTCTACCACAGTATTTTGCCAATATTAGGCACTAACTAAACACTGTCTGAAATTGAACTTTGTGAAAGATTACATCGGTATATCCTTAGAATCTTCTCTATGGGAGCTAATTTAATTCCCATGATGCAAAGCCAAATAATATGAAATATTAGGAGACTAGTAGCAAACTACTAGTTGAGGCAAACAAGGTTGAGTGACTTGCCTAGGATCACGCAGTTAATTGTCTGGGACTGGATTTAAACTCAGGAAGATGGAATCTTCTTGATTCCAAGTCTAGTGTTCTTTTCACTGTGTTGCCTAGCTACCCTTCATGTATGTGCATACATATATAAATAAGTTCAATAGAATTTATTAGGGGGGAGGGAAGCTAGCCACTGATAAAAATCATTTTAAATATGTGGCATTTGAAAAGCTTTAGAGGAAACTAGGGGTTCTGGGAGATGGAGATAATACAAAATAATAGAAAAAGCACTGAGTTAAAAAGTTTGAAGACCAAAATTCTAATTATGAAGCTACCATTTTCTGCTTGTGTGAACAAATCACTTGACTCAACATAGTATTTAGTATTTGTGAGGTACTGAGGTTTTGTAAGGATAGGGTGTTATGTTCCCCATTAAGAACTGCTAATCAAATGTAACTAGCTAGTTAACTAAATAGCAGTTTAGGAAAAACATTGTGCCAAGCACTGGGATATAAATCTGACTAAATAAGGCAGTGCCTGCCCTCAAGGAGCTGACATTTAATAAGGGATGATTTGCAAGGGAGCTGAAAAAAAAAAAAAAAAAAGGGAAAGCAACATGGTGTGTAGGTAGCCAAGACGTGTTATAGGTACCTGGTTCCAGGTGAGATAACATGAAAACTCACCTGTATTAGCCCTGAGTCCCAGAGATAGAATCCAGGGTTGGAAGAGCAGAGAGAAGATGGCAAACAGGGATGATCTCTGGAATGGAAGCAGTGTGGTGTGGAAATAAAATTTCAAAATATTTACTCTGTAAATAATCTCCATTAACTGCCTTACCAGGCAACTAGTTAATGCAGTGGATAGAGATTCTAGCCTGTAATCAAGAGAATCTGAATTCAAATCCAGCTTTAGATATTTACTACCTGTGTGACACTGGGCAAGTGATTTAATCCTTGTTTGCCTCAGTTTCCCTATCTGTAAAATAAGCTGGGGAAAGAAATGGCGAACCACTCCAGTATTTTTGCCAAAAAAAAAAAAAAAACCAAATGGGGTCAGGAAGAATTGAATTTAGCTAATTGATTAAACCACTTTTTTTTTTTTTTTTTTTTTTTTTTTACAAAAACTCCTTTAAGTTAGTTTCTTAATTTGAGAATATACTGTGAAATTCATGGCACACTGTTTACCATAACTGCCATGCTAGTGATACTCTCAGTGGTTAACCTGACTGGAGTTTCCAAAAAGTGTTTAAAGATAGAGGGAAGCATTCATACACTGTGAAAAATGGAGTTTCTCCCTTAGGCACACAGGGAGGGTGACATGGTGTCCTGGTAAACTTAGGCACATTCCACATTCTGTACTCCTACTGCTTCTCTTTTTTGACCTCAAGACACATTTGAAAGGCTATCTCATTTCTGCTGATGACAAAGTTTGCCATCGTTTGAAACCCTGGAGATCAGCTCAGGGTGATTATACTTTTTGTTCTGTTTCCTTTCCTTCCCTTCGGTTTTGCACAGCAAACAATAAATGAGTAACAAAAAGAGAGCTGCATCAATTCCCTTCCCAAACAGGTGCAAAGTCTCCTCTTCAAGATAGATTAAACTTGTATAACCCTTTTTCAAATATGTAACCTTGTATGAAGTTTCACTACAAAGATATCCACATAGCAGATCTCACTGTGCAAACTATCCAGTCTATCCAAACTCACCCTGGAATTTAGCCATGAGAAAAAGTCAAGCTGTCCAGAAGAAATGAATTCAGAGATCTAGTTTATCTGTGTTCTTAGCTTTATTTAAAAGTATATATTGGAAATGAAAGGACACAAAACCAACTCATCCTTTTTAGTTTTCCCTAAGAATAATATTTTCCTTTTATACATTATGTAGTTTGGAGGATTATTTTGTCTAAAATGTAACCTGTGTCAGGATTGATTAGTTTTACTTGGAGAGGGAGGGAGATTAAAAGGAATGACATATATCTGTTCAACCTATTGTTAAATGCACCTCTCTCTCTCTGTCTCTCTGTGTGTCTCTCTGTCGCTGTCTCTGTCTCTGTCTCGGTCTCTCTCTGTCTCTCTCTCTTTCTGTCTCTCTCTGTCTCTCTCTCTCTTTCTGTCTCTCTCTCTGTCTCTCTCTCTTCTATTTCAAATATCCTTTGGAAGACAGGATATTTACTTGATTCTCCTCCTGATTTACCCCATTACTTATTCCTTGGAAACCTCTTACCAACAAACTTCCAGAATTAAACCTTGAAAAGATAGTCCAATTGTCACCAAGCTCAGGCCCTGGAAACAGTATGAACACAGCAAAGTCGATATTACAGGGAGATGGGAACAGTTAGCAAAAGCACCAAAATTGAAAAGTAATATTGGATTTCCAACATGGTACTTACCTGTCTGCAGAGAGAGCTGTGAGTGTAAAGACTGATACCCCAACTGAAGTGAGCTGGATGAAGGGGATCAGTTTACAACCAATTCTGCCAAAAAGCCACCTGTCTGCCAGATACCTGCTAGCATCCACAGGGGCACATGTGATGAGCAGAAGCAAGTCTCCCAAAGCCAGGCTGGAGATGAACAAGTTAGGCACATTTCTCATAGATTTGACCGTGCAAAAGATCTTGATCAGGGTAATATTGCCAACCAGTCCGATCAGAATAATAAGCCCATACACAACTGGGATGATATACAAGAATCCTGGGTTCAACCAGTCATTCCTCAGAGAGAAGTTTTCACTGTAGTTAGAGAAGTTGCAACTAATAAAGTCTTCTTCCAAATCCATAAGAAAGCATTCCTTTGGTACCATTATTTAAGCCACCCAAGTGTGCTCTTAGATACTGCTTAAGAAGAAATTGTTGTAGTCCAGCCGTTGGTTGCAAGAGAGGCTAAGTTTTATGCTGGACAATTTATCTTCTTTAATAAAAACATCACTAGGCAAGAATCCTCACATACCATGACATTCGAGACATACCAGCCAGGCTTTTGATCCTGAATCTGTTCTGTTCTTCAGATTCATCTAACCAAGCAGATCAATTTGTAAGTTTGTCAAAAATAAAAATAAAATAAAATTCTGAAGAAAGCCCGAATTAGGAAAAAGAGAGAGAGAGAGAGAACATACTCAGAATTCAATCTGGTTAGTTTATCTCTTCTGTACGCTTTTCCAGGTTAAGCACTAGCCTGAGTTTGCCTGATTGCAATTTGCCAGAACTTTTGAATGCTGCTTTCATTCCCCTCCGTCTCACTGACTTTAAAAAAGACAGGTTTAAAGTGAGGAAAAGAAACTGCTTTTGGAAAACCTCGGATCCTATAGGCAGGAGAGAGTGCACGTGATAGCTCTCACCAGCAAAACTGTTCAATAGAACAATTGAAAAGGAAAAGTGGGCTATTTCTAGACTAGAGAATGCCAGCCACCTACTGGACAACTTCTTCACTGCCCAATTCATTGTCCGTTTCCAGAGAAATACAAGCTCTTTGGAGGGAAATCACTATCTTCTTTGATTTATTATAACAGAAGTACCTTCAGTCTCACATTCAGCATGATTGTAGACTGCCTTCCTGAGTTCAGCTATGGAAACTCCCTAGAAGACATTTCTCGAGGGGTCCTGAAGGAAAGCCAAAGCCCACTCATATTCTCTCATTCCATTTCAGTATACTAGAGACTGGAAACATTTTACAAGAGAACTCCAGTAATTCTCTCAAATAAACACGCCAAGCACACCTGTCCCACTCTTTTATCATTCTGTGCATTGCCTGCTATAGCCTTGAGGAAGCTAGGGGCAAAGGACTGCAGATAAGGACTTTGACTCTTTAATAGCTGATATTCTGAAAGCCCAGTAAATGCTTTAAGTCAAAGTGTCTAACAACCCACTTTTATAGTCCTAAAGGAAATTCTCTTTCTTTATTATGAGAGCCCTGAGCTGGGAACCAGATGTAATTTTTTTTTTTTTTTTTTTTTTTGGTGTGTGTGTGTGTGTGTGTGTGTGTGTGTGTGTGTGTGTGTGTGTGTTGAAGGCAATTGGGATTAAGTGACTTGCCCAGTGTCACTGGGCAATTTTCTGATAATTTTCTGGGTAGCTGCTGGTAATTTTCTGAGGTAGCTACTGATGCCAGATGCTGTATCTAAGGGTCACTTAGCTAAACCCCAAGAATCAGATATAAACTTAAGAACAAAAGGATGTGGATTCTCTTATAGAAAAGACAATATATAACCACTGCTCATACTCCTTAAGGGGCTTGATTTCCCTAAGAGTTTTTCTTATCACAACCCTGAGAAATAGGTAGTAGAAATACTATTACCTTCATTTTATAAATGGGAAAAGTGAGGACCAGATATTCTAAGTGATTTCTCTGTAGCCACAAGTTTAATAAAGGGGAATGCAGATGTGCTTGATTCCAAGAGCAGGGCTCAGTCATGCACTACATGTTCCCTAAAAACATACTAATCTACTCTAGCCTGACAAGCACATTATTAATTAGCTTTTTTGTCAGTAAGTTATGCACATGAATGAACTGCATTACCCTGTTTCAATCTTTAGAATTTGTGCAGAACAAACAATCCCCTGAAGTTCTCTAGTAGCCCATCAGTTACTTCTAGGTTCTTGTTAAAGGATTTCAATGGAAAATCTCACTTTCCAGAATCCTGAATTAAAAAGCAACCATAGAAGCAGCAGCAGCAGCAAATTATTGGAGATGCGTCCTGCTTGATATTCTTTGAAGGGAAATGTGTCCATCAGGAAAACACAGACATTACGATCCTGGGAATTTCCAATGTGACATTATAAACACTCAAGCCACAGTTCTGTTGCTCAAATACCCAGAACAAAATCAACAGCTGTTGCCTGCTACGTAAGTACATATCACTTACTGCACTGCCCAGTGTGGGATTGACGCCTCAGTGCCAATAGTCGTCATCAATATTACTGAGCACCCTTGGAAAGGGGAAGGAGGAGGGATAATGAGCGATTAGACACAATTGTTCCTTGCATGATGATGGCTATGTGTCAAATCCTGCTAGGGTCAATCATACCCAGGTGTTTGTTCAGCAGATGACTGAATGGTGACCCTTATGTGACTTCAGCATATGTATAGGATAGAACACACATAAGTAAATGGTTACTATTTTCAAACATAGTGGTTTCAGAGAAGGAAAAACTGATCAAACATCATTCACTCTCTCCTAATCAATGTTGCTTTTGCTTCAGTTTTCATGAATAGTTCAATCATTTCCATCCCTGTAGACAACTGGACTTTGTAGTGGATTTGAAATCAAGGATGAATGTGACTTGGCAGATGGAAAACATGGAAATCATATGAGAAGAAGAGAGCGAGAAGAGGATCATTGAATCACTAATTTAGAGGTGGAAGTCATCTTGGATGCTGTGTGATTCAATTCATAGATAAGGAAACTGAAAACTGGAGATGTTAAATGGTATTTTCAAGATTATACAGGTAGGAACAGAATCAGAATTTCAATCTAGGTCTTCTGACTCTAAAATCAGTGCTTTTTCTATGGTATCATGAAAGAAGTAGAAGGAAGATATTTATCAGCCAAATAATAAATGTATATAGAATATCACTTCTATGTAGAGCATCATGATAAGTACTATGCCAAATATAAAGTATAAGACAAAGTCCCTGCCCAAAAGGTGCTTAAAGTCTAATGGAAGAGGCAGCTAGGTGGAGCAGTGGATAGAGCACCAGTCCTGAATTCAGGAGGACCTGAGTTCAAATCTATCTTAGACACTTAATATTTCCTGGCTGTGTGACCCTGGGCAAGTCACTTAACCCCAATTGCCTCAGCAAAAAAAAAAAAAAAAAAAAAAAAAAAGTTTAATGCATATCACAGTACACTGGCACAGAGAAAAGTTAGCTGATAAGCTGGGCAGTAAACGACAAATGAGAGGGATAATGAATACCACAGAAATTACAAAGGTGGAAGAAATCATTATGATGGAACAAAATGTGGAACAATTTCAGGAAGGTCAGGGTACACAAAATCACAAAAGCACAAAGGGTGCTTGAAACAGATATTGACAAATGAATAGGATTCAGAGAGGAGGTTTCTTATAGGCAGCTAGATGGGACAGCAGATAGAGTACTGGGCCTGGAGTCAGGGATACCCGAGTTAAATCAAGCCTCACACACTTATAAATAGTATTCTCCTAGACAAGCCAATTAATCTTTGCCTCAGTTTTCTCAACTGGGAAGTGGGGATAATAATAGCATCTATTTCCCAAGATGGTTGTGAAGATCAAATGATAATATTTGGAAAGATATAACATAGTGCCTGGAACATAGTAGGCATTTTATAAATGTTTCTTTCCTTCCTTCTCTCCTTCCCTCTTTTCCTTCCTTGTTCCCTCCTTCCCTTTCTTCCTCCCTCCCTTCCTCCATTCCTTCCTTTCTTTCAAAAGCCTTTGGGATGCCTTTAGTGAAGGGAGAGACAGAGACAGAGAGAGAGAGAGAGATAGATAATGGTGGATTTCTTTCCTTTAACCTGTTTTGTGAAGCATTTTTATCAGTGCCTTGAATGAAAACATAGATTTTATGTTTGTCAAATTTGCAAAAGATATAAAATCAAATATTATGTTAATAATATGGATCTGAAAAACTTCAAAGGACTGAAATGTTTTATAGTAATAGAAACAAATGGGAAGTCCTAATCTTGGATTCTTTAAAAAAAAACAACTGTATAAGCACAGGATCAAAATTAATTAATCTGAAAAAGACCTTGAGGATTTCAAAAACAGCAAGGTCAATATAAGATGCTGCTTCTACAAATAATATACAAGGATAACATGCAAAGTTGTTCTGGGACCCGCTCAACCCAGTTTCAAATCGCACTTAGGACTTTTAGTAACTGGGTGATCAGGGACCAATTAATTAATCTTTCTAAGCTTATTTTGTCATCTGTAAAATAAGAATAATAATATCTGTGGGACCTACCTCACAGTATTGCTGTCAGGCTCCGATGAGATAATGTATAGAAAGCACTTTGCCATCTTGAAGTACTAGAGAAATGTCAATTGTTATGATGAACTGCTCCCACATCTAAAATCTCTCTTCTTCTGGGTACGATATTTTAGAAATGCTAGTGAGAAGCCTGAATGCACTTGAGGACAGGGACCAAGAAGGTAAAGGGAATAAAGGCCATGGGACATGAAGAACATTTGATTAAATTGTTTATCTTGGAGAAAAGAAGACTTAGAGGAGAAAGGAATAGCTGTCTTCAAGCATCGAAGGGCTATGACATAGAAGAGGGAGTGGATTTGCTCTTTCTAGCCCTAGAGTACAGAAGTAGAACCAGTACATAGAAGTTATAAAGAGAGTTAACCCACATAAGTCATCAGCATTCTTATGTATCACTAACAAAACCCAACAGTTAGAGTTACAAAAAGAAATTCCATTTAAAGTAACTACTGATTGTATAAAATATTTAGGAATCTATCTGCCAAGGGAAAATCTGAAACTTTATCAGCAAAACTACAAAACACTTTCCACACAAATTAAGTCTGATCTAACCAACTGGAAAAATATTAAATGCTCTTGGATTGGGCAAGCAAATAAAATAAAGAAGACAATACTACCTAAACTAATCTATTTATTTAGCGCTATACCAATCAGACTCCCAAAAAACTATTTTGATGACCTAGAAAAAATAACAACAAAATTCATATGGAAAAACAAAAGGTCAAGAATTTCAAGGGAATTAATGAAAAAAAAAATCAAATGAAGACCAGATCTAAAATTATATTATAAAGCAGCGGTGACTAAAACCATCTGGTATTGGCTAAGAAATAGACTAGTTGATCAATGGAATAGGTTAGGTTCAAAGGACAAAACAGCCAATAACTTTAATAATCTAGTGTTTGACAAACCCAAAGACCCCAGTTTTGGGGATAAGAACACATTATTTGACAAAAATTGCTGGGAAAATTGGAAATTAGTATGGCAGAAACAAGGCATTGACCCACACTTAACACCGTACACCAAGATAAGGTCAAAATGGGTTCATGACCTAGGCATAAAGAATGAGATTATAAATAAATTGGAAGAGCATAGAATAGTTTACCTGTCAGACCTGTGGAAGAGGAAGGGATTTATGACCAAAGAAGAACTAGAGACCACTATTGACCGCAAAATAGAAAATTTTGATTATATCAAATTAAAAAGTTTTTGTACAAACAAAACAAATGCAGACAAGATTAGAAGAGAAACAATAAACTGGGAAAATATTTTTACAGTCAAAGGATCTCATTTCCAAAATATATAGAGAATTGACTCTAATTTATAAGAAATCAAGCCATTCTCCAATTGATAAATGGTCAAAGGATATGAACAGACAATTCTCAGATGAAGAAATTAAAACTATTTATAGCCATATGAAAATATGCTCCAAATCATTATTAATCAGAGAAATGCAAATTAAGACAACTCTGAGATACCACTACACACCTGTCAGATTGGCTAGAATGACAGGGAAAGATAATGCGGAATGTTGGAGGGGATGTGGGAAAACAGGGACACTGATACATTGTTGGTGGAATTGTGAACACATCCAGCCATTCTGGAGAGCAATTTGGAACTATGCTCAAAAAGTTATCAAACTGTGCATATCCTTTGATCCAGCAGTGTTTCTACTGGGCTTATATCCCAAAGAGATACTAAAGAAGGGAAAGGGACTGCCAAAATGTTTGTGGCAGCCCTGTTTGTAGTGTCTAGAAGCTGGAAAATGAAAGGATGCCCATCAATTGGAGAATGGTTGAGTAAATTGTGGTATGTGAATGTTATGGAATATTATTGTTCTGTAAGAAATGACCAGCAGGATGAATACAGAGAGGACTGGTGAGACTTACATGAACTGATGCTAAGTGAAATGAGCAGAACCAGGAGATCATTATATACCTCAACAACAATACTGTATGAGGATGTATTCTGATGGAACTGGATTTCTTCGACAAAGAGATCTAACTCAGTTTCAATTGATCAAGGATGGACAGAAGCAGTTACACCCAAAGAAAGAACACTGGGAAATGAATATAAACTGCTTGCATTTTTGTTTTTCTTCCCCGGTTATTTATACCTTCTGAATCCAATTCTCCCTGTGCAACAAGAGAACTGTTTGGTTCTGCACACATATATTGTATCTAGGATATACTGTAACCTATTTAACATGTATAGGACTGCTTGCCATCTGGGGAGGGGGTGGAGGGAGGGAGGGAAAAAATCGGAACAGAAGCGAGTGCAAGGGATAATTTTGTAAAAAATTATCCAGGCATGGGTTCTGTCAATAAAAAGTAATTTTAAAAAAAGGGAAAAAAAAGAGAGAGAGAGTTTAGAGAGTTGGAGTCAATATGGTGGTAGGAAGCAGTGTTTTGGGTCCTGGTCACAACTTTTGCCATCAGATCTAGAAAATGCACCAGACTAAATCCTATGAGGGAATCTAGAAAAAGGCACAGAAAGCCCTTTGCTCATTCCAGCGCAATCCAGGAATACAGGCAGAAGATTTGGAATGCCAGGGACTGGGTTAGGCTAGAAGCATGTCTTGAGTGGAACATTAAATGCTGTGCATCAAGGCAAGAGGAGGTCTCAGACCCATAAATTCGCACCTTTGGACCAATGCTGGGACATTTCAATGGGGACAGGTGCCAACTGGTAGCTTTGTTGCTTACTATCTTGTTCTGAATCACAGATCCAGGGTGAACTAAAAAGAGGCACCTTCTTCCGCAGGCACCTGCCTTGGGTCCTAGGCTGCATACCAAAAAAGACAGAATTCAGAAGCCAGCAGTAACAAGAGCAATGTGACTCAGTTGTAAGATTCAAAACAGAAGCTCACTCTCATCATCTTATCCAGCCTGCAGAAAAATAACCAAGGCAGGAATCCCAAACCAAAGGGAAGCCACTTTGAACCAACAGAACTTTCTAGTTGGTTCATAAGGGCAGACCCAGGAACTTGAAGAGCTAGTGGGGAGCAAAGAAGGAAGGGAGAGAAGACGTGATGGAAGGAGAGAGCAGCAAGTAGTTGATTACTCCAGTAGTGAGTGATCTCACGTTTCCCATCTGTCCCTGAGATCCTGGGCTAACATAACACTCAGTTCTTCAAGACAACAGTAAAAGGACCAGCTCATTCCTAATATCAAATTCAAAGTCAGGAACTGAGCTGAAGGGGTGGACAAACAAAATAAGAATTCCACTTTAACAAACTATTATTGTGGCCAGGACAATCAATACAAAAACACAGAAGAGAATGACTCCAAATATCTACAAGCAATGGCTCAGAGAAAAACACAGCTTGAACACAAATTCAATTAGAATTTTTAGATGCAATGAAACAAGAGTTTAAAAAAAGTTTAAAAATATTTTTAAGTGGAATGAAAGCACTTGTGGAAAAAAATTGAAAAAGAAATGAGAGCTAGGGAAGAAAGGAATGGAAAGGCAATAAATAGACTGACACAAGAGATTCAAACTCTTGCCTAGGCAACACTCCCTAAATTTGGGTAGGCCAAATAGAAGTCAGTGCCTCTATGATGCAATAAGAAATACTGAGAGGCTAAGTTTGATGGCTAAAAAAATAGAAGAAAATATAGGGTATCTCAGTGAAAACAACTGACTTGGAAAACAAGTTAAAAAGAAGGATAAAAAAGAATAATTAAACTATTCAAATGCTATTGATATAATATGATTTTATGGACTCCTGATTTTAGGGAGGCTTCTATTAAGTCAGTAATTCTAAATTTTCCATCTTTGAAGTCTGCCTCAGGAACCTCCCATGCCCAATCTGTCTGATTCTGAATAGATCCCTCCTCAATCAGATAGCTTCTGGCTTCAGGATGGTTCCAGTCAAGAAATCTCAAAAAAACCAAACCAAAACAAAACAAAAAAAACCTTCCCAGATCTCTCTGAACTTGAGAGAAAAGTAGAAATAAAAAGAATATAGTAGTCACCTTTGGAAAGAAATCCAAAAAATGAAAACTCCTTGGAACATGAAAGCTCACATTCAAAGCTTATAGGTCAAAGGAAAACTATTGCAAACAATCATAAAGAAAGAATTCTAGTACCAATGAGCTACAGTCAGGATTATGCATGATCTGTCAGCCACCAATATAAAAGACAAAAGAATTTAGGATATAATATTACGAAAGGCAAAAGATACAGGCTTAGACCCAAGAATAATTTATCCAGAAAAACTGAGTCCAATGCTATAGAGGGAAAATAGATTTTTAGTGAAATACAGGATTTCCAAACATTCCTGAAGAAAAAACCAAAGCTATGGAGAAGGTTTAAAACTCAAATATAGGTATAAAGAGAATCATAAATATGTAAACATAAAGAAATAATGATAAAAAGTCTAAACAAGGATAAATTGCTTATATTCAGATATTAAAATATCTATCATCATGAGTCACAGAATCCAATTCAGCAATGTCAAAGAATGGTTCTGTTAATTCTTATTGATCTTAAGAAAAGAATGGAAAAAGAATGGGACAAATGGATGAGAATTTATTTGGTTTCCACAGTTATGAAAATTAAATTGGAGAAATGAAACTTAAATTAAAAATCTGAAACCCGCAAGGACATCAAACAATAATTTAGGGTGGAGTTTATCCTTCTTTATCTTGCTTATTGAAGGCAAGGACTGTCTTTTGTACTCAGTGGCCTGAGATTTGAAAAGAATCTTTTGTTCTTTGCCCTTAGCCCTTCTCAGTTACCTTCCCCCTTCCAGAATAGAGCTCCTTTGGGGCTGGGACTGGCTATGTAATGTGGGGTGGAGATTCATGTCATGTAACTTCTGTAACATCCAATTAATGGGAATCAGGGGAGGGACTTGTGCTTCAGGATGGGAAATAAAATGCTGCCTTTGGAGTTTCAAAGGGGAGTCTACTAACCTAAATACTCATTCTCGCAAGAACGTAAAATAAATCTTTCCTGCATTCATCAGTGAGTCAGTGGAGTACTTAGATGTTTTGTTTCTTACAAGAGGGAAAGAGCAATACATTGGTTAATGTGACTTTAAAAAGTTCAAGAGACAATTTTGGGATAATTCATCATTTTGTTAATCATGCCAGCAATAATTAATAAGTGGGATAAGTTGTTGTGCCACAGTTCTCTTTTAATGTCCTCACCCAGTTTCCCTAATTGTCCTATTCAGTTACTCTGCCTCAGGTTATAATCATTCACTCTTTTTTTTTTTTTTTTTAATAACTTTTTATTGATAGAACCCATGCCAGGGTAATTCTTTACAGCATTATCCCCTGCATTCACTTCTGTTCCGACTTCTCCCCTCTCTCTCTCCACCCCCTGCCCCAGATGGCAAGCAGTCCCTTACATGTTGAATAGGTCACAGTATATCCTAGATACAATATATGTGTGCAGTACCGAACAGTTTTCTTGTTGCACAGGGAGAATTGAATTCAGAAGGCATAAACAACCCAGGAAGAAAAACAAAAATGCAAGCAGTTCATATTCATTTCCAGTGTTCTTTCTCTGGATGTAGCTGCTTCTGTCCATCTTTGATCAATTAAAGCTCTCTTTATCGAAGAGATCCACTTCCATCAGAATACAGCCTCAAACAGTATCTTTGTTGAGGTATATAATGATCTCCTGGTTCTGCTCGTTTCACTTAGCATCAGTTCATGTAAGTCTCGCCAGTCCTCTGTGTATTCATCCTGCTGGTCATTCCTTACAGAACAATAATATTCCATAACATTCATATACCACAATTTACTCAACCATTCTCCAGTTGATGGACATCCTTTCATTTTCCAGCTTCTAGCCACTACAAACAGGGCTGCCACAAACATTTTGGCACATACAGCGATAACCATTCACTCTTAATGCTTGATGGGATAAAGTTCTTTATCCATTTTAGATGTCATTAGATTATCAGAAGCCTCTCCAGTACCTCTCTCCATTATGTCATCCTAGGTGTCTCTCCCCATTAGGTCATCCCCATCCAGGTACCTTCCCCATTATGTCATTGTTCTTGTTACCCTATAAAAGAATCTTGTATCTGACATTTGCTGCTGGATTCTTTGAGACCATAGTCTCATTCAGCCCTGGGACCAAACCATGGATCCATTTGGTCCCAGTAAATCTCTCCATTTAATAAATTATTAAATACTCTCTATCTTGCTCAGTTTCTCTGGCATTACAATGTAACACTGTTGAAGGTCAAAAACCCCTCATAGAACCCACTAGATGCTTATATATCCTTGGAAGAGTGAATATTCCTGAAGATGGTGATGGTCAACAAGTAAAGAGAGAGAATGAATATTATAATAAAAGAGGGACTTATTCTTATCAAGTCATTTACTTCCCAAGTATCCCTACTGTTGGGGCAATCTAATCAAGGAATTTATCCCCACCAAAGTAGAATACAATGGGTTTCCTCAGGTGAGTGGGGTTTGAAGATTGAACAGAAAGTTTGAGTTTCATTATGAGCAATATCTTCCAACTGTTGTTTTGCCCTATTAGGGAAGAGGGACTCAGAAAGAAAAAAAATCCTGTGTCCCCCCAATATTAACAATTAGTTATTTAATAATCATTTCTCTCAGGGAGAGGCATTTATGCACAAAAAAGAGGAGTAGGTGATGAGGGGAATGGTTGATCCTTGAATTTCATTCTAATTGGTACCAAGCAAAAGAAGGAATACAGAAATACATTTCTTTCAACAGGGAAATAGTAGGAAAAGTACAGTAGTGAGGAGGAATTAGGGATTAGTTAAAGGAGGGGTTTAGCCGTGAGCAAAATAAACTCTCTCTCTATATAAAAATGTTTATAACTCTTGTAAGGTGGCAAAGAATGATAGATATGAAAGAGTGCCCATAAACTGGGGAATGGAAAAACAAATTATGGCACATAAATATGATAGAATACTATTATGCTGAATTCTTTATCAATGACCAACCAAGCTTCTAGAGGATAAATACAACCTACCTCTTGATAAAGAGTTGAAGGACTCAGAATGCAGAACAAGACATTTTTTTCCTATATTTAAGCAATATGGGAATTTTCTTTGATTGATTATACATGTTTGTAATAGATTTTATTTTTCTTATGTTTTCATTTGGTAGGGAATAAGGTAAGGGTGTATAATATTTAGAAGGCACATTTTGGGCAATAATATATATATATATATATATATAATTTTTAAATGCAAAAAGAGAAGTTCACTTTGGTCCAATGTAAGGAAAAATTCCATAACAATTAGATACAAAAGATAATAGGTTGTAGAATATTTCATTAGAGTTCTTTAATCAGAGGCAAGGTGATCATTTCTAGGAATGTTATAGAGATTCACGCTTTGAATATGTTACACTATATGTCCTCTGAATTCTCTCTTGAGTTTGTAATTGTTTGACTACCTCTCTGAGCCTCACCTTCACACTTGTAAAATGAGATTCCTGATGAATTCTAAGGTCTCTTTGAATTTTAACATCCTATGATTTTCTGGTGCTTGGGATGATCTCTCTTGCATAGAGATCTCCTAGGAGGAAAAAAAATTAAAAAGCCATCCTAAGTTCAATACATCTTCAACTATACAAAACTATAATAAACAAACCTCCAAAGATATACTTAATTTTTAACAAGTTATCCAGATAACCCAATTAGTTGAAATTAAAGGCATTTAAGCAGAAAAGCATGATACAAAAATAGCAGTAGAGCACTCCTGTAGTAAACCTGGGACTCACTTTTCTACAAATTCACATACCATTAATGAGAAAAGTGAATATATGTGCCGTGGCATATACATGGGGGTGACCAGAGACTACAAATGAGGAAAGAATAAGTATGTTCAAAAACATGTATAAATAGACATATATACTGTGACCAAGTCATATGTATGGATAGTAGATAACTAGAGAGTACATGTGTAGCAAAGACCATATGTGATCTGACAACACACTTCTTGTACTATGGGACTGCAACTGCTCCTTTGTGATATCATTATACTGTTCTCTGTTAAAATATTTTTCTGAAAATTATTCTTTTTTTCCTTTCTTTTTCTTTAGAGCTTACTTCCTTGTCTCATTTTGAACGTTTCTTTATTCTTGACATACTACTTGATAAATATCCTATTTCTCTATTCACGTCAGGATTTCTGAGTTAATTTCTTTTACTAATTTGTGGGCTTTATCATTTTGATACAACTTCTGGCTATTTTGGCTCCTGTTTGGTAGAAAGTAGTAGCCACACAGAGTAACTTTAGGCTAAAAGTATGTACTCTTTTAACTCATTTCTTCCCAATAACTAACAGAATCAATGTTTCTTCACTAGGCCTCTATGTGACTAACGGTTAGAAAATCCCTTTTGATTGTAGTTAAATCCTTATAGTCAACCTGAATTCCCCAGAAAAATTCTGGAGATGCCCCTTATTAATATCTAAGATTACTTCCAACATCTTTTATAGGTCAAAAGTGCTGAGGTTAACTCAGCCCTTTCCTCCCAAATTTGTAGGTCTTTCCATACAATGTCAGGAAACAGGGAGATGGAAAGAATGAAAAAGACATTTTTCATTTTTTATAGGTCCACTGTGAGGTATTACTATTGTTCTATGTCATTAGTAATTCTGACCAGGCCAGTTATTCAAATTCACAATTGAAATGCAATGAAATACTTATGGATCATGAAATTAAATAAAAACAAATTTATTTCCAATAAGATATTTTTAAAAGCATAGAATTTTTAATTAATATAGATGCTGTTCCCTTCTTCCTATACATTCATGATAGCAGTGTTACTGATGAGGTTTGGGGTTATGTCCCCAAATGATGAGATTTGGTGCAGGGCAGGGAGTTATGGGAACTCTTTGGTTGGTGTAGAGGTGATTCATAAAGGAATTTATGAACCTAAAAAGCTAGACTGGTAAAGAGACATTTATTATTGGCATTGGGATGTCAGCCTTTGCGAGAAAGACTGAATTTCTTGGTAGCAAGGTCCCGGCAGAGGGATATAAAGTTTAAAGCAGAAAAATCCTGGCAGAAAGGTAAAGAGGGCATAGTCCTGTTAGGGAAATAGTAGAGAAAGAGATAAAGAAGGAGTAATGCTGAAAGAGAATATCATTTCAGCGGGCAGAGAGTTGCGGTTTATGCTAAAGGAAGAGAGAAGTTCCTTGGCATGGCATGTTAGGTCCTGCAAGGAGTAAGCCCCAAGTTGCCTCTTTTTTATAATTGAAGCCTCAGCTAGAAGCTGGGGGCAGCTCTTGATGGGGGTTGGGAGCAGTTTGAGCTGGAATCAGAACAGAAAATCTTGGAATTGAATGAGTTTCTCTGAGCTAATTTCCAACTCAATAGAGTTAGGAGTAGTCCTGGACTCAACCAGTCCCACCCAGATAACAGAATGAAAAACACTTTATCTTGATTCCCTGGGGTGTGTCTCTCAGGGGAGAACTTAGCATTCTCCTCCACCCCCACCCCAAGTCAGAGAGAAAGAAAGAGAAAGAGTTTCAGGGCTCCTCTTGTCATTACTAGGTCAGGAAGATATCCCACAAGACAAAAGAAATTCTATTGAGTCATTAAGAGAGATCTCTATAGACTGGGCTTGCTGTGCCTAGGGTGATGAGGAAGCAATGTCAATAGTTCATTCAATTCTTTAAACCAAGCAAATCATAAGGACAGAGTTCTTTCTTTTTTCTCTCTTTTTTTTTCATAATTTGTAATTTAATATTGTTAATTTTCCCCAAATACATGCAAAAACAATTTTAACATTTAAAAAAAAAAATGCGTCACAAATTTTCTTCCTGCCTCTCCATTCTCCTGCCATTGAGAAGGTAAGCAATTTTACATATTAAAATGTGTAGTAATGTGAAACATATTTCTATGTAAGTCATGTTGTGAAAAAATACACACAAAAGGAAGCCTCAAGAAAAAAAAATTATGAAAAATTATGCTTTAATGTTTATTTACTCTCAGATGTAACTCTGAAGATGAATTGCACATTTCATCATAAGTCCTACATAATTGTCCTAGATCATTGTATTGCTGAGAATAACTAAGTCATTCACAGTTTACATCACCTTGAAATATTGCTATTACTTTATACAAAGTTCTTCTGATCTTGCTCATTTCATTTTGCATTAGTTTGTATAAGTTTTTCCAAGTTTTTCTGAGAATATCCTACTTATCATTTATTATAGCACAATAGTATTCCACCACAATCATATTCCATAACTTCTTTTCTTTAAAAGAGAAATCATCCCAGTCTCAACAAACAGATGTTGCTTCTATCACATCCTACTACTTGGTGGCAAAATATCAAAAATTTTGCAGTAAACTTCTACCACTGATATGGTCTTCAGACTACTGAGAAATTCCTAAGAAATTCTGAACTTGAGCAGAAGCCTAGCATGGACAGCACCAGAAAAGGTGCTCTACAATAAATATAAAAACAAGAAATAAATTTCATATGTTTAAAAGAATTGCACATATTTAACCTACATCAGATTGTTTTATTATCAGAGGCTTAGATTTAAAGCAAAGATTTGGTATTATCCCCCAATTATTGCCAGGAAGATTTGGCTAGTGAATGGTGAAAAATGAATGTAGCATATAGTTGGGCATGTACCAAGAGTCACACAGGAACAGGTTGCACCAAGAACTATGCCTTCGTTTCTTTTATTTCTAACCTGTGATAGGGATTGATGAATATGTGAAAAGTGTTCTCATTACTATGGACCTACTGTTCCTTAAGTCACTCTTATTCATTATCACTGCTTGGTTTTGAGGTACTCTGCTTGGTTTTGTGATGAATGTTGAAAATTATCTTTACATGATCCTGGAAAAATAAAATACTATTGAAAATTAAAAATTAAATTTCTAAAATCATGTAAAGATTTTCTTCCTGGGAATAACAATTGGGAGATAATACCAATTTGCCTCTTTTGAAGCCTTTGATGATAGATTATCTCTACTTAAACATAAATTTAATAAAACTCCTCATCTTCTAGAAACCCCAAATTTCCGCCAAGTAGGCTAAAGGCTCCCAATTCTTAAAAGTGAATTTAGGTTCCCGATAATTATGTAAATTTATTCCTCCCCTATGTCATTAGAAATTAGATACTCTATTGATCTACCACCTGGAAACCAACTGTTGACAGAATTTGTCTTTATGAAGTCAGGTTTGCAGAACTCCCCATCTTAGGGACAAAGGAACAAAGAGCAGTTAGAATTCTATCCAAACTTCTAACTGTCATTTAACTGTCATTGTAAAAGTAAAGCTCCTGTGAGGTCCCCAAACCAATGTACTTCTGCAGTCATAAGAAGCTCAGATTGGCCACATAAGACCTTAATATCCATCATATAAGTTTGATACATTGAGAGATCATCAACATGAAGATTTTCAGCAAGCTGCCAAAAACTCAAGACCAGACTTCATGGGAGGTAATGAACTTGTTTTTAGACATGTTACATTAATTTAGTTGAACAGAAGAAAATGACAGAGTAAAAAAGTTAAGAAAAAAGAAAGATAAAATTATCAGATTGGTAAAAACAAGGGGGTGACTGGGAGTTTTATAGCTCAGAAGTTTCAATAATTAAATATTATTTTTTTAAAAAGCATAGAGTGTCAAGACAAGAGTTTTGAAAAAGGTCAGCCATGTTGTAGTGAGAAAAAACCCAACATACATCAGACATTACATGTATATTAGATCTTTTGACTGCTCATAGAACCTTAACAATGGGAAAGCTAGACTAAACTTTTCAATAATGCTTAAAATTAGTGAGACTGGAGAGATGTCAGATTTTAATTAGGCAGGGAGAACAAAGAAGGAAGAATGTGATAATAGTATCAACGCATGCATGAATGTTTAGGTTTTTTTTTTTTTTTTAACTTTTCCTTTTCTTTTGCTCTTACATTAGAGATACCTATCAACTTCTACAATGATAGAAAAGAAGACCACAAAGTAGGGAGTTTAGTCTTCAGGAAAAAAAATTTTCAAACTGAAACACCACATAAACTGTGAGAGAGATTATAGTCCCAACTTTACTTTGTATCTCTATATGTAATTGATGAAATGGGTAGCTATTAAAAGCAGATGTGGTATGGGTTGATGTGAAATGAAATAAACAGAACCAGGAAAACAATACGTATTGTAATTACAACAATATAATTAGAAAGAACAATAATCACAAAACAAATGAAACTGAAACTGAAAATTAAAATGATCAAGTTTGATGCCAAAGAAGAGACAAGAATGTATCTTCCTCCCTCTTTGCAGAGGTGGGGGACTGTGGATGAGGATTTTAATTGGTATAAGATTAGACTCAGTCAATATGTTGGAAGGGGAATTGTCTCCCTAAAATTTACAAAATAAGCATTAGACTGGACTTACCATAAACCTGCCTTTGAGTTTATATGCTGATGTGTATATATATATATATATATATGATTTAAGATACTTTTTAAGATTCCATCCTTTAACCTGCTTTGTGATCTTATTAAATCACTGAATTCCTTGTATTTCAGTTTTCTTATTTATAAAGATAGATTCAGATCTTTATCATCAAAGTCCCAAGAGAAGGACTAATTCCATGAAGAAGCCTCATGGATATTAGTACTACCTTCTACTTCCCCAAATGTAATTCTTTTTATCTCTCTCTTTTGTCTCTTCTCTCATTCTTCTCCTCTACTTTCTCTGACTTTCTTTGATTGTGTGACTACTATAATGGCCGAAAGCCATAGTTAATGAAACTTAATGGGGGAGGGAGGGAGAACACTTTGTAATAGAATCAAGTATGTTAAAAAAAGAAATACATATATATAATCTATAATGATTGAAAGAAAAACGGTTAGGAGTTGAAGATGACTGTGAAGAATAATTGCTCTTGTGGGCCTGATAGAGTTTGGATGACATTCCTGAAACTCAATCAGGTCCATTTAGTTTAGAACAGGTAAATTTCCAGATTTAGTTTTTATATCACTAGGTAGGATGGGAGGGAACATCCTTGAGGGAAGCTGGAGAAATAATGCTCCATTTTGTAAACGAGTCCAGTGAGGTTTGCTTCTGACAAAGGTGCTATAGGAAGACCAAAGATTTTGTTGCTGATAGGTATGAGACAGGCTTGTATTACCCAAGGATCTAAGGTAGAAGCTGTTAATCCTGCTGCCTCTGCCTCTGCATCAATCTTATGATTCTGCTCCCTGGTTTTTCCACTGGCCAACAAGAAGCATTACAGGTAGCTGAAGGGAACCAATTCTTAGGTGTATTGGGTGGAGTCCTTGAAATGACTTGAGTATATGCAAACTAAAAATCGGAGATTTCACAGAATTTGAAAGGAATTTTCCAGTCAACAAGTCAGATAATTGGCTAGGGCCAGGGACTTTCACTAAAAACAATGTGAATTTTCAGTTCAAAGAAAAATGTAATCTTATGTTAAAGAGACTATGCAATTTTTAGCTTCCTGGCTAAATTCAGATGTGATAGTCTTAAGCTATGTGAAAATCCATGAAAATTTGTGAAAAGAATCTGACTACTAACCAGCTGTACCACAACAGAGCAGCAGAGTACCCTGAAGAGACTACACTGTTGAAAACCAGCCGATGATAACAGAGAGCAGATGAGAAAGAGATGAGAAAGCAGAGAACACCAGTACTAAGCCTAACCCAGTAGAGAGGCCTCAATATCCAGGAGAAATGTAATGTGTATCAGAGAGCCCCAAGATAATGCAGTTCCCAACATTAGAAAATAATACAGAAAAATTTCCAGACAACCTGGATTTTCACTGCAAGAGGTATGAGTTGCTATAGCTACATGTCCATCATTGTTTCCTACACAATATACCCTTGTTCCTTATACATACAACCCTCCCCCATGGAGGATTTATGAGGAAGAAGGACTCATAAACTATCATTTGGAGTGAGAGCAGACTCATAGAGTTCCCAGGTAGTTTGGGGGATTTCATTTGTGAGAGAAATTATGATGTTATAATAGAGATGGGGAATTGGACTAAATGTTCTCCCGGGTCCTTCCTATCTCTGGGCTATCTAAGGAATCAAAACTTATATATAGGATATATCTATACCTATATTTATATCCATATCTAGCTATATAGCAAATGTTTCCTCCCTCAGTAAAGAGGAAAAAAATCCATATAGAAATTTGAAGCAAAATATGCAACTTCTCATCAGAAATATTGCTAGGCTTCAAGATGATTATTTCCTGGCAACAGTGAGCATGTTCCCTCTCACATTTTCTTCTGTTAATATTATAGCAAAGATTCAGACAGTTAAATGTAGCACTTTGACAAAGCTTGATGGACTCTTTTTCATTCCTCTCCATATATAGATATATAGAGATAGATATGTCCTATATATCGGCTATATAGGAAAAGTGGTAGACTATCCTTATTTATCATCCTCTTTTTCAGTTTTCTTATTTATATTTTTGAGAAGTTCAGAGAGACAACACATAGTACATGTTCCAATGCCATATAATGTCATAAATATATGTGTGTATATATGTCATCTTTATGTCATATACATAGACACACAAACATGTATGTGCATACATATGTAAATAAAATATACATGTTTCAGGGCAGCTAGGTAGTACAGTGGATAGAACATTAAGCCTGGAGTTAGGGTTCAAATTTGATCTCAGGTAATTAATAGCTATGTGGTCCTGAGCAAATCACTTAACTTGTGTATTACCCCAGTTTCCTTAACTGTAAAATGGGGATAATAATAGCATCTGCTTCCCAGAGTTGTGAGGATCAAATGTGATAACATTTGTAAAGTTCTTAGCATAGCAGGTGCTATGTAAAATTATATATATACACTTATGTACATACCCAGATAGATATAAATAGATCACATGTCTATGGATATGTACACATGTATAAGTATGTATATGTTTATATTCACATATGTGCATGTGTCATATCCATAGGAATAAAACTTTTGGCAATAGTATTTGTGCCTCTATTTTTCCCTCCCCACACTTCTTTTAAGCTGTAGTCAGAAATATCAACTCCTAAGGACAGGACATTCAGATCCAGCCTCTAGCTCCTGGCCTCTATCAAAATTGTGTCATATATAATTAGTTCAAAATTGAAGTAAGCAGAGGGAAAGCAGAAAGTCATCAGATATCAAGACTGACAGAACCCAGGCTGAGTTTCCTCTCTCAATAAACAGGAAAAAAAAATCCATACAGAAACTCGAAGCAAAATATACAACTTCTCATCAGAAATATTCCTAGGCTTCAAGGTGATTATTTCCTGGCAACAGTGAGCATGTTCTCTCTCACATTCTCTCATGCTAATCTTGTAGCAAAGATTCAGGCGGTTAAATGTAGCACTATGACAAAGCCTGATGGACTGTTTTTCATCCTCCTCCATAACCCCACTCCTAATTTGCCATGTTCTTTTTGCATCACTACTTTACTAATTCTTTCTAAAGGAGTAAGGCTAAATTCTTCTATGTCCAGCAGATCTCTTTCCATATCTATAAAAATAGCCAAACCAACCCAAAGCTTCTCTGTGTAAATGTTCCTTTTATCGAATATTATTTCTCCCTCCAAGAGTTTTGTTCTTTTGAATTTAGTACCACAGAAGACAGAAAAGCAGCTTCTCTCTCTTTTACCCTCAACCTCAAAGAGATAAGAATAGTACTTTTTATGTGGAAAGACTGGCCCAATGCCCAAGGTTTAGAGCTGCCTCTAGAAAATGTTTCATTCAGTCTACGGACAGAAAATTATGATAATTACTAACCAATCCCTCCAAATATCTATCTATCTATTTATGTCTGGCTATCTGTCTATCATCTCTTGCTTTATGTGTATGCCTGTATGTATGTGTATATATCTGTGTGTGTGTGTGTGTGTGTGTGTGTATGTGTGTGTGTGTATAGAATTGCCAATCATTCCCTTCAACTAGCTGTCTACCCCCTATTTATCTGTATGGCTATTATCTATCTCTGTCATCTTTTGCTTTGTGTTTATATATGTATATACATAAATATTTTACATATATAGTATATGTATATGTGTAGAATTGCCAACTGTTCTCTTCAAATATATATCTGTCCATCTGACTGGCTATTATCTATGTTGTCTTTTGCTTTCTGTTTATATATGTGTATATATAAATACCTTACATATATTGTATATATATGTGTGTGTAGAATACCAACTATTTTCTTCAAATATCTATCATCTAAGCTAGCTAACCAGCTACCTATTTTCCTGTCTATCCATCACTTTATCTAACTCTTGTCACCCATTGCTTTATTGTGTCTATGTCTATACATACCTTATATATATGTGTGTTTGTGTTTATATAAATATATACATACATATATATATATAGGACATAAGTGTGTATTATATAGAAAACATGCTCTTTATGTATATATGTATATGTACACATCTCCATACTTGCATTTATGCATGCATATATACATATATATGTATTGTGTGTGTATATATATATATATATATATGAGACAACTACATATTAGGAAGAAAAGATGGGCTGGTCATGTGATAAGGATAAGGAATGGCAAGTGGTCAGCCAGGGTGTTCTACTAGTATTTTACAATCTTAGGAGAAAGTAAGGAAGGCTTTTATTATGTTACATAGATTCACTCTAGTTAATTTATGGGAAGATATAGATAAGAATTGCATTAGATAGGCAGCTATTTATGAATCAGCATCTGTATCATGGAAAGGAGCAATCAAATTTTTCATATTATATTATATACATATATATGTTACTTCATATGTATTTTGCACATGTATGTATATAAAATGTCCCAAAATATTAGTGTAATTTTAAACTCTAAAACTTAGAACAGATATTTGTGTGTGTTTTAATTAGATACTTAATTACATTATTTTCATATATAGTAAATAAAATGTATTCCATTCATATAGAAGAAAAAAGCACCTTCCTTGTTCCTTCCTGTTTCTTTCTCTTTGTGTCTCTTTCTCTATCTCCATGTCTTTTTCATTCTGTCTCCCTGTGTGTCTCTCTCTCTTTCTGTCTCTCTATCATTGTCTCTTTCCTCTTATCTATCTCTCTCTGACAGGAGGTTAAAAACAATGTTATCAGAAAATAGTTAGAATGAGAAACAAGATAGGAGAAAGAGGGACACTCAATCTTGAGAAAAACCGAGGTCTAGAGACAAGAAAATGACAGTCAGAAAATGATAGAAAGAGAGAAAGAAAGTGACGAGAGTAAAAGAGACAGACAGAGAGACAGAGACAGAAGGGAAAGAAGGCTAAAGAAAGAAAGAAAAAACAAGTGGTGGGAAAGAAAAAATGGAAGTGAGACATAATCTATTCTTTCAATGAGTTCACACTCTAATTAATGGAGTCAATACATGAGTCTTAAGAGGGGAACAATGGAATCTTTAGGGTACATAAGTATAGCAGATGTCTCTGGAATCCAGAGTCTAGAGAAAGGGTCAGTGGAAAGACCTGGAGGACCTCAGGATGCTGCAACACAGCAGGTGATAAGGTCTGGTGATCTATCTCATCAGAAGGATAAATTTAAAAACATTTATAATTCTTCATCGTTTACCTTGCATCCTATTTTATCTAAATGAGTTTCCTCTGATCTTGTGATCTGGCTGTTATTCCTATAGAGTCACTTGATTTTGGCTCAAGAATTTTGGACTGGAGAGTTGACATATTTTCAGTATTTTTACCTCATAAATCAGCAAACATCAGAAATGTTGCTTTGTTGCATGTCCAAACTTAAGAAAGTGATGGAAAAAGTGGTAATTCAAATGAAACTTAAAAGTGTGTGCTGTATACACTGCCCCTCCACCTTCCTCCCCCCCCCCACCGCCAAAAAAAAAAACAAAAACTGGTAGTTAAAACATTTACTAGGACAGTTTTGTAAAGGAGGAAGGTCTAGAGAGGTAAGTAGAAATTTTATCCTATGGACTAAAGGAAAATATCATGTGGTGAGTTCACATTTCAGTGTAGAATGAAGAAAGAAAATAGAACACCACAAGATATCTGTAGCTATAATTATAGCAATTTTATGAAGAACTTGACAATTCCTTCCAAATTAAATTTACATTTATATTTTTGACTATAATGCAAAGATATATATATATATACATACATATATATATGTATATATATATATAAGAACATCAACCACATTAGAAAATAATATGGGGGCAGCTAGTTGGTGTAGTGGATAGAGCAACATCCCTGAAGTCAGGAAGACCTGAGTTCAAATCTGGCCTCAGACACTTAACCCTTCCTGGCTGTGTGACCCTGGACAAGTCACTTAGCCCCAATTGCATCAGCAAAAAAAAAAGAAGAAGAAGAAGAAGAAGAGGAAGAAGAAGAAGAAGAAGAAGAGGAAGAAGAAGAAGAAGAAGAAGAAGAAGAAGAAGAAGAAGAAGAAGAAGAAGAAGAAGAAGAAGAAGAAGAAGAAGAAAGAAAGAAAGAAAGAAAGAAAGAAAGAAAGAAAGAAAGAAAGAAAGAAAGAAAATATTCAGGATTAGGTAGCACAGAGAATAGAGTGTTAGGCCTGGAGTCAATATGACATCTTCCTGAGTTCGAAGAAGAAGAAGAAAGAAAGAAAGAAAATATTCAGGATTAGGTAGCACAGAGAATAGAGTGTTAGGCCTGGAGTCAATATGACATCTTCCTGAGTTCAAATCTGGTCTCAGAAACTTTTGGCTGTGTGATCCTGAATGAGTCACTTAATTATATTTGCCTCAGTTTCCTCATTTGTAAAATGAGCTGTAAAAGGAAATAGCAAACCTGTCCAGTATCTTTGCCAAGAAAACCTCAAATGGTTCACAAAGAGTAAGATATAACCAAAAACAATTGAACTACAACACAGGAGAAATTAAAATTAAACAAAGGATTATATCATATATAACACAGTGTCACAGAAATAGTACACTATCCATAGTCACTGCATCTGGGTTTAAATCCCAGCTCAGTCATTACTTGAGGAACTTTGGGAAAGTCACTTTCTGGAATTCTAATTTCCTCATCTGTAAAATGAGGCATTGGTCTAGCTGACCCACAAGGTCTCTTCTAAACCTAAATCTTCACTCCTGTGACTACTAAAAAGTCTCGTGACTTATATTATGAATAATTTAATTCTTTACCATAAAAGGTGATGTGAGAAGTAGAAAAGGACATTAAAAAAAAGAAGAAATCAATTGTCTCTTAGTAGACAGGAAATGACAGGTTATTGATATGGGAGTCATTTCTACTGTGAGCAGTTGAATCATTGACTAGTTGTTAGACCATAGATCAAAATCAATGCCAAATTATAAAAAGTTGATACTGTATAGTCAATCATGCCAGCTCCAATTGGACCTCTTTTTCAAAGCTGTAGGCTCTGGAATATGTCAGAACTTGCTTTTCCATGACATTCAGCCTATATGCTTTTGCATGGGTGATTGTCCTTATGGCCAGAATGCAACTCTCCTACCCCTTAAAATCCCTAACTTCCATTAAGACTCAGCATCATCTCCAATACAAGATCTGGTTGTGATGCTCTTATTTGTTAGTGCTGTCCTGCTACTGAAAGTACTTTGCATTATCTTTAATGGTTTAGTTGGGACTAACTTTTTGTACCTTTCTATCTTCCACTGTTTTGACTTCTTTGTTTGATGTTTTACAACCCTTTGTAGAATATTAGCTTCCTGAGGATATGGACTATTTATTTTTGTTTTCAGTATCTTTAGTATTTAGATTATTCATTGGCTGTAGTAGGTTCTTAATAGATGCTTGTTGGAAAGCATCTTAAACAACCATTTTCCTCCATTGCCAAATGTAGCTGCAAAATCTACCAATTATACAAGTCTGACTATGTTGTTCCCTGCTGTATAAAGCTAAGTGGTTTCCTATTATCTCTAGGATCAATTTTCTATTTGTCTTTTAAAGCCTTTTATAACCAGAAGCCTTCTTACATCTCCAGCCTTTTTATACTATCCTCCCTACCACATACTTGTACAATGCAGAGTCACTGGCTCTTTTTGCTGTTCTTTGCATATGACCCTACATCTTCAATTCTTTACCTTTGCACTGACTGTCCCTTATGCCTGTAATAGTCTCCCTTTTGCATCTTTACTTTCTAAATTCCTTTAAGAATCAGTTCCAATACAACTTTCTACAAGAGGTCTTTCTTGATAATTTCTATTCCTGCAGAAATGAAGGGATGAGAACAATTTGTTCCAAAGACCACAAAGGCAGCTGAAGCAGGAGCTGGGTCAGGCATCTAAATAACAAATTCATCCACTGCATTCAGGGTCATCCCCAGACATCCTGACTTTTGCCTTCCCACTTTGATGATTCTGGAGGACAGAGCAAGTCTAATCACTTTGCATATCCCTGCCTCACCTAAATCCAATTCATGGGTAAGCCATCACCCAATGATTTCATATTGGTCCTCCTTCTAAAAAAGGACAAACGACACAATGTCTCTATCTCCAATCTACCGTTGTATGTTCCTTGTATGTACAGAAGTGTTTATTTCTCCCATGAGCTCTTTGATGTCAGGGTCTTCTGACTCTAGAGCTGGTGCTCTATTCACTGTTCATCTAGCGACTCCTCCTTTATGACAGATATCATGATTTTTTCCTTTCTTTTGATTGCTAGGGGTTAACATAGCCCTTGGGTACACAATAAGTACTTAATGAATACTTATTGTTTGATTGACTGATAGTCCTAATCCCTTTACATAGAATTTTAGAACTTTTAAGAACAAAAGAGATCATCTAGTCCAGCCCACTTTTTATTTATCATTTTTTTGGCTTTCAATCCACATTAATTATTTTTATTATAGCTTTTTATTTATAAGATATATACATGGGTAATTTTTCAGCATTGACAATTGCAAAACTTTTTGTTCCAATTTTTCTCCTCCTTCCCTCCACCCCCTCCCCCAGATGGCAGGTAGACCAATACATGTTAAATATGTTAAAGTATATGTTAAATACAATATATGTATACATGTCCAAACAGTTATTTTGCTACACAAGAAGAATCAGATTTTGAAATAATGTACTATTAACCTGTGAAGGAAATAAAAAATGCAAGCAGACAAAAACAGAGGGACTGGAAATGCTATGTAGTGGTTCACACTCATTTCCCAGAGTTCTTTCTCTGGGTTTAGCTGGTTCTATTCATTTTTGAACAAATTAAACGGATTTGATTCATCTCATTGCTGAAGAGGGCCACGTTCATCAAAATTGATCATCATATAGTATTGTTATTGTAGTATATAATGATCTCCTGGTCCTGCTTTTTTCACTCAGCATCAGTTCATATAAGTCTCTCCAGGCCTTTCTGAAATCTTCCTGTTGGTCATTTCTTACAGAACAATAACATTCCATAATATTCATATACCACAACTTACCCAACCATTCTCCAGTTGATGCAAACTACTTCTTTTAAATAAGATTAGAGATTTTATAACTTACTCATGGCCACAGAGCTAGTTACTGGAAAACCTAGAATTAGGACCCAGGTTACTATGTATATACTTTACAAACTCTTCATTAAAGTCTTCCATGATTTGGACCCAGTAATTTTTTTCCCAACCAACTTGCTATTTTAATCTTGCCTACTTATGGCTTTTTAGACTTATGAGATACAATCCACAATTTTTAAGAGATTCTGGAAGTATAAAGGACAAGCAACAGAAGCAATGAGATTTAGAGATACTCACCATTCAGACTTTACCTAGAACCTTGTAAAGGGTGAACCCTTTTCTGATAAGAGATCATTTTGCATATTGTATAGGATATAAAACTTTGAGTAGACTCAGATGTAAAGCTTCAAGTGGTTAATTTGCATGTAAAAGGTCCGAAAATAAATGAATTTATGAATATAAAAAACTTTTATTAAGCACTTAGCACATGTGAAACATTATTAACTTAGAATAAACAAATTTAAAAATTTTTTTAAAGCAGCAAGAAGGATAAGTGACATATTTAGTGCACAGAGTGCTAGCCCTGAAATTTTCCTGAATTCAAATTCAGTCTCAGGTACTTACTAGCTTGTGTGACCCTGGGCAAGTCAGTTAACTCTGCTTGCCTTGGTTTCCCCATCTGTCAAATGAACTGGAGAAAAAAATGGCAAACCACTCCAGTATCTTTACCAAGAAAACCACAGAGTCTGAAATGACCGAAAAACAAAAAACACTTTTAAAAAAGTTTGAATAGATGAAAAATAGAAAGGCCTGTGAGAATCAAAAGTCTTAATGGTGTAACTTCAGGGTGGATGGCAAGATCTAGGTCAGATGATAGTTCCAGGGAAGACAGAGCAGATGGCCCTCCATCTCACAATTATTATTGTAATAATAAAAACTAATACTTATATAAGGTCTACTATGTGTCAGACACACAGCTAAGAACTTTATAATTCATTTGATCCTAACCACCTCTCTTGAGAAGTAGGTGCTATTATTAATCCCAAATTATTAATGAAGAAAATGAGGAAGATGTTGTAAAGTCCAAGTTGGCTCCCTTGGGGCCTCATGATCAGCCAGATCAAGATAAGCAAAAGTCCTTGGTCTTTAGGGGGAGAAGTGAAGGACACAGACAAAACTGCCAGAAGTTTTGCCAAGGATCTTTCCTTGATTCTAGAGCCTAGAATCTCCATCTTTCTCCTCCTTGTTCTGCCACCAAGTGAGTTCTGGCAATCTCTCACCCCACCCTCTAATCCTTACCTATGATTATCTTTACATCAAACATTGAGCCAGCACCAATGGTGAGAAGAGCCATTTATCCAAACCTATGCTAATAGAATCATTGTCTTATTCTGAATAGATAATTAGCCTTAAGTGCTCGGATTCAAGTGCACCTATTCAAAGTTTCAGCCCTTTACATCTCCCACTTTCTTTTGTTTTAGAACACAGGTGCTCACATCCTCTCTGACTTCTCAGGTAGTTGAGAACCCCAAAAAGGAGGTGATCATACCCCCCGATTTCTCAGGAAGAGAGGTGAAAACACTAAAAAGGAGGTGATCACGCCTTCCCCCTGACTTCTCAGGAAGAGAGATGAAAAACCCCAAAGAGAAGTGGAGAATCAAGCCAGATATTAGCGGATTTCTGGGCTGAAGGGTCTTACTAGAAACAGGTATGCACAAACCCATCAGCAGGAGGGGTATTACACAAGCACATAGCAATAAAGCACAGGCTAGCAGTGATGACTCTCCCCACAGCCAGTGCAGGCTCAATGTGGTATAACAAACATGAATTGTACATGCAAGTAGTGATATAACAAATAATATGAATCAACACAGTGTTGTAAAAGATTTCCAAAGTCCTAGAAGGAAGATATGTAAATAACAATCACACATATGCCTCCTTCAGCAGCCAAGAGATAGTCCAAAACCAATATATTGTCCATTCCTTCATATGTTAGGGAATACAATGATTCCTGCAGATTTTGAAGTCTTACAACAGTTTTATCATGTCTCAGAAAATCCAATGATTCCTGAGGGTTTCTGAAGTCCTGCATCAGTCTCATTAACAATTTTTGATGTCCATGAGTCAATTGCCATAACTGCCATGCACAATCAGCGATGGAATCACCTGATGTTTCTTGGGTCTTCTCTTTCGTTTCAAGAGTCTGCTTCATCTCTCTCCTATGGCCTAGGCGAATATGGCTCATTGACACCCATCTGATTCCTTTTCCATCTGTAGAGATACAAGCAAACCCTCTCCCCCAAGCAGTTAACCTATCTGGTCCCTTCCATTCACCACTTTCTGGGTCTCTCCACATCACCTGGCAATTATCTACAGATAGTGGAGCTGCTCACACTGGACATTGCCCTTCCGGTGGGTTATAAAACTTGTCTGCAAGAGCCAGTGCATCTTTGTCAAAAATCAATTGTATAAAGAGCTAAATTTAGAAGTTCTCTAGAGTTACCTGTGGTTCCCCCTTTCTTTTGTTTTTGGAGGAGCGTCTTACTGTCTCTGTTTCTCCTCTCTACTACTGCTTATCCTTGAGGATTAAAAGGTATGCTAGTGGTATGTAAAATCTTACACTGTGCACAAAAGTGTGCAAAATGTTTAGAAGTATATGCAGGTTTATTATCTGTTTTTATTGCTTGTGGCACACCCATAATTGCAAATGCTTGTATAAAGAATTCAGTGAGCACTCAGACTGTCTCTTTTGCTGCTGATATTGCAAAGGTGAATCCTGAAAAGTTTGGATAAAAGACAGACGACCAAAAGATTTATAATGGGTCACATCCATTTGCCAAATTTCACTGGGTCTCAAACCACGAGGGTTCTTCCCTAGAGAGAGCATAGGAGTGTGGAAAGGAAGGCAAGCTGTACAGCCTTTTACTATGCTCCTAGCTTCCTCTCTTGTTATTCCAAATTGTAAACGTATAGCTTGAGCATCCTGATGATATTTAGAATGAGATTCTTGGGCTTCCCGAAATAAAGGAGTATTAGCCAACATTGTTAGAAGGCTATCTGCCTTTGAATTACCATCAAAAATAGGACCTGGAAGTCCACTATGAGAGTGGTCATGCAAGATACAAATCTTATCTGGATGCTTTCTCATTTGCTCTTGAAGTTCCTTAAAGAGCTAATATATATTGTAAATTACAAATTTTATTTAGGCTGTGGCAATTCTTTGTACCACACCTACTGAATAGGCCAAATCAGATATATTTTTATGTCCTGAATAATAAGAGTTAGAATGATTGCATACAATTCATTCTGCCGAGTGGACTGAAAAGGATTTCTGATTACTTTCTTTATAGTTGTCACGAGAATATACAGCACAAATATTATGTTTGGATGCATCTGTAAAGATAGTTGGTCCTTTAAGAGAAACTTTAGAAACCTTTTCTTCAAGAATCTATTGCCAATTATGTAATATTCAGGTTATCTTTAATGGAGACCCATGTGTAAAATTAGGAGCTGTGGCCAATAAAATTTGCCACTATAGGATGGTTTCACAGCATGAATTAATTTGTGCATTAGTATAAAAAGTGTATATCTTGTCAGATCTTATCTCAGATAATTGTGCTGCTTGCTTAATGGCCTTTAATACAATTCTAGCACTGGGTAAGGAGTAAGGCTTTGGCGTGGTTGTGCTGGAAAGTTCACCTGCTGTATCACACTGTCTCCTTGATGAAGAAATGCTGTGGGTGCCTCTTTTGTAGTATTTCCAAGTGTTTTTGAGTGACTCTTTGAACCACATTGGATAAAGCCACTTCAACTTCTCTCAAAGCCTCTTGAACTTCTTTTGTAAGCTGGCGTGGTGAGTTTACAGCACTGTGTCCCCTTATAATGTCATATAATGGTTGCAATTGATAGGTAGTCAGGCCTAACACTGCTCATATCCATTGGATATCTCCTATCAATTTCTGAAAGTCATTTAAGTTGTTTAGCTTCTCTGTTCTTAAGGAAAGTTTTTGTACTGTAAGCCCCTTAAGGTATACTTGAAAAGGAGCGTGTCTTTGAATTTTTTCAGGAGCTATATGCAATATGTATTTCCTTAACGTTTCTATGGTCTTTGGTAGACATCCTTCTAACATTGGTTCCTCAGGTGCACATCCCAATACATCATCCATGTAATGTAATAACATAACTTTTGGAAATGCTTTTCTTACTGGAGTAAGAGCAGCAGCAACATACATTTGACACATAGTTGGACTGTTTTTCACTTCGTGTGGCAAAACTGTCTATCCATATTTTTTATAAGGTTTAGCTAAGTTAACACTGGGCACTAAAAAGGCAAGTCTTTTCATATCCTCCTTATCTAGAGGGATAGAATAGAAACAATCCTTAATGTCTATAACCTAAAGAGACCATTCTCTAGGTATTTGAATAGGAGATGGACGTCCAGGCTGAAGAGTTCCCATAGTTTCCATCTGTTAATTTACTTTTCTTAAATCAGTCAACATCCTCCATTTTCCAGATTTCTTTCCTACAACAAATACTGGGGAATTCCAAGGACTTAGAGAAAATTATAAGTGTCCTTGGTCAAGTTGCTCCTGTACTATATGTAATAAGGCCTGAATTTTATTGCTAGCTAAAGGCCACTGTTCTATCCATACTAGTGTATCAGTTTTCCATTGAATAGGAACAGGTGAAAGTGTTGACAGGCCTTCAACAGCAGCCCTGCCTAAAAAACCTAAGTATTCATTTGTAATCCTAATTATTGTAAAATGTCTCTTCCTCACAGATTGATGGGGATTTTTTTTTCAGCTATAAAAAGAGTAAAAACTCCTGTTTTGCCTTCAAAAGTCCATTTGAAAGGGGTAGCACTAACTTCAGCTGCTATCGATCCTCCTATGCCAGACATGTAGGTGTCTGCTTTAATCTTTGGCTAGTGACTGGGCCAGTTGGCACCTCTAATGACTGTATGATCTGCACCAGTGTCTATAAATCCTTCTAATTGTATGCCATTTATATAGATAGTGAGCATAAGTCAATTAGCTGTAACTGCTGCAGTCTAGAATATTCCTGGATTTTGTGGCTTGGAGTCAGAATCTGGCCGACTATCACCAAATTGCTTTTTAAGAGTCTGTATCAGTAAACTTGATGCTACTACTTCTCCTGGGTGATAAAAGTCACACATTGTCTACCTGTATTAGTGACTGGGATATTATCTACACATTCCCCAGTTTCCCACATCAGTGTATGGATGGATACTGTTTTGTACATACTCTCAGGAGGTGAAATTGTCAAGTCTACTGTGCCTGGAGGCAAGGGATCCATAGGCTGGAGAGGAACAGATTTCACCTCTCCAGGGGGTATCTCAGTATACCCAGCTGCATGCACCTCTATTCTCCCCAATTATAATCCCTTTCTCCTATCAGGTTGCTTCCTGGCTGATTGATTGTGTAATCCCTTTCTCCCATCAGATTGCTTCTTGGCTGATTGGTCATGTCTGAATACTGAGCTTCTAAAGGCTCTTTGGGTGTAGCATCAGCTGCCATCATGCCCCAAGTGTTTTTTTGCCTTGGGCCCTGGGACTGAGCCCCTCATCCCATTTCCCTGAATCAGTCTACATTCTTATGCCCAATGGAAGTTTCTGTTGCATTTTGGACATGGGATTTTGGGTCTAATTCTCCAACCCTGTTTTCTCACTCTGTTTTTATATCAACATTGAGCTTTCAGATGCCCTATTTTACCACATTGAAAGCATTGACAAGTCTTTCTGGAAGTCCCTTGCCAAAAGGGACCCTGTCTTCCCATGTTCAGATCTTGGGAAGTCTGCATCATAGCCTGGCTATAAAATTTTGTGCCCACTGTGGCATGGCATCTTATGATCTCCTCTAAAGGAGCATCCTTATGTAGTCCTAGTATAATTCTTTTACAAACCTCATTAGCATTTTCTTTAGTAAGTTGCCTTATTATAATTTCCATTGCTGCATTTTCACCAATAGTTCATATAACAGCTGCTTGCAGACGTCTCACAAAATCAGCAAAGGGTTCATTTGGCCCTTATGGTATTTTTGTGAAGGCACCTCCTCTGTCCTGTTGACCTGGGATAAAACCCCATGCTTTGATAGCAGCAGCAGCAATTAATCTATGCTGAAATGTCTGCATAAGAACCTACATTTGTTAGTTTGTCACAGGTGATTGGAGTATTAACTCCTGTTTGCCTATTTCATTGGGCTTGTATCCTACAGAGTTCACTTTATTCAGAGAGCCACAACAAGTTTTGTCCAAGTTCTAAGCATGTCCTTGCTATAGATTTCCAATCATTAGGGGTTAAAATTTCATAAGCCAAATTCTCTACTAACATCTTAACATAAGATGATGTAGCCCCATAAAGAATGCAAGCCTTTTTTAGGTCTTTGATGATTTCTAGATCAAAAAGAATGTATCTTCTCCTTTCTTGATCTGAAGAGTTAAGCTGTTTAATCACAGGATACATTTCTATTCTGCCATTCAAGTTCACTTAATTCCTCATGCCCTCTGGTGATATTTCCATTAATCTCTGCTTTTTCTTCCTTTTTTTCCTCACACTTCCTCTTCTGGCTGTTCTTAAAACTTTTCTTTTTCTTTTTTTTTTTTTCTATAACTTTCAAGATTCTTTAAGGTCAATTGTATTAAGTTGCACATATAGAATATTTCCTTAGAAATTGAATCAGGACCTTTATCATTGCAATATTCACATAGTTGATCTCCTACTAGTTTCCAATTATCTACCTCTATTTCTTCTTCCTTGAAAAATCAAGGGGATGTGCATTCTAATGTATCCACGAGTCCATCAATCTGCTCCCAAGTTACAATCAAACCTTGCCTCTTAATTAGTCTAAGTATATTTCCTGTAGATCTCCCTCGGGATGGGGTTGGGGGAGAATCTTTTCCTAATTTCTGCCCCATTTCAGCTAGAAAATGAGAGTTACTAGTTTAGCTCTTAACAAAGTAAGTTCCCTGTTTGTCTATTAAAATACTCACTCTATTTCTGGTCCTTAGCCCATGTTGGGTGCCAAAATGCAAAATTCAGATTAGCTCCCTTGAAGCCTCATGGTCAGCCAGATAAGCAAATGTCCTTGGTCTTTAAGGGGAGAAGTGAAAGAGATAGACAAAACTGCCAGTTTTGCCAAGAATCTCTCCTTGATTTTAGAATCTAGGATCTCTTTGTCCTTTCTCTTTGTCCTGCCACCAAATGAGTTCGCAGTCTCTCACCCCACCCTCTCATCCTTACTTATGATTATCTTTACACCAAACATTGAACCAGCACCAATGGTGAGAAGAGCCTTCTTTCTAAACATACGCTAATAGAATCATTATCTTGTTTTGAATAGATAATTAGCCTTAAGTGCTCGATTGTCTGATCGAATGCACCTATTCAGAGTTTCAGCCCTTTACAAGAGGTAAAGTAAGTAAAGTGATAACTGCATTTGAACTCAGGTGTGCCTGAATCTGGGCTTAGTCCTCTACTTACTGGATCATCTACTTGATTCTGCATTTGGTCCCATTTGGAATGAAGACTTAATTTTCTGCCCTGCTACTCTGGCTGCTAATCCATAATCAAACCATAATCAAATGCAGCTGGGCAAACTGCACTAATACATAAGGACTATAAGAAATGTATATGCAAGTAGTTCAGACTAGTAGCATATATTTAAAACCTGTACCCTCAAGCAAAAGTTTTATAATGATTTTTTTTTTCTTTTTCTGGACTGCAAAATAAATGAACTTAATGGAAAAGGGATGGTTGCCCTGCCACCTAGATTCCTGGATAGTATTTATTTCTTTGGCTCTGACATTTGCAATCTACTGCAGTCAGCCAAATTTTCTTCTTTGGGAACCAATGATCAATAGTTTTTGTTCCCTCTGGTAATATATGCTTCAACCAAATTTGAATAATGGAGCTTTTCAGATCCCTTGGTTATTCTATATGAGTTCTCTGCAAAGATCAGAGTTTAGAGAACCATAATCCCATTTGTAGCTCTACATTTTCAGACAGGAGCTGGAGATGAAGTTTAGGTAATCTCCGTTTACCATAGATCTTCTCATTTTCCTCTGATAACTGATCTAGAAAATTATTTGATCTATATCAGTGACTACATCAGATATGTCCAACTTAGTTTTGTTATCTTTATTTTTTTTATCACATAGACTATATTCAGATAGTTTATCTTTAATTTTTATCACATAGACTTTATTCAGATAGTTTAACAAGCCTATGGCTATTATGACATTCCTTTTAAATTTAAAATATGGATAGGTATGTTGTTAAGATAAGAAATAGAGCAGCCAAAATGAATTATAATAAATGTGCTGAAAGCAGTGCAATTTACTTCCCACTCCTCGGTTAAGAACTGACATGAAGATAATGATTCTTTCAGTTCCAGTACAAGAGCAATAAAATGAAAACTGATCAACAGAAACAGACATTGTCTCTTAACTGAGGTCAGTATGGTTCTTATTCAGAGATAAAATATTCCATCTGATGACCTGATGTGTGATGAAAAAGTGGACAATTCTGAGAAAGCTTGATTTCTGTATCTTATCATCATCAAACCATAATAATAGGCACATGTCCTTGAAATGCTACTTACCTAAATAAATAATCATATAAAATGATTTAATTGTGACCTTGCACAATGTTGTATAATAAAAAATGGTATATTGACTAAATGGAAAAATAGCCTCGGTAATTGTTGATGACATTACTATGAACAGATGTCTCTTGTCATATGGTAGTTTGAAAAAGAAAAACTAGTTCATTCACTTGAACATTTTGTTTCTGTTCAGAAATTATTAATGATTTCTGCTTCATCTACTTTTGACAAGTTAAAAAGATGTCCTTGGAATTCTTAAGTTAACTGGTCATCAAGGATATTTTCTCAGTTTTCATGGTTCATCTATTATGTTGAATGTACCAGAAGTGTTTAAAGCAGCTCTAACAGTGAAATGTTTTATGTATGTTGAATTATATATTATTTGAACCCCCATCCCTATCAATGCATCCATGCCAAGGAAAGAAAATAGAGCTATCTTTAATTTTATCTGGTTAACTTCATGGAGTGGAATCTTATGTGATATACAATAACGACAGATCCCAATTACAACATAAATAAAAAATGAGCATATAGAGTAAAAACATTGACTTCTCTAATTTTGTATGTCATTTTATAAGTTTTTTTCCCTTCTCTTCCCTTGTCATCTTCTTATTTTTCTCATTCTTTTTATTTTTAAATCTTGAGTCTCCCAATCTCTTTGAGGAAGAAGGGATGCTCCTAGACCTAATATTGATCAGAATAAAATCTTTGATATCCTCCATTTTGTCATGCTTTGGCAACCTGGTGCCCCTCTCTCCCTTTTGCTGCTCCTGAAGGCTTACCACATTGATGCTAAACTTAGTGTAAATACCCAATCACCTTAGCTTGCTGTAGCTCAGGGTTTCTGAACTCGAAATTCTTTAGCATCAGATTTCTGAGAGTCTAGAATTATAGTTATGTGCTAGGTCACCAGGTACCAGAATATTTTCAATCTAATTTCAATTACTGTGTGAAAAATGTGTGTAGAGTTTAACATATATTCGATTATTTGTTGTCTGGGGAAATGGGGAGAAGGAAGGGAGGGAGAAAAATTTGGAACGCAAAGTTTTGCAAGGGTGAATGTTGAAAATTATCTTTGTATATATTTTGAAAGTAAAAAGCTATAATTTAAAAATGTATGTAGAGAATGGTAAGTTCATTCTTTCAGGTAAGAAAAGAAAAAATGTACACTTGTATTAATGATGCATTTAAATCCCAGTGTCAGTGACAAAACTGGGACAGGAGAGAATAACTTCATTTTATCCATCCCTAGACTCAGTGATTACTAACAGTGAGTAGTGATTTGAATAAGACATTTCTAAATTGTGTCTGCAATGGGAAAAGTATGCATAGGCATAGTTTGACACATGACAATGATTTTCAGAGATTTTAAGTATCGTTGGATGAGCTAGAGTTTTGATGGTTTTAATCCTTAAAAAGGAATAAGAATACTACCAGAAAGTAGCTCAGTTGGCTAAAGGAATCAAATGAATTTTACATGATTTAGACTTCTAAAATTCTATTTATTGTACTGTATTTTGTTGTGAATGACTTAACTATTCTCAGTAATACAGTGATCCAAGACAATTGTGAAGGACTTATTATGAAAAAAACTATCCTTACCCAGAGTAAGAATTTATTGTTCCTGAATATGGATTGAAATATACTTTCTTTTTAATTTCTTTATTTTTCTTGTGGATTCTTTTTTGGGGGGGAGGGAGGCTGTGCTTTTTCTTTCACAACATGATTTTTATGGAAATGTTCTGCATAATTCAGGTATCATGATCATCATCATCATGCATCTATAACCTGCTTGCTTTCTCAATGAGGGGGATCGATATAGAGGAAGGGAGAGAAATTGAAACTCAAAATTTTAAAAACAAATGTTAAAAATTGTTTTTACATGTAACTAGGGAAAAATAAAATACTAAAAAAAAAAGAGAGAGAGAGAGGGGAGAGATAGGAACTCAAAAGGTAAATAAAAGTAGTTGGACTACTCCAAACAGGAATTTCAAAATTCCTAGATATTATTATAGATATAGGAAAATTATAGATATAGGAAAGTCTGGAGTATGTTTGTAGTTGGGTAAGTAGGAGACATTTAAATGTGTCTAATTATAATGACCACTCATATTTGAATACTATTTTAAGATTTACATTGTAAATATGAACAGTAATGCTTTCTGGGAATCAACATATTATTATCCCCATTTTATAACTTAATGAATGTATTTCATAAATCAAAAATTGTAAAACACAAATAGGAATTGAATCCTTAATCTCTCCTATATATATGCAAACTTCCTTAAAAAAATAGCATTTTTGGAAAATGAGAATTTCCAAGAACAATTCACTTTATATTTTTCTATTTCTAAGTGTTAATGCCATAGAGTAGTAAAATCCATTTAGGAAATACAAGAGGATGGGAAACGAATGTAAACTATCTGCATTTTTGTTTTTCTTCCCGGATTATTTATACCTTCTGAATCCAATTCTCCTTACGCAACAAGAGAACTGTTCGGTTCTGCAAACATATATTGTATCTAGGATATACTGCAACATATCCAACATATAAAGGACTGCTTGCCATCTAGGGGAGGGGGTGGAGGGAGGGAGGGGGAAAAAAATTGGAACAGAAACGAGTGTCAATATAATGTAATTATTAAATAAAAAAATTAAAAAAAAAAAAGGAAATACGAGAGGATAGATTAAAACAATCTTATCTAGTGTAGTAGAAATTTTAGATGTATTAATCCAAAGTAGGTCCTGTTGCTTTTTGTTATTTACTCAATGAACATTTATTAAGATCCTATCATGTGGGTTGTTGGCAAATGGAAGAGAGATGGTGTCATCTCTTTTCCCCTAGTGTCCCTTAGCACTACCTGGACATCATGCTGATCATAAAGATTTGGACATCAGAACTTGTTTTTGTTGTAATTTGTAGTAACAAAATGTGGTAACTTTGACTACAGTGTTACACATAACTCTTTTTCAACCACACATACACACATACACACACACACACATACACACACACACACACACACTCATTAATCTATACTTCTTACTATGCCCCTCTTGAGTAAATAAAAAAAAACATTAATACATTCACACAAAGTTCAGTAAATGAAGCTCCTTCATTTGGTTATGTCCAAAAATATGTCTTTCATTTTCAGTTAATTACTTCTCTAACAGGAGTAGCATATTTCTTTTCACACTTTTGGATACCTGGTTTATCATTGCATTGATTAGATTTCTAAAATTTTTCAAAGTTTGTTTTCTTTTGTCTAGAACATTTATCATTTTTATAGATGGCTCTCTTAGTTCCTCTCATTTTGCTCTGCATCAATTCATAGAGACTCTCCCAGTTTTCTGTAGAATTGTCCTTTTTGATATTTCTTGTGGCCCAATAATATTCCATTCTATTTATATATCCACAATTTGTTCTCTAGCAGGATGATATCTCTTTAGTTTCAATTTTTTTGGCCCACAGAAAAAGCTGTTACAATATTTTTGAACATATATGTCATGTTTCTTTTTCTTAAGAGGGAGAGAGAAAAAAAATTAATTTCAGGGTATAGCCCCAGTAGTGATCTATGTGGATCAAAAGGGATTCTTCCTATTTTCCCACAATCTTTCCAATTGTCATTATCCTCTTTTATCATCTTTGTCAAAATGAGAGTTTTGAGGTAGAACCTAAAAGTTACTTTAATTTGCATTTTCTAATTACTAATAATTTAGAGCATTTATACATATGATTGTATATGTATTTATACATATACATATACAAGCTATACATAGCTTGAATCTCTTCCTTTGAAAACTATGTGTTCACAGTTATAGGCTATTTATCTGTTAGGGAATGGCTCAGTCTCTGTTTACAATTAGATTATTTAAGACCTTTGTCAGGAAAACTTTCAACCAAAAAATCTTACTACTGGTTTCCCTTTGAATTTTAAGCATATTATATACTTTTGGGGGGGCAGAAACATTGGAATTTTATATAATTAAAAGCATGTATTTGATCTTGTTCATCATTTGCTTACTCATGAGCTCTATCCTTATCCACAGTTCTGAAAGATAATTTCTTCCTTTTTCCTCTTAATTTTTTTATGAAGTGATCTTTTATATCTAAATCATATTAGATTTGTCTGGAATGTGTCAAGACTGTCTATTCCAGGAACTTTGAGGGCCTATTTGTGGATTCCCAGGTGAGAGGGAAAATCTATAGGCAATTGTATGTTTTCTTTTTAGAGTAGTGTATTTCTAAGCCCTACTGGCTTGTTTATAAGGGATCTGGTATTTTCCCATACTCTGCAATTTGGATCGTTTGTTCCTTCCCAACAAGAGCTGATCCATATTTCAAGAATTGTCACTAGAATTGCTGATAGTAACTGGGGAATGCAAGAAATTGGAATCCTTATTTCTTGCTATTAACTAATGAATAGCATTTTCTTCTACAAGCATTATTCATTCATTCACTCAATTAGACATGCATTAAACCTCTTCTGATGCAGAGTACTATGTGACATTTTGAGAAATATCAAGTTTAAATAATAAATAGTTCCTGTCCTTGAAGCAATACTTCACTTCTGACATCTCTTTGATCAATGCCTATGTACTGCGTTTTGTTGTTGTTGTTGTTGTTGTTGTTGTTGTAGTTTTTCTTTCTTTTCTTTTCTTTTCTTTTCTTTTTTTTTTTTTTTGCGAAAAAACTAGAGTTCAGTGATTTGGCATGGGTCAAGTATCTGAGGTTGGATTTGAACTCAGGTTCTCCTAACTCTAGGGCTGATGCTTTATCCATTATCCCACCTAGTTGTACCAACTCCTATGTACTGAGTATATTCTCCTTTTATTAAAATTTGTGAATTATCTCTTATCTCTCAACTCAAGTGTAAGCTCTTTGAGGGCAGGGACTATGTATTTTTGCTACTTATTTATCTTCCCCAAGTTTAGGAGAATATTTCATCCATAGATAATAAATAATCTGTTGATCTGAATAGGAGAAGAGGAGATACTATTGGTGTATATATTCTCTTATATTTGTAGAGATTGAAATTATTCAGGTTGTAAGCAAATAGAGAAAAGCAATTTTGGCATTATGTCCTTTTGTCTTTCATGTAACTAGATAATTATTTTGGGTTTTAAATAGCATTTAAAAACTCCCATTTAGTGCCAAATTTAAACAGGAAAGAAACTGAACAAGATAGCCTTTGCATTATAATAGTAATGGAAAACATAATTACAAAAATTGTCAGTGAAAAGGAGGCATTCATTTGTAGGACATGAACTTAAAATAACTAATAAATTCAGTAGACATGCTTTTTCTTACAGACAGAAAACAAGGGTGATCAATACCTAGCTGGTTCAATGATGAAAAACCTAAATTCATTGAATGTAAATGATCTTACATCTTGGTTTAGTATAAATAATCATGTTTGGCATTACTTACTAGGGTAGAAATGCTAATATCAGAGCTAGCCAGGATGACAAACTTCCTTTTATTAACTTACTAAAACAAATGCCATTGAAAATTCATCAAATCAAAATTAAGTGAATTAAAACTAAATTAAAAATTTTCTTTCTTTCTTTGAATTTTCTTAGACAAAAATCTATTAAATCTTAAAAGAAAATATAATTATTAGAAAATTTTGCATCCATTCATCCATCCATAGGAGATAATAAAAATTCATTGGATCAGTCTACCAACTTTTTGAAGTAGGAATCAATAAAATAATAAATGAAGGACATTTGATAAATATAAAGGTTAAAGTAATCAATTAAATCAAAGGTGAAAAATGGAGAGTTTTCAAATGCACATTATAAAACATTCTTTTGTGCAAATTCTAGCATTTAGATATTAATGCAACAGAATTGCAAATCAAAATATGGAACCTTTTCTTGATATTATTTAACTAGTTAATAATCATTAATATAATGATGCATATGGATATAGGTACAGAGTAGATATGTGACACAATGTATAGAGTGCTGAGTCTGGAGTAAGGAAGATTCATCTTCCTGAGTTCAAATGTGACCTCAGATACTTAAGTGCTGTGTGACTCTAGACAAATCTAGTTAACCCTGCTTGCCCTCAGTTTCCTCATCTATAAAATTAGCTGGAGAAGGAAATGGCAAACTACTCCAATATCTTTGTCAAGAAAACATGATTGATACCGTGTTTCCCCGATAATAAGACACTGTCTTATTATTTTTTTGGACAGAAAAACACCAGAGGACTTACTTTCAGGGGAGAGCTTATTTTAATGAACATTGACAGCAATTTTAATAAACAGGTAAATGTGAACCAAAAAAAGTACCTTTATTCAATAATGATCATGGCATCTTCTTCAACAACATCGTCATAAGTGTCCATCCCCTGAATTCCATCCTGGATATCTTGCGCCTCTATTTCCTTCAGAAGAAGTGGACCCAATCTGTCATGTCCAGCAATATAGCTCTCTTTAAATAAACATGTCTTGTCCAGGTAACCTGCTCGTAGTGCCTTGGCGACACAGCTGTCAGTCATTTTATCCCATGACTTCTTTACCCAAGTCACAACTTCTTGCAGACAGGGCTTCACAAAGTTTCCATGCTGATTTCTTTCCATTCTATTTTCAGTGTAGTCATTGACTTCCATGCACAAATGGTCCTTGAATGACTTGTTTATTGCAATATCAAGGATCTGGAGATAGGCAGTCATTCCTGCAGGAATCATTACTTGATCTATTCTTCTCTCTGCAAGAAAGTTCTTCATTTCTTTAGTGCGGTGAGTGCTGGCTGAGTTCTTCTTTTATCCTCCATCATGCCCCCGGAGTTCTTCTTTTATCCTCCATCATGCCCCTTTTATCCTCCGTCATGCCCCCTCACTCCCACTTACATACCGGGTTTTTATGTTGTCCTGCCTCAGCTCTCCTCCGCGGCACTGCTCTCAATGGTGCCAGCAAGCAAATCACTGGGGAAGAACAGGATGATGCACTCACTGCTGCAGCTCTGATTGGATGCAGCTCGGGAGCGCGGAGTGCGTTTCCCCCGGGGGGAGGAGAGGGGCAGACGGTGCATACAGAGGGTATCGTAATGTAGCGTGTAGCGCAGGGGATCACCTTCACTACAGTAGCAACTCAATAGGGCTTATTTTCGGGGGAGGGCTTATTTTAGAGGAATCTTACACACAGTAAGGGGAAGGCTTATTTTCGGGATAGGTCTTATTATTGGGGAAACAAGGTAGGGAAACAAGGTACTTCTGAAGCTTATTTTTTAACTCCAAAGGAAAGTTTCACAGTTATTCCTATTAAATATAATTTTATTAAATTAAATTCATTGTTTAGGCTCCTGTTAAGATTTTTGGGATTGTGACTCCTAGCACATTAGCTATCCCTCCCAGTATTATTATTAACAAATATGATAACACATTTTGTAAGACTTTATCCACTAATGAAAAATGTTAAATGGAATGAGGCCCAAAACAGATCCCTGGAAAACTTCATTAGAAATGTTCATCCAATTGTACACCAATCCATGTATCATTCTTTGGATCCAGTCAGTTCCATAGTCATTTAACTGTATTTTCATTTTGACCTGTATTTTTAATATAATTTGTTTTCTTGGAGCCATCCACTATATCCCAAAGCACCAAAACCTCTGCACAGCCTCTGCAATATGCTCCATCTCTCGTGACAGACACTTGGAGCTGCTCAAGTCATCATTTACCTTAAAAATGAAGTTCTGGAGCCTATGCTCATCTGGAGCATAGATCTCATTGATCTATGATTAATACTAAAGTCTTGGACTTTATGTACCCATTTCTCTGTCTTCATATACCTCTTGGGCTGTATGTTATTATAGTTTGAATCTTCAAGGCTGCTTTTCATATTTATATTAATCAGGTTTCACATGGGGAAATATAATGGAAAAATGACACATTGGAGTGTACCCCAAGCTGAAATGTCAGATAGCCTGAACTCTTCAATGAAGTCTTCAGGGAAGACTCTTGTTTGCCTCTCTGGTTTCTAGATTTTCAACTGTTATGCACAAGGGTAATCTAGAATAGAATTCTAGAAAATGTTAATAAAATCAACAGAGCACAAATATAAGAAATGTAAGTCTTTTAAAATATTAGCTTTAGAGAATTGTTTAAAGTTACTCTCATTCTCAAGGATCTCAGGCTCACAGCACCTTGGTGTCATTGATTCCTCAACTGCACTTATCTCTTACATCCAGACTGTTGCCATGTCTTGTTTTAACCTTTCTAGAGTATTTGGTATACATGTCCTCTGTTTATTTCCCCCATCATATTTTTATTTCTAATAGTTTTTCCCTCAGTTATGTTAAGAAAATTTTCAATATTCATTTTTACAATTTTTGACTTCTTCCCTCCCCACTATCCCCTTCTTGTGCTCACATAGCTGAAATCTTTATCATCTGATATCTGAATAATTCCCTACAGCACTGGTCTGACCACAGTGCTCCTTCTGCCACACACAGTCACTGAATAAATTCAATGGTTCTCTCTTTTTTGTTGTTGATTTTTGAGTTCATTTTATGGATGACGAAACTGAGGCAAAAGAAACTAAGTGATTTGCCCAGGGTTACACAGTAAGTACATGAGGCCAGCTTTGAACTCAAGAAAATGAATCTTCCCAACTTCAGGCCCGCCACTCTATCCATGGCCATTCTATCAACCATGATTCTCTGTTACTCATGAGGATAAAACATTCTCTTTTGTTTGGTTTTAAAGACCTACACAATCAATCTCCTTCCTATCTTTCCAGTTTTTAATATCTTTCTCACTTCCAAGTACTTCCTAATTTACTGACGCTGGCTTTCTTGTAGTTCCTTGTACATAACATTTCCCCAACTCGGGACTTTTTCACTGGCTATCCCTGATTAGGTAGACATATATACTAGTAGTGAGGGGACAAAGGGTATCTGCAAAAGTCTTTGTAGAAGGAAGACTATGATTTGAGTCTTGAAGGAAGACTGGAAAACCAGAAAACTCAGGTGAGGAGGGGACCATATGTTCGCACTGATAATCCCTTATCTGAGATAACCTCATATTTACATGTGCATATATCTTGTATACAGATAGTTATTTATATTTTGTCTTACCCATTGAAATGTGAGTTCCTCATGTTTTCCATTCTTTCTATCTCCAGCGTCTAAGGCAATGCTAAATAAAACAACAAGCCTGGAGTCCCAGACCTGAACTGAAATCTAACTTAAGATTGCAGTGGCGAGTTTTGGCCCTGCAGTTAGGAGGACCTGAATTCAAATGTGACCTCAGACACTTAGTAACAGTAAAACCCTGGGCAAGTCTCTTTACTCTATTTGCCTTAGTTTCTCATCTGTAAAATGAACCAGAGGAAAAAAAATGGCAAATTACTCCAGTATCTTTACCAATAAACCCCCAAATTGGGTAAAAAAGAAGTATATATAATTGAAATGACTTAAAACCAAGAAAGACTTCTATTGATTTTATGGATTATGAGGAGAATATGAACATTTAGCTCAAGGGATTTTCATTAATTATTTTTAAAATATTCAAAGGAAAAAGATTGCAAATTTCTCCACAACTTTTTAACCTAAGAGAGACAATATATAATTTAAGCAAAGGAAATTTGAATGTATATATAAAACAATTTTTATCATATGGACAAAAGTTTTCTGTCCCTTTTTAGTCAAAAGCTCTGTAGGAGCTCAGGGTAGATTTTGATTTTCATTCTACATTTACAAACTTTGAATTGATTGTACTTAAAAGAACTGCAGAAATTTTAGCTGTGACTCATGATGAATTTCTTTTGCCAAAGCTGTTGTCCCAGTAAGTGACTTGTTCTTTATTGCTTCTTCCTTTCACCGCTTAACTTCTGGGAAGAGTGGCTACCACATGCCCATTCTTCCCCTCCCTGAAATCTAGTTTCTCTTCCTAGCATTATAGAGATGATTCTTTCAGGGCCGGGGATGGGAGGGGGATAGAAGGGGATGGTGGTGGTGGGTGTGTGTGGGGGGATCAAAAACTAAGGGATCAGGAATCCTTTAATGACCAAATTCAGGAGTTTTCTCATTCTTTATCCTCTGGGCCTTTCTGTAGCATTTGACATTTCCTTTCTGGAGTCCCTTTTCCTCTGATTTTCATGAAATTACTTTCTTGGTTCTTCTACCTGCCTGACCACTCCTTAGAAGTTTTCCTTACTGGTTACTGCTAATAGTAGAATTCATATTGCCTTTTAAGAGTCTTAAAAAGTGCTTTACAAATAATACCTGCCATTATTCTCACAGCAGTTCTGCAAGGGAGGAGCTATTATAATCCTCATTTTTACAAATGAGGAAAGTTATGCAGAGGAAGACTGAGTTGCCAAGGATCACGTAGCTAATAAGTATCTGAGGCTGTCTTTAAACTCAGGTCTTTCATCACCTCACCCCTGGAGGTGTGTGAGGTGGAGTCCCTGATGTAATTGACCACTCCAGTCCATCCTTCATGTAATTGTCAATCTTCTTAAATCACATGTCACCATGTTACTCAGTAAACTCCAGAGATTCGTTATCACTTGCAGAATCAAATCTAAATTATTTTTTTTAGCATTCAATCCCCTTCAAAACCTCTCCCACCCCTACTTTTCCAGTTTTCTGCAAATTTCTTACTCACTTCAGTCCATCCTCCATGTAAGTGTCACTCTTCTTAAATCACAGGTCATCATGTTACTCAGTAAACTCCAGAGTATAGTTATCACTTGCAGAATCAAATCTAAATGAACTTTTTAGCATTCAAACCCCTTTAAAACCTCTCCCACCCCTACTTTTTCAGTATTCTGCAATCCAGTATTACCAGTCTCCTTGCTGTTCCTAGAACAAGCTCTGGACTCCATTTTTCAGCTCTGGACACTTTTCTCTGGTTATCATCTGTGTCTGGAATGTTCTCCTTCCTCATCTTTACCTCCTGATTTCCTCCAAGTCCCAACTAGAATCTTAGCTTCTACAGCAAGTCTTTCTCAATCCTTCTTTATTCTGATGCCTTCCCTATATTGATAATTTCCAACATACTCTGTGTATAGTTTATTTGTACATGGTTGTCTGCTTGCCCCCATCCCCCATTAGCCTGTAAGCTTCTTGAGAGGGTGAACAGTCTTGTCTTTAACCTTCATTTCTCTCCCCAGTGCTTAGTAGAGTGACTGGCAATATAGTAGGAAGTCAGTGTTTGATTACTGACTGGCTGATTTGATCTAGCACTCTATCCACTGAGTCACCCCTCTGCCACTGTCTTGATCCCTGAGGATCCTTCAAAGTCCTACCCTTGGCATGCTTATCTCTTTTCTTTTTATGATACTCCTATTGTAATGCTCACCTCTCTACTTATGGTATCCAGATCATTATTTGTAGAGCTGATCTTTTCCCTAAACTCCAGTCCCACATTTTCAATTGTGTGCTACAAGTCTCCTCCTGGAAGTCTCTGTAGGACAATACATTCTACAAGATCAAAATGGAGTGCAGTCTCTTGTCACCCTAAATGTGTACTTCCTCTCAAAATTCCTACTTCAGTTGTTCTCTCAGAACTTAGGACTATTTTATTCTCCTAGTTATCAAGACTCAAAACACCAATGATATCTATATACACTGCTTCCTTCACCCTGGTTTCAATGTTCAGTCAGTTGAAAAAGCCCTATGTGATTTTTCCTTTACAAGTTAGATTCTTAACCTGGATAGATTTCAAAGAGTTTATGAACGTGAATGGGGGAAAACTTACATCTTTATAATATTTTTCACTTTTTTGTGTTTCCTTTTGGTTTGTTTCACAAAATAACTAATATGTAAATATGTTTTACTTTATTGTACATGTACAGCCTAAATCAAATTACTTAAAATTTTAGGAAGGGAGGAGAAAGAGAAAAATTTAGAAATCTAAATTTTGTAAAAAATGAATATTAAAAATTGACTTTACATATAATTGGAAAAATATTTTTTAAAGATAATTGATTTCTTTTGCATTCCTATGAATTTTATTTTGTGCTTCTAAAGTATCCATGTACTTCACAAGACTGCCAGATAGAAACCCAGCAGCTTAGATCTTTGTATTGTTGCCTCATAGTATTTCTTAAGACATTTTCTTTAGATTAGGGATTTGGAAACTTTTCTTATGTTCTGGACCCTATATACAATCTGGTGAACTCTTTCTCCTAATAATGTTGTAAAAAAAATTGTATAAAATACAGGATTGCAAAGGAAGCCAAAGGTTAATGAAAATAAAGATGTATGCTTTTTCCCATTCACAAACCATGGATTCTGACAAAGAACTTGTGTTCTAGAACTCTTTGTATTTAACACATTGTACCTTATAGCATACTTATGAATTCCCCCTCAAAATCTGGGAATTTGTGAGGGGAAAAGCATGTAATGATAATATTTCTTTAAATTGCAAAGATGCTAAGTTGGGGGTGTCCCTACCTTATCATTATTAATACTTTTTTCAGGCTCATATCTGGTTATTCAACTTCCCAAATTTTTGGGAATGAAGCTTCACAAGTTATAAGCTCTCAATACAACTATAATGAACATACAGTTCCTCATTCTTAATTTGTTTATCTGGGAGGAAAAACTGATTCTTTCACAATTTACAAATATGTCAACTTAGCTGGAACTGTCACTAGTTATTGGAATGAAGACCTCAATGAAATCAAAACTACATGCTACAGTTTCCATGGATTCATCAGGTATATAATACCATCTAAAAAGCAAAGATATTCAAGTAAAAGTAATATATCAAAGTATAATTTTAGCTTTTTCTAACTTTTTTTCTTTATTAGTTCATTACTTATAACCTTCCTCTTTTGCCAATATATGTCCTTTGAGGCTTATCTTAGTTACTGACAAGAATTCAGTCTTTGGTAATCAAAAATAATTTGGGTTTCCATTAGAGTCTGACAAGACCCAGTTCTGTTCATTTTTTATTACATTTTTACTAAAGTGGAAAGTTATATTACTTACTGAGCTATGAGTATAACTTGTAAGGAAAATATATTTATGCCCTTTTTACAAAATCTCAGTTGTTTGGAATGCAAGTCCATTCATGAGATGCAGGGGAATTGTCTCCAAGAAACTGTAATAGATAGAAATGACAGTTTGGCTGTGGCTGTGAAGAACTGACAGTCCCACGAAAGAAAAAAAAAACTCAAAACATTTCTTTGATGAATAGGTTGATTTTTATTTGGAGAAGAACTTATTACATCTACTTAACTTAATGAATAAATAGAACATTTAATTCTGAATAAAAAGAAATCACTTGTGAACATAGATAATATTGTTGAAACTGTCAGAATCCTGTCAGAAAAATGACAGCTGGCATTTGTGTCATGAAGGAAACGTGAACTGAAATAATACACACATGAACTGATAAGTTTAATAAATATATGTATATTGTATTCATATTAATATATTTTCTATATAGAAGCTTCTTATTGCTTTTGTAATTTGAAACTTGGCATTTCACAGTTACTTATTTTTTGTTATTTGTTTATGACATAAAATCTTTGTTTTGTTACCAAAAAAGTTCAAAATCTTATGACTGAGTTATTCATTCATACTAAATATCTTATCACCTTAATTTCATCTCAATGATAGTAACCAGAAGGATTGAGGTAAAAATTCTGATCTGAGATCTGAAAAACTCAGGAGAAATTTAATTTTAACATCAGAAACATTGGAAAACGGTAATGGGCAACCAAGTTCTTTGGTTATTTACTAATCCTGAAAACCAGGAGCTAGACTAGATGGGCTCTCCAGGTTCCATCCAACTTGATATTTCTGTGGTTCTAAGAGTCTTACTCTTCTGGGTAGACCATGGATCTTTGATGCTGTCAATCAAATGAGCTTTTGGAAGTCTTTTGGAAAAGGCTTCAATTTTTAGTGGACATTGAGCTCAATATTAGTTAATCATATGGCAGGATGATAACAACAAAGGAAACCAAAAAAATTAATGCAATCTTTATTTAATCATTTAGAGGCATCTGATCCCTCGTGGGTTTTCTTGGCAAAAATATTGGAATGGTTTGTCATTTCTTTCTCCAAGCTCATTTTACAGATAAAGAAACTGAGGCAAACAGAGTTACGTGATTTGCCCCAGAGTCACACAATAAGTGTCTAAGGTTGAATTTGAACTCAGATCATCCTAAGTGAAGGACTGGTATTTCACCCACTACAATCTCAGGCTACATTAACAGTGGTATAGTATCCAAAATGGAGGAAGTAATTTTTAAAAATTCTTTCTTGGTCTGATCAATCAATTAAAAATTTTGAACTGTATGCCAGTCACAGTCATATTTGAAGTGATCTGTCTAGTTTTAGAACAACACTTCAGAATGGACAAGAGATATTGAGAAGCTGGAGAGTAACCAGATGAGCACAACAAATAGAGTAAGTGAACTAGAAAACATGCTGCCGTGACCAACTACCTAAAGGAACTGAGAGATGGTTAGAGAAGATCTATGCGAATACATTATAATCACCTTCTATTTAAAGGGCTGTTATGTGCAAGTTAGGGATGGTGCCATGTTCATTTTAAGGTAACATGCTCCAGAATCCTTCAACAAAGTCAAGCCAAGTATAACATCTCACAGTAAATTAAGTAGGAGGATGGAGACAAGATACGGGGAATTTAGAGAGAGAGAGAGATGTGCAAGAACAAACAGAAGGGAAGAAGAAGATATGATTGAGAAACCTGAGACAATCATTGTGGCTCAATCTACATGGACTAGAAGACCTGAGGGGTCCCTACATTCTTGTTGGTGCCAGACTTTCAGACTTGGATGTAGTGACACTTGGAAGATCTTTGAGGTCCTTTTCAAGTGGCAGGAAGAAGCAGCTATGGAATCATGATGATTCACCTGTTCAGTGTGGAGTATGCATTGAGATGTAGAACTTTCAGAGCTGACAGGTTGAGCATGTCATTAACACAAGTCTTTTTTCCCTTTAAGTTAAGTATCATTGATTTAGAAGTGCTGATAGGAATAAAGTCAGCAGACAATCTTTGATCTTTTGTAAGGTGGAAAAAATATTTTTAGAAACTAGAGAGTGTATCTGCTATTTTAATTTTGGTTTTTTAATTGTAAGTTTATTTTTAATATACATTGCTTTATGAATCATGTTGGGAGAAAAAAAATCAGAGCCAAAGGGAAAAACCATGGGAGAGTTAAAAAAAAAAAAGTGAACATAGTATGTGTGGATTTACATTCAGTCTTTTTAGTTCTTTTTCTGGGTGCAGATGGCATTTTCTGTCCAGAATCTGTGGGGATTGCTTTGGATCATTGAACTACTGAGAACAACCAAATTTTTCACAGTTGATCTAAAATTCTGCTGTTATTGTATACAATATATTCCTGGTTCTGCTTGTTTTGCTCAACTGTTAGTTTATATAAATCTTTACAGGCTTTTCTATAATCAGCTTTTTCATCTTTTTTATTGTAGTAAGTTTATTTTTAATATACTTTGCTTTATAAATCTTGTTGGGAAAGAAAAATCAGAGCAAAAGGGAAAAACCATGGGAAAGAGAAAAAAACAAAAAAAGTTTGTGAATAAAGCATGTGTTGATTTACATTCAGTTGTTTGTCATTTTTTAAAGAACAATAATATTCAAGTTACTTTCATGTACCACAACTTGTTCAGCCATTCCCAATTGATTGACGTCCACTCACTCTTTTTCCAATTCTTTGCTACCACAAAAAGAGCTGCTACAAATATTTTTGCACATGTGAGTTCTTTCCCCTCCTTTATGATTTCCTTGGGATAAAGACCCAATAATGGTACTGCTGGGTCATAATGAACAGTTTTATAGCCCTTTGGGCAATTTTGATTTTCTTATTAATGAATTTGTATCTATTTTAAACAAACACCACTTTGAATTACTTTTATATGTGTAATTCAAAAGGCAAATGAGACTTGTGAGCAATTGATTATATGGTTCTAAATAGATACATTCAAGAATATTTCAAGGTATTATATTTGTTTTTCTTGGCCCAAAAGGAAAGAACTTAGCCTATTGAGTGAAATTTAATAAAGAGATACATTTTTGTCCCTTGGGAATGATGTCATATTTTCCCCAATAATTAGAGCCATCCAAAAGTAGATTGATTTACCTCAGAAGCTAGTACATTTTCTATCTCTGGATCCTTTCTGTTCCAAATGAATGCTAACTATTGGGGAACACAGCTCCAATAATAAATTGGCTTAGACACTACAGTCCCTTGCAGCTGTACATATTAGATTCCTTAAAAAAGCTCCTTGGGGTCAGAGCCAAGATGGAGGAGAGTAGACAGGTCTTTGAGCTTTTCTTAGTGTCTCTCAGATCACCAGATCAAGCCTCTGAACTGGTTTTGGAGCGACAGAACCCAAAAATAGTTGGAGTGTAACAAATTTCCAGGAGAAGATATTTTGGAATAATTTCAGAAAAGGTCTGTTTCAATCAGGCACAAGCCTGGGGTGGTGGGGGAGAGAGATGGGAGGCAATTGAGCACAGGGGCATCACAGTGACCTAGGGCAGTGGGGTGTCTATGAGCTGGGGAATCTACTGGGAGGTTTGTAGCCAAAATACAAACAGCCTTGACTATTCTTCCTGGTTCATAAGCCAGTGGATCTGCAAATTGGCTAGGAGATCTCCAACACAAAGTCAAAATGCAAATAGTGAGCCTCAACTCCAGAATAAAGCAGGAGTTGGCCACACCCACCTAGCACAGGAAGGAAGTCAGTCAGGACTGTTCCATAGCAGTGAAAAATCACCATCACCTGGAGAGGAAGCTTGGAATAATCTCTCTTTTGCCCTAAGAGCAGACCTCAGCCTTTAAGAAATGAGCAAAAAACCAAAAAGAATTCTGACCATAGATAGCTTTTATGGACACAGGGAAGAACAGATGTCAAACTGTGAGGACGTTAAATGCAAAATATCTTCAGATGAAGCCCCAAGAGTTGATATAACTTGGTCCCCATTTCACAAGGCTCTCTTGGAAGAATTCAAAAAAGACTTTAAAAGAGGGAAGAAAAGTGAGGAAAGGAAATGAGTACATTGCAGGAGAGTTTGGAAAAGGAAACACAGAAATTATCTGAAAAAAACTCCTTACAAAATAGATTTGAAAAAGAAATCAACTCATTGAAAAACAGAATTTGTAAAATGGAGAAAAAATCCAATGAACATACAATTCATTTAAAAATTCAATTGTCCAAATGCAAAAAGAGATAAAAAGCTAACTGAAGAAAATAATTCACTAAAAATTAGAATTGAACAAATGGAAATGAATGACTCAATGAGACAGCAAAAATCAGTCAAAACCTCCCTAAAAAACAACAACAAAAAAAGAAGAAAATGTAAAATAGCTTATTGGAAAAACAACTGATCTGGAAAATAGATCTAAGAGAAACAATTTTTTTTTTTGATGTCAAAGCATTTATTATCTATTTAACCCTATGCCTAGCTGTGCTCTCGCTCCTCAGAATTCCTATTATCTTTCCCTTTCATTCTAGCTAATCTGACAGGTGTGTAGTGGTATCTCAAGAGCTGTCTTAATTTTCATTTCTCTGATTAATAATTACTTGGAGCATCTTTTCATATGGTTAGAAATAGTTTTAATTTAAGAGAAACAATCTTAAGAATTATTGGACTTCCTGAAAACCATGATGTAGAAAAAAGAGCATAGACATCATCTTTCAGAACCAGAAGGTAAAATAGATATTGAAAGAATTTACTGATCGCCTCCTGAAAGAGACTCCAAAATAAAAACTCTTAAGGTATATTAGAATAAATTTCAGAATTATCAGATAAAAGAGAAAATATTGCAAGCAGCCAAAAAGAAACAATTTAAATATCAAGGAGCCACAATCAGGATTACTCAGGACTTCGCACCTTCCATTTTAAAGGATTGAAGGACCTGGAATCTGATATTCCAAAAGGCAAAGTAATTTGGATTGCATCCAACAATACACTATCCAGCAAAATTAAGCATTATCTTTCAGAGGAAAAGGTGGACATTCAGTGAAACAGATGAATTTCATTTATTTCTGATGAAAAGACAAGAGCTTAACAGAAAATTTGATCTTCAAATAAAGAACCTTTCCCAGGGGTAGTAGATAAATAGAACATCTGAACTGTTTCTCTCCCTTACTATGTCTTTCTTTTTGACTGCTGCTACTCCTTTGGTTTTGTGCATAAATCAGAATGTGTGCTTTTTGTGCCAGGGATAAAGTTATCAAAACTTGAGGAATAAAGATAGCGAAAGGTATAAAATTTCTTCACTTAAGAAATATTACTTTTGGCCCATGAAGAACTTCTAAGCATACTTTCCTCCTCAAAATGAATTAAAAATAAACCAACAAAACAATCATAAAGAATGAGTTAATCCCACAAAACATTTTTAGGATTATAGAACTAGAGCTGATAGTCATCTAGTACAAGGGTTCTTTCACCTGAAAAATTTTATGCAATTCTGGATAGATAGATATATAAAATAGGTATGGAAATCAAACATTTATTGATAAAAAAAAATCAAAATTTGGGGACTTCCACATTCAGTTGTATGATCCTACATAGAGTCACAACCCAAACTTTAAGAAGCTTTTAATATACTCCCATCCATCCTCTCTCATTTTACAGATAAGTAAACTTAGGTCCAGAGAGATTAATGAAGATCTTGGGGTCTTTCCTAAGATCACAACAAGTATAAGTAGTAGAATCAGTAATTGAACTCAAGTCCTATGACTCCCAAGTTTTTGGTTCTTTCTTCTTTACTATAGATACGAAGTATTTCACTTTATGGGAAGCAAGTAAGTCTCTCCTTTTTATATCCAAAACTCTGGAATTAACTGGAAGCTACAAGTACATAATATCCTTCTCTAACTGGATCAATTTAGATTCAGGTCCAGCTACTGACCAAAAAGGTGTCTAGATCAAGAAGCAATTAAAGGATTTAGGAATTAATTACACATGTTACTAACAAGGTTGAATTAAACACAATAAACCATTATAAAATCATTAGTGAGTTGAATGCTGATATTGGATTTCTCTCAAGTTCTCGCTCTAAAAACAATCAGGGGGTCATCTCTCTTAATAGCTGTGTTTTGTGATTTTAGGGAAAGGTTCAGATTCGCTCCTACAAAATGATGCTCTCAGACTCAATTAAAGTGAAAGTAAAATTTAATTATACAATACACGAAATAGATTGCTTGCAATAACAACTAATACAGCAAATAACACATAACAGACAAAGACTGATGAGGATTATGATTAGGATAGAGGAAAGAGATAGAGAATACTTCACCAATTCGAGGAAACAGTAGAGTGGCTGGGGGCCCCATTCTGCAGCCTTCAACTCGATCGGGAAAAGTGGGTCCCAGGCAGAGGACTATCTCCGTGGGTGAGGCTCCAAAATGTAGAATAGCCCGCTTTTTATAGAAATCAGGACAAAGAAGGCTTTGGGCCAAATGAAGACCTCATCTAAGACAGGGACATACCAACGAGGGCTCCAGGTGGTTATAGTCAAATGTTGTATTGACAAGGGGGCCAGTCCTTATCAACAGCAACAGTTCCAAGGAGTGGCGAGTTCCTGGAATCATGTATTTGGAGCTAAAACACAGGCGGTACGTGCCTATCTTATAGGTTAAAAAATGGTCAAGTTCTCACAGGGGGAGTCATGTCCTACCTCGGTTAGGTTCACATGGTTCACATGGGAATTAGGTTCACATAGAGATTGGGTTCACATGGTTCGGATGGAGATTAGGTTCACATGGGGAAAGTCACGTTCTTACAATGATTTGAAATGAACTTACTAATAAAATAGAGATTTCCTATTCAAGCTGTTATGCAAGATTAGCCACAGCAATTTTGAAAGGGGGAAAAAACAAGGTTTAAAATTACCATAGGAAATTATTTGAATCCTATTTTTAATAATGCACAGCAATTAGTGTGATAGGAAATTGAAGAAGAATCTTTGATGAATTATATTTTCCAAATCAAAAGTTTTATTTTAGAAACTTATTTGATGTGCACATCACAGTAAGTACTTTATTATTTAGTATACTTTTTTATTGTTATTACCTAGATCCATTGCAGTCTGTTCTGGTCTTTCTTTTACTTTTAAAACAGGACCAAGATGGGTGTGGTAAAAAGAGCTTGGAGTCAGAATAACTATGAAGAAATCTTGACTGTTTCTGTCTTACTACATGACCTTGGTGCCCTCTGAATCTAGCCTTCTTATATAGGGGAAATAGTTGACCCAACTACTACATAGGATAGTTGTGAAGCTGAATTGAGACTATATATGTACTTTGAGAACCATGAAGTTTTATACAAATCCAATTTTTCATTATTTGAAAAGGTCATCCTAGACAAGAAGGGAACTATTCTTGCTCATGAGTGACTTTTATACTAGTACAAGGCATATCATAATCCTGTCATAACAGTGGCTTTCAGATAGACTAGATATATAGAGCACTCTACTTTTCCAGTACCAGAAAAATACTGGTAGGGAAGTGAGAATTATCTGTTCTAGCCATTAATATATATCTGCTTCCTGCTTTGCAACCAAGAAGATAAAGCCAAAATCCAATGTCAGCGATTCCCCCTCTATTATGTATAAAACTGTACTCCTCATGCAAAGTACTGCTTTTTAATAGACCTTTTCTTCTAACTTTGGGGTAAAGAAGAAAGATTAAGATAAATTGTTAAAGGGTGTACAACATAGTTACTGTTGTAGATAAATATTTTTATGTTAAAAAAATAGAAAAAAGCCTTGCTGATATATGTGTAATATATGAAGAAACAGTATTCAGATGGGATTTGAGTAGTTTGGGATAGACAATAAACTATGGTGTTAATATAAAAGCTTCATGAACACTTTATGAATAATTCAGGATGATCCTTCATTTATATATGAAATTTGATGATTTTTTAAAAAGAACTTCTGTTTATTAAAAACTGGCAAAATATGAGTTCCAAGAAAGAGTTTCAAGGACACAAAATATTGAAGATATGAATTGTAAGGCATTAATGATCCCCTATAGACTAAGAGAAATGAAGTTTCTCAAGTATTCATGTTGTTCTTCTTTGAGTTGAGAAAAAAATCAGAAAAAGAAAAATAAACCAGTAAATTCTTTGATGTTTAAGAACAACTAACTAGCCTTTGTTCAGAAAGTCCTTCTAAGTTATTTACTGTTAACTTGGTTCTTACTAGCAAATTCGGCATCCTATATGTGAATAACTTGCTCAAATTGTGTTAATCTATATAACGTAACTGATATAAATATAATTGATATAATCAATCATATGAGCCTCATAATTCCAAGTGAACTGATATTCAAGTTGAGAAATCAAACAACCTTAAAAAAAAACCCACCCTTTGGCAGAGGTCCCAAACATGCCAGCCTTATGCTTGGCATGCCAGTACCCTCTATCCACTGGCACTCTATGTCCGGTGCCCTTCTTATCTCTACCTTTACCTATTTCCTTAACTATACTTTAACCTAACTTCTAAAGCCCATAATAAACCTCTTTCATCAATCTAAAAAAAAAAGAAAGAAAAAAGAAAAAAACCCACCTTTTAAAGGATAATTATAAATTGATAGAGTTTATAAATGCTACTTTTGATTTGATCAGAAAAGAGATTTGCCTAGTTCAAAAACAGTAAGGTCCAAGTAAACAAGTACTTGGCAGAGATGTGAACTTTGTGTGCTTCAGATATTCCTGAAAGGACCAATTATATCAGAGCTGCAGTTCAGAGTTGTTAGTTATCTTAAGCACATGGATTTTTCTCACTTATGTGCTTTCCTGCCAGATTGTTATAGATGTGTGCTCACTCTTCTTCACAAATACAAATGAGCACATTGGTAGGAAGGCATGATCCAATTTGATGCATGGATTGTGATGTATTTTATTGTTTATTCATTTTATCGTGAAAGGCATTCAGATGGAAGTGTATCTCTTAGATAAAGAGAGCTAATTCTGTTTCAATTGATCAAGGATGGACAGAAGCTATTGTATCTAGGATATACTGTAACCTATTTAACATGTATAGGACTGCTTGCCATCTGGGGGAGGGAGTGGAGGGAGGGAGGGGAAAAATCGGAACAAAAGTGAGTGCAAGGGATAATATTGTAAAAAATTACCCTGGTATGGATTCTGTCAATAAAAAAGTTATTTTTTAAAAAAAGGCATTTAGAGGAAATTATAATAATGAATTCATTGGTTCAGTTCCTTTCCTTTATTCTATACCTTACAGATATTTATATATTCATACATGTGCCTATTGTCTTCTCCACAAGAGAATGTCAACCTTTGAGGGCAGAGACTACTTCACTTTTATGTTTATATATCTAGTGTCTAGCATGATGCTTGGTACAGAGTAGGATTTAAATCAATGCTTGTGTATTTATTGATTACTACTTATAGGACTGGACTTTTAAGTATAACAGTGAATTGGAAAGAGCACTGTATTTGAACTTCCCTAAGACAGTTTTCTCTTTTGTAGAATGGAAATCATAATCCTTGCATGGCCTACTTTTTCATAGAGTTTTTATCCAATTCAACTCAAATATTTATTAAGAATCCATTAGCTAAGAACTATATTAGGCACAAAACAAACAAATGAATAAACTACAGTTCTTGCCTTCAAGGAACTTATGTTAAGACAAAGGATACAAGAAGTAAGCATATAAGATGATTTTAAGAAGAAGAACACTAAAGAAAGGATCAGGAAAAACTTTGTGGAAGAAAATGTTTTGCAAACCTTAAATCATTAAACATTTGAGATAATATTATTGGAATGAATAGGCTACAAAGTGTTAATCCTCCAAAGTAAGAAATCCTCTTTGGAACCAGTGTGTCCCACCTACTAGCTAACCTAAAATTTTACAATAAGAAATTCATGATTTCCACTTAAGATTATTATCCTGAAAAAGTGAGTACTTCCATAGGCAATACTTTAAGCTTTCTCAGTCACTTGCTTTATAGTGTATAGATATTGGATAGATTCTTTCTAAAACTGTAATTCAAGGAGAAGGCATATATCCTTCATATATATCCTACATATATTCTACAAACTTTGAATTCTTCTTTACTTGTTCTCAGCTCTCAAAGAAATTGAATTCTCTTTTCTGAAATCTCAGAGCACTTGGACTTGTAATTCATAATTCTCTTTTGCATTTGTATTTTTTGAACTTTTTTTAAATTACAGCTTTTTATTTACAAGTTATATATGCATGGGTAATTTTACAGCATTGACAATTGCCAAACCTTTTGTTCCAATTTTTCCCCTCTTTCCCCTATCCCTTCCCCGCAATGGCAGGTTGACCAATACATGTTAAATATGTTAAAGTATAAATTAAATACAATATAAGTATGCATATCCTAACTTATTTTGCTGTACAAAAAGAATCGGACTTTCGTGTAGAAATTATCCTGGCATGGATTCTGTCAATGCGAAGTTATTATTAAATAAAAAAAAATTTATATATAAAAAAAAAAAAGAATCGGACTTTGAAATAGTGTACAATTAACCTATGAAGGAAATAAAAAATTCAGGCAAACAAAAATATAGGGATGGGGAATTCTATGTAATGGTTCATAGTCATCTCCCAGAGTTCTTTCACTGAGTGTAGCTGGTTCAATTCATTCCTGCTCTATTGGAACTGATTTGGTTCATCTCATTGCTGGAGATGGCCATGTCCATCAGAATTGATCATCATATAGTATTGTTGTTGAAGTATATAATGATCTCCTGATCCTACTCATTTCATTCAGCATCAGGTCATGTAGTCTCTCCAGGCCTTTCTGAAATCATCCTGCTGGTCCTTTCTTACAGAACAATAATATTCCATAATATTCATATACCACAATTTATTCAGCCATTCTCCAATTGATGGGCATCCACTCAGTTTCCAGTTTCTGGCCACTACAAAGAGACCTGCCACATACAGGTAGGTCCCTTTCCCTTCTTTAAGATTTCTTTGGGATATAAACCCAGTAGAAACACTGCTGGATCAAAGGGTATGCACAGTTTGATAACTTTTTGAGCATAGTTCCAAATTGCTCTCCAGAATGGCTGGATGTATTCACAATTCCACCAACAATATATCAGTGTCCCTGTTTTCCCACATCCCCTACAACATTTCGCATTATCTTTCCCTGTCATTTTAGCCAATCTGACAGGTGTATAGTGGTATCTCAGAGTTGTCTTAATTTGCATTTCTCTGATTAATAATGACTTTGAGCATCTTTTCATATTGCTAGAAATAGTTTCAATTTCTTCATTTGAGGAGTATCTATTCATATCCTTTGACCATTTATCAATTGGAAAATGGCTTGATTTCTTTTAAATTAGAGTCAATTCTCTCTATATTTTGGAAATGAGACTTTTATCAGAACCTTTAACTGTAAAAATGTTTTCCCAGTTTATTGCTTTCCTTCTAATCTTGTCTGCATTAGTTTTATTTGTACAAAAACTTTTTAATTTGATATAATCAAAATTTTCTATTTTGTGATTAATAATGATCTCTAGTTCTTCTTTGCTCATAAATTCCTTCCTCTTCCACAGTTCTGAGAGGTAAATTATTCTATGCTCTTCCAATTTATTTATAATCTCATTCTTTATGCCTAAGTCATGAACCCATTTTGACCTTATTTTGGTGTATGGTGTTAAGTGTGAGTCAATGCCTAGATTCTGCCAAATAGTGAATTTTTATCCCAAAAGCTGGAGCCTTTGGGTTTATCAAACACTAGGTTGCTATGTATTGACTATTTTGTCCTGTGAACCTAACCTATTTGACTGATCAACTAGTCTATTTCAATACCAAATAGTTTTGGTGACCACTGCTTTATAATAAAGTTTTAGATCTGGTACAGCTTGGCCACCTTCATTTGATTTTTTTTCATTAATTCCCTTGAAATTCTTGACTTTTTGTTCTTCCAGATGAATTTTGTTATTTTTTCTAGGTCATTATAAAATAGTTTCTTGGGAGTTTGGTATAGCAACAAAATAATTCCTTAAAAATTAGAATTGAGTGAATAGAAGCTAATAACTTCCTGAACCACCAAAAAAGAGTAAAATAAAATAAAAAGAATGAAAAAATGCACAAAAATGTGAAATATCTCAGTGGAAAAACAACTGTCCTAGAAAAATATTTCAGGGAGAAATAATTTAAGAGAAATTGGACTACTTGGATATCATGATTAAAAAAAGAGCCTAGACATAATATTTCAGGAAATTATCAAAGAAAACTGCTCTAATATTTTAGACATAGAGGGCAAAATAAAAATGGAAAGACTAGACCAATCATCTTCTAAAAGAACAGCTAGAATTACAACCAAGAAAAACCTACCCCACAAAAATTGAATATGATCAAGGGGGGAAATAGAAGTTTAAAGAAATAGGGAATTTTAAACACTCCTCATGAAAAGATCTTTTGATATTAAAATTTCAATATAATTCATTTTCAATTCAATTGAAGAAGTATAAAAAGGTAAACATAAAAGAGTAATCCTAAGGAATTCAAAAGAAACTTTTTTGCTATTTAGAAATATAACGCATGTAACTCCTAAGAATTTTCTCATTATTAGGACATTACATAGAGTATATGGGCGTAATGATTATATAAAGAGGATTAAAAAAAATTAAAGCATAAAAAAGAGAAAGGTACTTGGAAAAGAAGTATAATTGGGAAGTTTTTTCTCACAGAGAGTTGTTTAAGGAAGAAGTTTTATACTAAAGGATAAAAAATGGGGGGCATGATTGGGAGCCAAGATGGCAGAGAGAATTCAGGAAGTTGCCTGAGTTCTCCCAAGTCTCCCTCAGAAACAGCACTAAATCAAGACTCTAAATGGATCCTGGAGTGACAGAACCCACACAAATTTTGAGTGAAACAATTTTTTAGCTTGAGATATCTTGGAAAGACGTCAGGAAAGGTCTGTTTCACTTGAGTAAAAGAAGATGGCCTCTGGGCCACAGGAAATCTACACAATGCAGGAAATCTAGTGGAAGATTCTTAGCCACAAGATAACCAGAAATGGAGGGCCTTATGCCTTGGTTCACATGCCAGCTGTAGGACCTCTAATCCAGTGCAAGAAGCAAATTGCAAGCCCCTGAACCCTAGCACAACAGGTGGGACTAGGCCAACTCAGCACAGTAGAAAGGCCAGCAGCACTTTCAGCTACAATATGGAAAGCTAGTGAAAGACCCCTGTCCCCCTGCAAAAACTGCAAAAATAGGTTAGGAAACCCTTCCCAGGGCCCTAGGAGTAAAGCTCAATTTTTTTATAAATGATCAAAAAAAGCAAAAAGAGCCCTGACCACTATAGCAACAGAGAAGATTAGAACACAAACACAGAAGAGAATAGCAATGGCAAAATTCCCAAATGGGAAACCACATATGTAAATATGAATTGGTCTCAAACTCAAAAGTTCTTCGGGAAGAGCTCAAAAAGGACTTTAAAAATCAAATAAGAGAGATAAAAAAATGTGAAAACAATTGAGAACTATGCAGGAGAATTGTGTGAGGGGGAAAGCAATTTGGAAAAGGAAGCATAAAAATTGACTGAAGAAAAAGTAGATTTGGTGAAATGGAAAAAAAATCTACTGAACAAAACAACTCCTTTAAAAGTAGAATTGGTCAAATGAAAAAGGAGCTAAAATAGCTTATTGAAGAAAGTAATTCATCAAGAATTAGAATTGTACAAGTGGAAGCAAATGACTCAATGAGACATCAAGAATCAATCAAACAAAATCTAAATTTCTGCTAAGATTCTTCCCTTGTTAATTTGTGTTCCTACATTTAGCAAAAATTGACTTCTGTTTTTACTCACTTCTGGAATTTGCTTATCTAGCCAGTTCCATAGTTATACTTTTCTATTTTTGTAATCCATGATAAATTGGTTTGAAGAACACAACATGAAATCTTGTGCAGATATGCCTCCTTAATTGCTGCTTTTTAAAAATTTATTTTGACCTTTTCCCCTTACATTAATATGTAAAGTAACCAATTGGCAGTCTAACTGACATAATATTAAATTTATAAATTAATTTAGAAAATGCTTATTTTTATTATCTAGACAAGCCTAAATAAGAACAAGGATTCTGTCTACAATTACTTGTTTTCCTTCCTTTCTATAATGAGAATTTTGATGTTGTATTTATATAAGACCTATGAATTTTATGACTATTTTTAATGGACTTTTTCTCATAATTTTATAACTTTTTGTTAGTATAACATGAAAATACTGTTGGTTTTGTGGATTGATTTTTATTGAAACTCTCTGGTATTTTCTAAATACACTATAAAGTTAACTGCAAGTAGGAATCACTTTGCCTGCTCTTTGCCTTCAATTTTGCTGTCATTGGTAAATCTAGCATTTGCAGAATTAAATCAAATATTTCAGAGAGAGAGAGAGGAATCATCTTTTCTTTACTCCTGTTTATTCCTCCTTCTGCCTCTTCCTCTCTTCTTCTCCTCTTCCTTCTCCCTCTTTCTTCCTTTCCTCCTCCTCTTCCCTTCTTCTCCTTCTCCTTTCTTCTTTTCCTTCTTCTCCCTTCTTAGTCTTTTCCTCTTCCTCCTCCTTCTTCCTTCTTCTTTCCCTCCTCCCTTATCCTCCTTCTTGTCTTCCTTCCTTCTTCTTCTCCTCTTCCTTCTTTCTCCTCCTCTTCCTCCTCCCCCTTCTTCTCCTGCCTTCATCTTTTTCTCCTCCTTCACCTCCCTTCTTCTTTCTTCTTCTTCATTTCATCCTTCCTCAAAAGTCTATTTTGCTAATCAGGAGCTCCCTTAGTACTTATTTCCTTTCCCTCATTTCCTTATTTGGTAAATTATATTTCTATATACAATTAAATGTATGTATGTATGTCTTTTCTCTTTGAATCATTTCTGATGAGAGTGAGGTTAAAATACCATGGCAGTTTTCCTTAATGATGTCTTAAAATTTTTTTTGATCAATAATTTCTTAAATTATCTTTCCTGAATCTATTTTCTAGGTTGGTTGTTTTTCCAATGAAATGGTTTACATTTCTTCTTTTTTTTCTTTTCTTTTCTTTTTTTTTTTTTTTGGATTTTGTTTGACTGATTCTTGATGTCTCATTGAGTCATTTGCTTCCACTTGTACAATTCTAATTTTTGATGAATTACTTTCTTCAATAAGCTATTTTAGCTCCTTTTTCATTTGACCAATTCTACTTTTAAAGGAGTTGTTTTGTTCAGTAGATTTTTTTTTTCCATTTCACCAAATCTACTTTTTCTTCAGTCAATTTTTACGCTTCCTTTTCCAAATTGCTTTCCCCCTCACACAATTCTCCTGCATAGTTCTCAATTGTTTTCACATTTTTTTATCTCTCTTATTTGATTTTTAAAGTTCTTTTTGAGCTCTTCCCGAAGAACTTTTGAGTTTGAGACCAATTCATATTTACATATGTGGTTTCCCATTTGGGAATTTTGCCATTGCTATTCTCTTCTGTGTTTGTATTCTAATCTTCTCTGTTGCTATAGTGGTCAGGGCTCTTTTTGCTTTTTTTGATCATTTATAAAAAAATTGAGCTTTACTCCTAGGGCCCTGGGAAGGGTTTCCTAACCTATTTTTGCAGTTTTTGCAGGGGGACAGGGGTCTTTCACTAGCTTTCCATATTGTAGCTGAAAGTGCTGCTGGCCTTTCTACTGTGCTGAGTTGGCCTAGTCCCACCTGTTGTGCTAGGGTTCAGGGGCTTGCAATTTGCTTCTTGCACTGGATTAGAGGTCCTACAGCTGGCTTGCGAACCAAGGCATAAGGCCCTCCATTTCTGGTTATCTTGTGGCTAAGAATCTTCCACTAGATTTCCTGCATTGTGTAGATTTCCTGTGGCCCAGAGGCCATCTTCTTTTACTCAAGTGAAACAGACCTTTCCTGAAGTCTTTCCAAGATATCTCAAGCTAAAAAATTGTTTCACTCAAAATTTGTGTGGGTTCTGTCACTCCAGGATCCATTTAGAGTCTTGATTTAGTGCTGTTTCTGAGGGAGACTTGGGAGAACTCAGGCAACTTCCTGAATTCTCTCTGCCATCTTGGCTCCCAATCATGCCCCCCATTTTTTATCCTTTAGTATAAAACTTCTTCCTTAAACAACTCTCTGTGAGAAAAAACTTCCCAATTATACTTCTTTTCCAAGTACCTTTCTCTTTTTTATGCTTTAATTTTTTTTTAATCCTCCTTATATAATCATTACGCCCATATACTCTATGTAATGTCCTAATAATGAGAAAATTCTTAGGAGTTACATGCATTATATTTCTAAATAGCAAAAAAGTTTCTTTTGAATTCCTTAGGATTACTCTTTTATGTTTACCTTTTTATACTTCTTCAATTGAATTGAAAATGAATTATATTGAAATTTTAATATCAAAAGATCTTTTCATGAGGAGTGTTTAAAATTCCCTATTTCTTTAAACTTCTATTTCTCCCCCTTGATCATATTCAATTTTTGTGGGGTAGGTTTTTCTTGGTTGTAATTCTAGCTGTTCTTTTAGAAGATGATTGGTCTAGTCTTTCCATTTTTATTTTGCCCTCTATGTCTAAAATATTAGAGCAGTTTTCTTTGATAATTTCCTGAAATATTATGTCTAGGCTCTTTTTTTAATCATGATATCCAAGTAGTCCAATTTCTCTTAAATTATTTCTCCCTGAAATATTTTTCTAGGACAGTTGTTTTTCCACTGAGATATTTCACATTTTTGTGCATTTTTTCATTCTTTTTATTTTATTTTACTCTTTTTTGGTGGTTCAGGAAGTTATTAGCTTCTATTCACTCAATTCTAATTTTTAAGGAATTATTTTCTTCAGTGAGATTTTTTTATCTTTTTTTTTTCCCTTTCAGTTAATTCTACTTTTTAGCTCTTTTCTTTAGTAGATGTTTGTTCTTTAAAAAAATCATTTGGTGAATGTTTAAAAAGGATTTTCTTCAATATTGTTTTGTAGCCCTTTTATCAAACTGATAATTAACTTTTTTTTTTATAAAATTTTATTTTATTTAATAATAACTTTGTATTGACAGAATCCATGCCAGGATAATTTTTACACGACATTATCTCTTGCATTCACTTATGTTTCGTTTTTTCCCCTCCCTCCCTCCTCCCCCCCCCCCAGGATGGCAAGCAGTCCTATATATGTTAAATATGTTGCACTATATCCTAGATACAATACATATTTGCAGAACCGAACAGTTCTCTTGTTGCACAGGGAGAATTGGATTCAGAAGGTAAAAATAACTCGGGAAGAAAATCAAAAATGCAAATAGTTCACATTCATTTCCCAGTATTCCTTCTTTGGGTGTAGCTGTTTCTGTCCATCATTTCTCCAATGAAACTCAGTTAAGTCTCTTTATCAGAGAAATCCACTTCCATCAGAATACATCCTTATACAATATCATTGTCGAAGTATATAATGATCTCCTGGTTCTGCTCATCTCACTTAGCATCAGTCCATGTAGGTCTCTCCAAGCCTCTCTGTATTCATCCTGCTGGTCATTCCTTACAGAGCAATAATATTCCATAACATTCATATACCACAATTTACCCAGCCATTCTCCAATTGATGGGCATCCATTCATTTTCCAGTTTCTAGCCACTACAAACAGGGCTGCTACAAACATTTTGGCACATACAGGTCCCCTTCCCTTTTTTAGTATCTCTTTGGGGTATAAGCCCAATAGAAACACTGCTGGATCAAAGGGTATGCAGAGTTTGATAACTTTTTGGGCATAATTCCAGATCGCTCTCCAGAATGGCTGGATTCGTTCACAACTCCACCAACAATGCATCAGTGTCCCCGTTTTCCCGCATCCCCTCCAACATTCATCATTATTTTTTCCTGTCATCTTAGCCAATCTGACAGGTGTGTAGTGATATCTCAGAGTTGTCTTAATTTGCATTTCTCTGATCAATAGTGATTTGGAACACTCTTTCATGTGAGTGGTAATAGTTTCAATTTCTTCATCTGAAAATTGTCTGTTCATATCCTTTGACCATTTATCAATTGGAGAATGGCTTGATTTTTTATAAATTTGAGTCAGTTCTCTATATATTTTGGAAATGAGGCCTTTATCAGAACCTTTAATTGTAAAGATGTTTTCCCAGTTTGTTACTTCCCTATTAATCTTGTTTGCATTCGTTCTGTTTGTACAAAGGCTTTTTAATTTGATATAATCAAAATTTTCTATTTTGTGATTGGTAATGGTCTCTAGTTCATCTTTGGTCACAAATTTCTTTCTCCTCCACAAGTCTGAGAGATAACCTATCCTATGTTCCTCTAATTTATTTATAATCTCGTTCTTTATGCCTAGGTCATGGACCCATTTTGATCTTATCTTGGTATGTGGTGTTAAGTGTGGGTCCTTGCCTAATTTCTGCCATACTAATTTCCAGTTATCCCAGCAGTTTTTATCAAATAATGAAATCTTATCCCAAAATTTAGAATCTTTGGGTTTGTCAAACACTAGATTGCTATAGTTGACTATTCTGTCTTGTGAACCTAACCTTTTCCACTGATCAACTAATCTATTTCTAAGCCAATACCAGATGGTTTTGGTGACTGCTGCTTTATAATATAATTTTAGATCAGGTACAGCTAGACCACCTTCATTTGATTTTTTTTCATTAATTCCCTTGAGATTCTCGACTTTTTATTGTTCCATATGAATTTTGTTGTTATTTTTTCTAAATCATTAAAATATTTTCTTGGAAGTCTGATTGGTATGGCACTAAATAAATAGATTAGTTTAGGGAGTATTGTCATCTTTATTATATTTGCTCGGCCTATCCAAGAGCACTTAATATTTTTCCAATTATTTAAGTCTGACTTTATTTGTGTGAAAACTTTTTTGTAATTTTGCTCATATAATTCCTGACTTTCCTTTGGTAGGTAGATTCCCAAATATTTTATGCTATCAACAGTTATTTTGAATGGAATTTCTCTTTGTATCTCTTGCTCTTGGATTTTGTTGGTGGTGTATAAGAATGCTGAGGATTTATGGGGATTTATTTTGTATCCTGCTACTTTGCTAAAATTATGGATTATTTCTAATAGCTTTTTAGTAGAATCTCTGGGGTTTTCTAGGTATACCATCATATCATCTGCAAAGAGTGATAGTTTGGTTTCCTCATTGCCTACTCTAATTCCTTTAATCTCTTTCTCGACTCTTATTGCAGAGGCCAGTGTTTCTAATACAATATTGAATAATAATGGTGATAGTGGGCAACCTTGCTTCACTCCAGATCTTACCAGGAAAGGTTCCAGTTTTTCCCCATTGCATATGATGCTTACTGAAGGTTTAAAATATATGCTCCTAACTATTTTAAGGAAAAGTGCTTTTATTCCTATGCTCTCAAGTGTTTTTATTAGGAATGGATGTTGGATTTTATCAAATGCTTTTTCTGCATCTATTGAGATGATCATATGGTTTTTGGTTGGTTGTTGATATAGTCAATTATGTTAATAGTTTTCCTAATATTGAACCAGCCCTGCATTCCTGGTATAAATCCTACTTGGTCATAGTGTATTATCCTGGGGATGATTTTCTGTAATCTTTTTGCTAATATTTTATTTAAGATTTTAGCATCAATATTCATTAGGGAGATTGGTCTATAATTTTCTTTCTCTGTTTTCAGCCTACCTGGTTTAGGTATCAGTACCATATCTGTGTCATAAAAGGAGTTTGGTAGGACTCCTTCAATCCCTACTTCTTCAAATAGTTTATTTAGCATTGGAGTTAATTGATCTTTAAATGTTTGATAGAATTCAGATGTAAATCCATCTGGTCCTGGGGTTTTTTTCTTAGGGAGTTGATTGATAGTTTGTTCTATTTCTTTTTCTGAGATAGGAGTGTTTAGGATATTTACTTCTTCCTCTGTTAGTTTAGGCAAGCTATATTTTTGGAGGTATTCTTCTATTTCATTTAAGTTGTCGAATTTATTGGCATAAAGTTGGGCAAAGTAACTCCTAATTATTGCTCTAATTTCCTCTTCGTTAGTGGTGAGTTCTCCCTTTTCATTTTTAAGACTAACAATTTGATTTTCCTCTTTCCTTTTTTTAATCAGATTTACTAAGGGTTTGTCTATTTTGTTGGTTTTTTCATAGAACCAACTCTTAGTTTTATTAATCAATTCAATAGTTTTTTTACTTTCAATTTTATTGATCTCTCCTTTTATTTTTTGAATTTCAAGTTTAGTGTTTGATTGGGGGTTTTTAATTTGTTCCTTTTCTAGCATTTTTAGTTGCAAGCCCAATTCATTGACCTTCTCTTTCTCTATTTTATACAAATAGGCCTCTAGAGATATGAGATTTCCCCTTATTACCGCTTTGGCTGCATCCCATACATTTTGGTATGATATCTCATTATTATCATTTTCTTGGATGAAGTTATTAATTATGTTTATAATTTGCTGTTTCACCCAATCATTCTTTAGTATGAGATTATTTAGTTTCCAATTATTTTTTGGTCTACTTTCCTGTGGCTTTTTATTGAATGTAATTTTCAATGCATCATGGTCTGAAAAGGATGCATTCACTATTTCTGCCTTACTGCATTTGAGTTTGAGGTTTTTATGTCCTAATATATGATCAATTTTTGTATAAGTTCCATGAACTGCTGAAAAGAAGGTGTACTCCTTTCTGTCCCCATTACATTTTCTCCAGAGATCTATCATATCTACTTTTTCTAGTATTCTATTTATCTCTTTGACTTCTTTCTTATTTATTTTGTGGTTTGATTTATCTAATTCTGAGAGTGCAAGGTTGAGATCTCCCACTATTATAGTTTTACTGTCTATTTCTTCTTGCAGCTCTCTTAATTTCTCTTTTAAGAATTTAGATGCTACACTACTTGGTGCATATATATTTAATATAGATACTTCTTCATTATTCATTCTACCCTTTAGCAAGATATAGTGCCCTTCCTTATCTCTTTTGATTAGATCAATTTTTGCTTTAGCTTGATCTGAGATCAGGATGGCTACCCCTGCTTTTTTGGCTTCACCTGAAGCATAGTAGGTTTTGCTCCAACCTTTTACCTTTAACCTGCATGTACACCCCGCTTCAGGTGTGTTTCCTGTCTACAACATATTGTAGGATTCTGGCTTTTAATCCATTCTGCTAACCGCTTCCTCTTTATAGAGGAGTTTACCCCGTTCACATTTATGGTTAAAATGACCAATTCTGTATTACTTGCCATCTTGTTAACCCCGGTTTATGCTTTTCTCCCTTCTTACTCCCTTACCCCCCTTCCCAGTATTAAGCTTGTGAGCTCCCCTTGCTTCTCACAGCCCTCCCTTTTTCAGTATCCCTCCTCCCCCCTTAGAGTTCCCCCCCCAACTTGCCCCTTTCCCTCCCAGTTACCGTATTCCCTTCCACTTAGCTTATTCCTTCCTTTTTCACTTTTCCCTTCTCACTTTTCAATGAGGTGGGAGAAGTTTCACCATAGATTGAATATGTCTAAAATTCTTCTCTTATGCCAATTCTGAAAGCAGTAAAATACTCACTATATTCATCCCTCTCCATTCTTTCTCTCAGATATACTAGGTTTTCTTTGCCTCTTCATGAAATGTAGTACCCCCACTTTCCCTTTTTCTAGTACAATGTCCTTTCCACATCTAGTTTCTAGAACAAGGTATACATGTATTCTTTATACATCTTTACAGCCGAAATATAGTTCCCAAGATTAATCTTTACCTTTTTAGATTTCTCTTGAGTTCTGTGCTTGTAGATCAAATTTTTTGTTAAGTTCTGGCTTTTTCATCAGAAATAGATGAAATTCGCTTATTTCGTTGAATGTCCATCTTCTTCCCTGGAAAAAGATGCTCAATCTCGCTAGGTAAGTTATTTTTGGTTGCATACCAAGTTCCTTAGCCTTTCGGAATATCATATTCCAGGCCCTTCGATCCTTTAATGTGGATGCTGCCAGATCCTGGGTGATCCTTATTGTGGCTCCTTGATACTTGAATTGGGTTTTTCTAGCCGCTTGCAGTATTTTTTCCTTGCCTGAGGGTTCTGGCATTTGGCCACTATATTCCTTGGTGTTTTGATTTTAGGATCCCTTTCAGTAGGGGATCGATGAATTCTTTCAATGTCTATTTTACCTTCTGTTTCTATGACTTCTGGGCAGTTCTCTTTGATAATTTCCTGGAAGATAGTGTCCAGGCTCTTTTTTTCATCATACTTTTCTGGAAGTCTGATGATTCTCAGGTTGTCTCTCCTGGATCTGTTTTCCAGGTCTGTTGTCTTCCCCAGAAGGTATTTCACATCCTTTTCCATTGTTTGATTTTTTTGGATTTGCTTGACTGATTCTTCTTGTCTCCTCGAGTCATTCAATTCCAATTGTTCGACCCTGATTTTCAGTGAGATATTTTCTTCACTCACTTTTTTAAGATCTTTTCTAATTGTCCAATTGAGTTCTTTTGTTCTGTGGAATTTTTTTCCATTTCGCCAATTTTGTTTTCCAGTTCACCAATCCTATTTTTCAAGGATTTGGTTTCTTTATCCACTCTCTCTTTAACTGACTTCTCCAGGCTCTTTTGCCAAGCCTCCCTCTCCTTTTGCAGAGCCTCCCTCTCCTTTTGCCAAGTCTCCCTCTCCTTTTGCAAAGCCTCCTTCTCCTTTTGCCAAGCCTCCTTCCCTTTTGCAGAGCCTCCCTCTCCTTTTCCCATTTTTCTTCTAGCTCCCTTGTGAGAGCCTTTTTAATTTCCTCCATGAGATTCATCTGTGCTGAGGGACATATGGTCTCCTCCTTTGGGGAATCACCTGGGGACTGTTTGTTTTTAGTCTCCTCAGGGTTTGGAGTCTGCTCTTTATCTGTATAAAAGCTGTCCAGGGTTAAATTCTTTTTCAGTTTCTTGCTCATTCTGTCTATTTATCAAAGACAAACTATCAAAGAAACAGAAGGAAAAAAACCCCTTGAATGGAGGCTGCTTTCTTTGGGGGAGGGGCAGAGTATTCGTGAGACACAGGTCCTACTGTGCTATGGCGCCTGCGCGCTGAGATCCGAGCGCTCTGAGATCCGAGCGGGCTAAGACACTGTGGGGGAGGGGTGGCCAGGTCCCGAGAGACTCCAGCTGTTTGGGGTTGTATTCTTCACCCCCGGTGTTTTTAGCTTCTCTGCTGGGCTGCTGACTTGCTCCTGTAGCAAAGCTCTCCCCGCAGAGACGGCTGCGATCGCGCCCCACCCCCTCTCCGCTCTACCCGGTTCTGAGCTGCTATCTGTGCTCTGGTTGCAGCTGCTGCCCGCAGACTGCTTCCAAATACCGTCCCCGCCCTCGCGCAAAAACAGACCTTTCTTGACGAGTCTCAAGGATGGTTTCTCTTGGTAAGTAATTGTATGGTTTTTTTTTTCAGTCGAGCATTAATTCAGAGGCATGAAATGAAATGAATAGTGAGAGAAAAACACGGAGGTTACACAGAAGTGTATTTCCTCTCCGCCATCTTGGCCGGAAGTCGATAATTAACTTTTAATAATTTTCTTATATAACTCTCATTTCCCCCTCTCCCAATTTTTCCTCTACCACTCATATCTTTCTTTAATTCTTCTAGAAATTCCTGTAGACTTTGGTCTGTTTAGTAGCTGTTTTCACATTGTTGTTTTCTTCTGAGTTTATGGCTTGTTCTTCCCTGACTAGTAGCTTTTTAATGGTCAATTACTTTTTGTTATTTTCTCATTTTTCCATCCTATTTTTTTGACTGTAGACTTTATTAAAGTTGGCCTCTGCTCACCTGGGAGTGGGGATTCGTTGTCCCAAGCTTCAGACTTTTTCTTGTTGTGGTTTTATGAACTGGTTCTGAGTCTCTGCAAGTTTTGTTTTTCTTTTTCTTGAACTAAACTCTTCCTTCAGTACTACCTATGCCAGGATTTTCAAATCCCTTATGTCATAGTTATCAAGTAACAACCCTAAGACCATTTAAATTGAAAAAAAATGTTTCTAGTAAACCTTTAGGACATTGCCAACAAGCAGCCAAGTCTGATAGGAATAATATTTGCTAGGATCTTTATCATGTAGGCTGATCTACTTTTTTTCAAAAAGACAGAGAAACTGTTCTTGAAATTTGATTGGTTGGTGAAATCAAGGCTGAGTTACTGCATTGTCTGACCACTTAGCATAAAATGGTCAGCACATAAGGAATTAGACTTGACAAAAATTCCATTTCTATTAGTCAACATACTGTAATGAAGCTTGCCTTTGAAACATTCCCAAATCACCAAAATGAAGGCATTCCTAAGAAGGCATGCCCAGATCTCCTAAAAGGGATACACTTTTCATTAACTATTACATAGATGAAGAGATCCTCCTTTGATTGATTGCATAACTAGAAGAGGTCACATTTTTTAAATTGATGAGACTTAAAAGATCATATTCTTTCTGCTGCTTTTTTCTGTATTAGACTTTCTTGCTGTATCCAGAAAGTGAAGATCTCAGTTTTCCCACAGTGGGGTATCATAAGCTGAACTGGATCCCATTCTTCCTCTTTTATCTTGATTGTAAGAAATAGGCCTAGGATTTCTGTTTTCCACTAGTGATAATTATTGGATCTGGAGTTTGAGCCCTTGGAGCTAAGATTCCAGTATAGTACAGCCAATTAGCCCAGCAGGTTAAGCTAGAGAAGCTAGGGTGCTTAGGACTTGATCTCAAAAGGGGGATGGAATTTGGAACTGGTACTGTGTTCTGTAGGCATTGAGCTGATCGTTGAACTCAATTTTTTTCTCTTCCCAGGAGATTGGGTGGTGTAAGAGTAGGGGAAAACTAGAACTATGCCTCCTATATTTTGGGAGAATAATTTTGTATAGTTGCTGATTACCTCTGAGGTAAATATACCTTTGCAATATTTAATCTGTTAGGAGCTAAATGGAAGTGAGGTGAGGAGACCAATCCTTAAATTTGAGGAAACATTATTTCTGGAATTTTGAGACACTTCTAGAAAGTTTTAATTACCCTCAATTCCCTTAAGTATACCAGAAAACCATGGAGAAGGGGGGAATTGTAATCTAACTGGTCTTGAAGCAGTAGAGGTTAGTGTAGTCAATGTTAACAACACCCTTCTAGGCAGAAACATTTCTATATCTATCTGAACCAGTGCTATATCCTTGCTGAGTATCATTTCCATGTTTTTTTATCAAGTGAAATCCTTTTTTTGTTAAGTGTTTCAAAGTTAATGAGTATCTTATTTCATTAAAATCTTAAATCTATATTACTAAATTAGCCTGAGCCCAACAGTTGATCACATGAGATATTAGATATAGAGGAGAAAAGAGCTCTCTCTAGTGTACATTAATCGGCCCTCCGTTCAGATTAGAAAATGTTTCCCTTCATCTTCTTGTTGCAATATTAATGACTGGCATATCACTCACTATTTTAGGTTGTAAATTCTGGGAATTTTGGTGGCAAGTTCTGAGAATTAGATTAACTCTAAGTTTAGTCCACCAACTTCCCTGAAATACACACACCTGTTCAGTCTTTATACTGAAAAAGTTTTAATATTATAAATGATGAGAAGTTATATATTTTTACAATTCACAGAAGCCAGAATAAATGTAATCCACTAAGATCATTTTAAAAGTTCCAAATCTAATTCTTGAAATAACAATCATCTTTCACTTTCCTCAGGGTTACATGAATGATGCATTGAAATAAGAATCCAGAATAACTCAGTCTATCATGAAATTATACCACTCTGGAGCTAAAGCTACAGATAAACATTTCAAATGAAATATGCTTGAATATGCCTAGCAAAGGGCTTGAATTAAAAAAAAAACTATCACATACTTTGCAAACACCAGATCCTATCGGCTATATTTTTTCCAATTCAATCCAAGCTAAGAAACTCTTATAAAACATCCATTATGTGCAGGGCATTATACTAAGCTCTGGACTTCAAAGAAAAAAATGAAATAGAACCTACCTTCAAATAGTTTCCTGAGATGCACAATTTTGCCCTGCTTTCTCTTTTTTTATTCTACTTTTGTATTCATGACTTCCCTATTTTAAAGACAATCTATACTACCTTTGGATTTGTGTCCTTCTAGAAGCCTGGTGTCTTTGAGAGGCACTATATGCATCCTGGAATGAGCTGCATTCCAAAGCTGCTAGAGAAGGGAGTGTTTTAAGAGATTGTAACTAAAGATTTATTAAATGCTTACTATGTGCCAAGCAAAATGCTAATTTGGGGAGATCCAAAGAGAAAAGGTGGTACTCTAGTTGAGGGAAATAATACATAAAAGAATTGAACAACAGAGCAAATGGAAAAAGTGAGGAAGAATGATGGAAAGAGTGGGTCAGATGGCAAGACTCAGAAGTCCTCAGGGGGCATTAGTAAATCAAATGACAATACTTGGGGATTAGAAGAATAGTGGGCAGTGTAGATGATAAGGCACGGAGAACTTTATATCACAGTCTAAGGGCAAATAGTAATGCCTGAGAGTCTTCTATCTTCCTGAAAGGATAAGAGTTGTTGACTTTCATATTATCTAACTGGGGTACACATAATCATGTCCTTTTTTCTCAAGTCAAAGTCCTGAGGAGGTCTGGGCATTCAGGGGTCAGGGAATGGGGCACAAGAAAAGGGATAAAATAGGTTACTTCCTAGGTGGGTCTTCCTACTACCTGGTCAAGGAGATAGAAGCAGTTAGGTGGCACTGGATGTGATGGACTTCAGGCATTCTTTCTTTATTCATAATATCCATGAATAAAAACCAACTATTACCTGGGACAGACACAGAGACAGACACGGATTTATGAATGAAAAGTAATTTTGAAGAGACATAGAAGGAACAACTCAGAAGGAGGGTAATAAAAGAGTGCATTTTGAATCAATAAATTTGAAGAGCAGTATAATATAGATAAAAGAATACGGTTTATTAGGACATATAGATGCTAATCCAGATAATTTCTTCATTTCTAAAGTGAGAAAATCAGAATAGATAATCTCTAAATGATAAAAGTTATGTGAATTTCCATCATGTCTACATAGGCTTGGGAAGTTTTAAACACATCTTTGCAGAAGATATCCTCTGATAAGAATAAAGGTTTTTGTAAGACATCCTGGCATATAAGGAATTGAACTGAATTCAGGAAGACTTAGTTTTATGTCATCTTTCTGACACTTAACTAGCTATATGATCATAGGGCAAGTCATTTAAGCACTTTGAGTCTCAGTTTCTCTATTTGTAAAAAAGAGTATGATAATATTTATATATTCTTATTGACAGGATTTCCAGTTTAACCTACTTAACAGGGGAGTTAACATAGGCAAAGTACTTTACAACTTTATAAGCATGTAATGTGAATATCAGTTATTATTATGCCACATTTTGGCTCCACTACTACAAGAGACATACAACTAACCCATACTGCAAATGAAAATTGCTTAGGAAAGGTAGGTTTTCCCAAAAGGGAACATGAAGACATGATGGTAAATTCTAGATTTCTAGAATTCTAGGTCATTTAATAATTTTAAGAATTTACATTACTTTAGATTGTCATATTCTATAATTTAGCATAATATTACATGTTATATTTTGTATTATATTATTATATCAAATTGTATGTTACATTTTAACAATCAGGAAAAAACTTAATGTGGCAATTGTCTCCTGAGTCAGCTCTCCATATATAGTCAGATCACTGATTAAGATCTAAATAAAATGAAAAAGAAGGAAGCAAGGAATAATGAGAAAAAGAGCTGACATAAAGTTCACATATCTTAATCCTAAACTATTTCAATATATAATAGAATTTTTTAATGAGAAATGGGCAACAGAAATGACATCGACACTGAGTATAATAAAGTTATCTAGAAGTTTAACCAATGTAAAATGAATTGTCACAATAAGGAAACCAAGATAGTCCTGAAGTACAAACATTTTACTTCTCAAATGGAGAGAGATGGCTGCCAAAGGAAACACCAGATGGATTATTACATATAGAATTAGCTCATATAACAGAGAAAACCAGGGGAGGATAAAACCAATTTTAAAAGAGCTTGGCAATATAGTCAACTAAGCAAAATCATCTCAAAAGCATTCAAGTGTGTAAATGAAGGAAGACTACACAAATTTAAAAAATGGAAAAGATTTTCAAAGTTCCATATTAAAAACTTTTCTCCATTAAGGATAACAGAATCATGACACTTGGACCATAACAGCTCAGTCCTCAATATACTTTTTAGAAGAGGCAGAAATGGCAGTAAAGAGGGTAACAATGGGAAAAACAGATTGATTGATAAATATAGGTAAAGTAGATTCTTATTATTAGCAATATGGTTTGAGGGACTTCAGAGGACTTATATACAAAGTATTTAGAATGGAAGCTGACACTTGGTATGGAATTAACTGGGGTGGGGGGGAAGCGAATGACCTACTGTAGTGTCCAGACTAGCTTTCTGGAGGCTCTCTGGATGAACCTTAGTCTTAGGTGTTGGAGTGATGAAGGCAAGAGAGCTACCACAAAGATGATTGAGGATGGTTGAGGGTGGTCAAGGATGGAGTCTGGAGTCTGGAGTCTCTGAGTCTTGAGAGTTAGCTCCAGCACACACACTCTCAGCCCAGTCCTCTCAACCCTTAAATACCTCAGTACAATTACATCACTACAGCACATTAAGCATGTGCCAACTTTGTATATAAGTCCTCTGAAGTCCCTCAAATCATATTGCTAATAATAAGAATCTACTTTACCTATATTTATCAATCAATCTGTTTTTCCCATTGTTACCCTCTTTACTGCCATTTCTGCCTCTTCTAAAAAGTATATTGAGGACTGAGCTGTTATGGTCCAAGTGTCATGATTCTGTTATCCTTAATGGAGAAAAGTTTTTAATATGGAACTTTGAAAATCTTTTCCATTTTTTAAATTTGTGTAGTCTTCCTTCATTTACACACTTGAATGCTTTTGAGATGATTTTGCTTAGTTGACTATATTGCCAAGCTCTTTTAAAATTGGTTTTATCCTCCCCTGGTTCTCTCTGTTATATGAGCTAATTCTATATGTAATAATCCATCTGGTGTTTCCTTTGGCAGCCATCTCTCTCCATTTGAGAAGTAAAATGTTTGTACTTCTGGACTATTTCGGTTTCCTTATTGTGACAATTCATTTTACATTGGTTAATCCACTTCCATCAGAATACATCCTCATACAATATCCTTGTCGAAGTGTATAATGATCTCCTGGTTCTGCTCATTTCACTTAGCATCAGTTCATGTAAGTCTTTCCAAGCCTTTCTGTATTCATCCTGCTGGTCATTCCTTACAGAACAATAATATTCCATAACAGTCATATACTACAATTTACCCAACTATTCTCCAACTGATGGGCATCCATTCATTTTCCAGTTTCTGGCCAGTACAAAGAGGGCTGCCACAAACATACGTGCACATACAGGTCCCTTTCCCTTCTTTAGTATCTCTTTGGGGTATAAGCCCAGTAGTAGCACTGCTGGATCAAAGGGTATGCAGAGTTTGATAACTTTTTGGGCATAATTCCAGATTGCTCTCCAGAATAGTTGGATTCGTTCACAACTCCACCAACAATGCATCAGTGTCCCCGTTTTCCCGCATCCCCTCCAACATTCATCATTATTTTTTCCTGTCATCTTAGCCAATCTGACAGGTATGTAGTGGTATCTCAGAGTTGTCTTAATTTGCATTTCTCTGATCAATAGTGATTTGGAACACTCTTTCATATGAGTGGTAATAGTTTCAATTTCATCATCTGAAAATTGTCTGTTCATATCCTTTTACCATTTATCAATTGGAGAATGGCTTGATTTCTTATAAATTTGAGTCAGTTCTCTATATATTTTGGAAATGAGGCCTTTATCAGAACCTTTAACTGTGAAGATGTTTTCCCAGTTTATTGCTTCCCTTCTAATCTTGTTTGCATTAGTTTTGTTTGTACAAAGGCTTTTTAATTTGATATAATCAAAATTTTCTATTTTATTTCTATTTTAAATATTTCTATTTTAAAGATCTAGTTCATCTTTGGTCACAAATTTCTTTCTCCTCCACAAGTCTGAGAGATAAACTATCCTATGTTCCTCTAATTTATTTATGATCTCATTCTTTATGCCTAGGTCATGGACCCATTTTGATCTTATCTTGGTATATGGTGTTACGTGTGGGTCCATGCCTAATTTCTGCCATACTAATTTCCAGTTATCCCAGCAGTTTTTATCAAATAATGAATTCTTATCCCAAAAGTTAGGATCTTTGGGTTTGTCAAACACTCGATTGCTACAGTTGACTATTCTGTCTTGTGAACCTAACCTTTTCCACTGATCAACTAATCTATTTCTTAGCCAATACCAAATGGTTTTGGTGACTGCTGCTTTATAATATAATTTTAGATCAGGTACAGCTAGACCACCTTCATTTGATTTTTTTCATTAATTCCCTTCAGATTCTTGACTTTTTATTGTTCCATATGAATTTTGTTGTTATTTTTTCTAGATCATTAAAATATTTTCTTGGAAGTCTGATTGGTATAGCACTAAATAAATAGATTAGTTTAGGGAGTATTGTCATCTTTATTATATTCACTCAGCCCATCCAAGAGCATTTAATATTTTTCCAATTATTTAAGTCTGACTTTATTTGTGTGGAAACTTTTTTGTAATTTTGCTCATATAATTCCTAACTTTCCTTTGGTAAAAGGAAAAGGTAGGTAGATTCCCAAATATTTTATGCTATCAACAGTTATTTTGAATGGAATTTCTCTTTGTATCTCTTGCTCTTAGATTTTGTTGGTGGTGTATAAAAATTCTGAGGATTTATGGGGATTTATTTTGTATCCTGCTACTTTGCTAAAATTATGAATTATTTCTAATAGCTTTTTAGTAGAATCTCTGGGGTTCTCTAGGTATACCATCATATCATCTGCAAAGAGTGATAGTTTGGTTTCCTCATTACCTACTCTAATTCCTTTAATCTCTTTCTCGACTCTTATTGCAGAGGCTAGTGTTTCTAATACAATATTGAATGATAATGGTGATAGTGGGCAACCTTGCTTCACTCCAGATCTTACTGGGAAAGGTTTCGGTTTTTCCCCATTGCATATGATGCTTACTGATGGTTTTAAATAGATGCTCCTGACTATTTTAAGGAAAAGTCCATTTATTCCTATGCTCTCAAGTGTTTTTATTAGGAATGGATGTTGGATTTTATCAAATGCTTTTTCTGCATCTATTGAGATGATCATGTGGTTTTTGTTTGTTTGGTTATTGATATAGTCAATTATGCTAATAATTTTCCTAATATTGAACCAGCCCTGCATTCCTGGTATAAATCCTACTTGGTCATAGTGTATTATCCTGGTGACGATTTTCTGTAATCTTTTTGCTAATATTTTATTTAAGATTTTAGCATCAATAGTCATTAGGGAGATTGGTCTATAATTTTCTTTCTCTGTTTTCAGCCTACCTGGTTTAGGTATCAGTACCATGTCTGTGTCATAAAAGGAGTTTGGTAGGACTCCTTCAATCCCTATTTTTTCAAATAGTTTATTTAGCATTGGAGTTAATTGTTCTTTAAATGTTTGATAGAATTCACATGTAAATCCATCTGGTCCTAGGGACTTTTTCTTAGGGAGTTGATTGATAGTTTGTTCTATTTCTTTTTCTGAGATGGGACTGTTTAGGATATTTACTTCTTCCTCTGTTAGTTTGGGCAAGCTATATTTTTGGAGGTATTCTTCTATTTCATTTAAGTTGTCGAATTTATTGGCATAAAGTTGGGCAAAGTAACTCCTAATTATTGCTCTAATTTCCTCTTCGTTAGTGGCAAGTTCTCCCTTTTCATTTTTAAGACTAACAATTTGATTTTCCTCTTTCCTTTTTTTAATCAGATTTACTAAAGGTTTGTCTATTTTGTTGGTTTTTTCATAGAACCAACTCTTTGTTTTATTAATTAATTCAATAGGTTTTTTTTTACTTTCAATTTTATTGATATCTCTTTTTATTTTTAGAATTTCAAGTTTAGTGTTTGACTGGGGGTTTTTAATTTGTTCCTTTTCTAGCATTTTTAGTTGCAAGTCCAATTCATTGACCTTCTCTTTCTCTATTTTATACAAATAGGCTTCTAGAGATATGAAATTTCCCCTTATTACCACTTTGGCTGCATCCCATACATTTTGGTATGATGTCTCATTATTATCGTTTTCTTGGGTGAAGTTATTAATTATCTCTATGATTTGCTGTTTCACCCAATCATTCCCAATTCATTGATCTTTTCTTTTTCTATTTTATACAAAAAGGCCTCTAGAGATATGAAATTTCCCCTTATTACCGCTTTGGCTGCATCCCATACATTTTGGCATGATGTCTCATTATTATCGTTTTCTTGGGAGAAGTTATTAATTATGTCTATGATTTGCTGTTTCACCCAATCATTCTTTAGTATGAGATTATTTAGTTTCCAATTATTTTTTGATTTACTTTCTCCTGGCTTTTTGTTGAATGTAATTTTCATTGCATCGTGGTCTGAAAAGGATGCATTTATTATTTCTGCCTTACTGTATTTGAGTTTGAGGTTTTTATGTCCTAATATATGGTCAATTTTTGTATAGGTTCCATGAACTGCTGAAAAGAAAGTGTACTCCTTTCTGTCTCCATTACATTTTCTCCAGAGATCTATCATATCTAATTTTTCTAGTATTCTATTTACCTCTTTGACTTCTTTCTTATTTATTTTGTGGTTTGATTTATCTAATTCTGAGAGTGCAAGGTTGAGATCTCCCACTATTATAGTTTTGCTGTCTATTTCTCCTTGCAGCTCTCTTAATTTCTCTTTTAAGAATTTAGATGCTACACCACTTGGTGCATATATGTTTAATATAGATATTGCTTCATTATCCTTTCTACCCTTTAGCAAGATATAGTGCCCTTCCTTATCTCTTTTAATTAAATCAATTTTTGCTTTAGCTTGATCTGAGATCAGGATGGCTACCCCTGCTTTTTTGACTTCACCTGAAGCATAGTAGATTTTGCTCCAACCTTTTACCTTTAACCTGCATGTACCTCCCTGCTTCAGGTGTGTTTCCTGTAAACAACATATTGTAGGATTCTGGCTTTTAATCCATTCTGCTAACTGCTTCCTCTTTATGGTGGAGTTTACCCCGTTCACATTTATGGTTAAAATGACCAATTCTGTATTACTTGCCATCTTGTTAACCCTTGTTTATGCTTTTCTCCCTTCTTTCCCCCTTATCCCCCTTCCCAGTATTAAGCTTGTGAGCACCACTTGCTTCTCACACCCCTCCCTTTTTAGTATCTCCCCCCCCGCCTTAGATTTCCTCCCCCTATCTTACCCCTTTCCATCCCCGTTTCCGTATTCCCTTCTGCTTAGCTTATTCCTTCCCTTTTCACTTTTCCCTTCTCACTTTTCAATGAGGTGGGAGAAGTTTCACCCTAGATTGAATATGTCTAAAATTTTTCTCTTAAAGCCAATTCTGAAGGCAGTAAGATACCCACTATATTCATTCCCCTCCATTCTTTCTCTCAGATATAATAGGTTTCCTTTGCCTCTTCATGAGATGTTGTACCCCCACTTTACCCTTTTTCTGGTACAATGTCCTTTCCACATCTACTTTCTAGAACAAGGTATACATGTATTCTTTATACATCTTTATATCAGAAATATAGTTCCCAAGATTAATCTTTACCTTTTTAAATTTCTCTTGAGTTCTATATTTGTAGATCAAACTTTTTGTTAAGTTCTGGCTTTTTCATCAAAAATAGGTGAAATTCGCTTACTTTGTTGAATGTCCATCTTCTTCCCTGGAAAAAGATGCTCATTCTAGCTGGGTAAGTTATTTTTGATTGCATACCAAGTTCCTTAGCCTTTCAGAATATCATATTCCAGGCCCTTCGATCCTTTAATGTGGATGCTGCTAGATCCTGGGTGATTCTTATTGTGGCTCCTCGATACTTGAATTGGGTTTTTCTAGCTGCTTGCAGTATTTTTTCCTTCGTCTGAGGGTTCTGATATTTGGCCACTATATTTCTTGGTGTCTTGATTTTAGGATCCCTTTCAGTAGGTGATTGATGAATTCTTTCAATGTCTATTTTACCCTCTGTTTCTATGACTTCTGGGCAGTTCTCTTTGATAATTTCCTGGAAAATAGTGTCCAGGCTCTTTTTTTCATCATGCTTTTCTGGGAGTCCAATGATTCTCAGATTGTTTCTCCTGGATCTGTTTTCCAGGTCTGTTGTTTTCCCCAGAAGGAATTTCACATTCTTTTCCATTGTTTGATTTTTTTGGATTTGCTTGACTGATTCTTGTCTCCGAGAGTCATTCAATTCCATTTGTTCGACCTTGATTTTCAATGAAGTATTTTCTTCACTCACTTTTAAAATATCCTTTTCTAATTGTCCAATTGAGTTCTTTTGTTCTATGGAATTTTTTTCCATTTCGCCAATTTTGTTTTTTAGAGAGCTATTTTCTGTTTCCAGTTCACTAATCCTATTTTTCAAGGATTTGATTTCTTTATCCACTTTGTCTTTAAATGAGTGGGATGACTTCTCCAGACTCTTTTGCCAAGCCTCCCTCTCCTTTTCCCATTTTTCTTCTAGCTCTCTTGTGAGAGCCTTTTTAATTTCCTCCATGAGATTCATCTGTGCTGAAGAACAGATGATCTCCTTTGGGGATTCACCTGGAGACAGTCTGTCTCCAGTCTCCCCAGGATTTAGAGTCTGCTCTCTATCTGTATAGAAGCTGTCAAGGGTTAAAGTCCTCTTCAATTTTTTGCTCATTTTGTCAAAGAATCAAAGACAAACTAGCAAAGAAAAAAAAGAAAAAAACCCTAAATGGAGTCTGCTTTCTTTGGGGGAGGGGCTGGGTGGTGTTTCTGAGCTTCCTCTACAGACTGCGGGGGCAGCAGTGAGGCACTAGCAGGACTGTGCTGCACCTGCACTCTGAGACTCTGAGAGCGTGCTGAGACACTGTGGGGGAGTGGTGGCCAGGTCCCAAGAGACTCCAGCTGTTTGGGGTTGTATTCTTCACCCCCGGTGTTTTTAGCTTCTCTGCTGGGCTGCTGGCTTGCTGCCGGAGCAAAGTATCCAATCATGTAGCAAAGTTCTCCCTGCTGAGACTGCTGCTCCACCCCCTCTCCGGTCTGCTCAGCTGTGAGCTGCCTTCCGTGCTCTCGCTGCCACTGCCTGCCTGCCGGCAGCCTGCACCTGATCTAAAACCATCCTCGCCCTCGAGCAAAAACAGAACTTTCTTGGCGAATCTCAAGGATGACTTCTCTTGGTACCTATTTGTGGGTTTTTTTTTTTCAGTCAAGCATTAATTTAGAGGTTTGTAATGAAATGGATTTTGAGAGAAAAAGGCAGAGCTTACACAGCTGTGTGCCTCCTCTCTGCCATCTTGGCCCTCTCTGGCTCCCTTTCAAGGATCAACTAAGATGCTGAGGCTCTTCATGCTGTAATTAGTTAAAATTATTTATAATGTGTGTATATTTTTCATTATTGTTATACAGTTGTCTCTTTTTGACCCCATTTGGGGTTTTCTTGGCAAAGATACTGGAAAGGTTTGCCATTGCTTTCTTTAGTTCATTTTATAGTTGAGGAAACTGATTTACAAGTGTATGTTTTTCCTTATTTAAACTGTCTCTCATAGAGACAGTGGCTACTGTTGTTTTTCTTCTTTCTTCATTCTCAGAGGCTATTTTAAAGCATATTTTTAAAATAAAGAAAATAGAATATTGGGAGAAGCAGTTTAATTTAACTGTACATTTTTTATAAAGACCAAAGAGACATTTTCAGAAAACCAGATTTAATTTAACCAAGTGGAGAAGATATTCTGTGAAGATGTCCTGAAGTGCATTCTTGAAAGACTTGGAATGCCATCTAGAGAGAGCTCTAACCATCAATTGCAACTGCTGTGACTCATCAGAGTTTTTTGGAAGACAAACAAACATAGTCCCACCATTCTGCTTTCTCTAGATGGCATTCTAAATCACTTAAGACTCCAGATTCTGACAAATGCTGTAAATCAAAACTTGATTTGTTGGCTAAGTTTGAGAAAGTGATGATAGATTAAACTTAAAAATGTAATGATATTTTTTCCAGACATCTGGTTGTTAAATATTCCCTATCATATATGGCCAATACATCCCTATCATTGAAGATAAATCTACCCCTTTTATGTAGAGGAGACAGGAGGAAGCTAGCATATCAAGTAGAACTGAAAAAAGCAGAATCTCAGCTCAGGACTCTAACTGAGACCTAACAGAAGATGAAAGAGGAAGCTGAAAGAATTAGGGTACTCTTTTTGAGAGATAAATGTACTAATTGTAACCCTTCTTAATGGATAGTAGCAATAGATATGAAAGATGGTTAATACAACAGCATTCAAGTTTCTCTTTTCAGGAAAGAGGCTAAATGAGCCCAGAATCCCTTGTAGGTGCTGGACAAAGCATTAGGTGACCCTGAAACAAGGGGGATAGCTAACGATAGGATGGAGAAGAGACATGGTGATGGGTGGGTTGCTGCTAAGGTGTAACACCTGCTGGGATCAGAAAAGGAGCAGCTGGCTGCATCAAAGATAACAGAGCACTGGGTTTGCCCTCAAATATATTCCCTAATTATGTGCCCCTTCACTTGGTGCTCTGCCCAAACATGCTTATTCCTCACTTGTGATTCACTGACAGATCCATTTTTCATTGCATGTGTGCACATTTGTGGGAAAGGGAACTCAAGATTTATGGAGGAAATGTTTGGTTAAACTATTTCCCTAAATCTCTTTTTTGTGTGTGTGAATTAGGCATATTCTCCAGCTAATGTGGAAAAGTAAACACATTAGTGGGCATTTGTGAACCATAATTTGGAGAAGATTCTGACCCAGAAAACACTTTGAAACTGAGGGAGCATTCTGAAGACTTATGGGGTAGAGTGGAACATGAGACAAACTTGAGAGGGATTTTTTTCATTTGGTTTTATATTCACAGAGCATTGAACATGATAGGTGCTGGTTGACTAACAGACTTTTTGATTAAAGAAGTGAGTGTAACAATATTCATATGCAAGATTGAATTCATGTTTCTGACTTTCCTCCTAGCTCATTAAAATCATTAATAGAACCATTCTTCTAAATTATCCAAGTCATTGCCAGAAACCTCAGTCAACTTTCTTCTTCCTTATCTCCAATATGCAATTAGCTGCCATCTCTTACTGACACTACTTTTTAAAAAAAATTACATTTAATATTTTGTTTCCCCTCCAATTATATGTACTGACTCTACTTCTAAATACAGTTGTTCCTTCTTTTAATTCCCTATGCCATTAACCTAGTTTGGTTGCCCTGTCATCACCATGATCTCTTGTCTGGAACACTGCAATAGTGATGTTGAATCGAGTTTTCACCACTACTTACGGCCATGGGATGAGCAAATAACCCGGTTTGGGTCCCAACTCTATTAGTTATAATAGAGCTTCTAAATAATGGGTTTGGATCAGGTGGCTTCTGAGAAAGCTCCTCCATGTGTAAATCTATTACCCTTTGTTTCATCCAATTTATTTTATATACAGTGAGCAACAAAATTTCTCTAAGGCACAGTATCTCTCGTATCAGTTTCCTTTTCTTTTAATTATTCCCCCTCATTAGCTATAGAATCAAGAACCAAACCCTCCTGAATTGAACATTTGGCTACAGTATGGCCCTAAGTTTTCCAGCCTCATCTCCCACAGCTTCCCCTACATATTCACTAATCTGTAGGTCAAGTGAATGTATTGATTATTGTTAACCTTCACTTTCCCACATGACATTGTTCTTTCTATTCCCCTACCCCTTCTTGCCAATTTGAATCTTTCCAAATCTGAAATTTTCTTCACAGGGCTTTCTGTCATTTCAACTGGAAAGTTCTTTTTATCCTCCTCACAAAGGTGTTTGTATCCCTTGTTGTATTTGTATTCTCTATCTCTACATGAGCAGATACAATGACTCAATCATTCTGGTATCACTCTCATAGTCACCATAGACTAGCCTTAATAAAATAGGAGCTGTCATTTATTTAGCACTAAGCAACTAGATGACACGCTGGAGAGAGAGCCTTGCTTAGAGTCAGGAAGACCTGAGTTTACATTCTACTTTAGTCATTACTTATGTGTAATCCTGGGCAAGCCACTTAACCTCTCTTTCAGTTTTCTCATCTGTAAAAAGAAGGCATAGGAATCAATAGTCTCTAAGGTTCTTTCTATATGACATCATATGCATGGTCTAACTGGAGCCTCACAACTATTCCAGAGTACCACAATGTTCACTAATAAGAGGTAGTATAATGTAGTAGTTAGTAAACTGACCTTGAAGCTTGGTAGGTTTAATCCTTTTTTCGTTATACTGTAACCCAAGACAAATAAATTAGTTTGATTAGTATTTTAAGCCAGTGGTGTCAAACTCAAATAGAAATAGAAGATACTAAAACATACAAAAAGAGCCCTGTAAGGCTGCATAATGACATGGAAATCCAAATATTAATATTATCTATGTTCTATTATAGTTTTATTCATTTTATTAAATATTTCCCAATTATATTTTAATTTGGTCCTGCCTATTCTAAAAATGGCTGCATACCTCTACACTATATCATATACTATCTCAGATAGCTGTTGTATAAAGAAGTAAATAATTTGATGGATTGGGAGGGGGAATAAGAAATGGAAACTACAAAGTTGTTAACATAGGACCACCTTACTGATGGATGAAGAGTTAAGTATGAAGAATCAGAACAATATATGTTGTTATATCCAACTCTTCACAACTCTATTTGTGGTCTCCCTGACAAAGATATTAGAGCATTTTGCCATTTCCTTCTCCAGCTGACTTTTACAGTTGAGAAAACTGAGACAGACAGGATTAAGTGACTTGCCTAGGTTCACCTAAGTGACCGAGGCCAAACTTGAACTCAGGTCCTCCTGAGTTCAGCATTCTATTCACTGGACAACCCTGCTAACCAGAAACCTGAAAACTGAAAGTCAATTTTGATGCTGCTGTTACTGATATATTTGTACAAGATGCCCACAGCCTTACTCTGGGCATTTTAATGTACTCTGTCCCATATCTAGAATTCTATTCCTCTTCATCTTTACTTCTTGGTTTCCCTGGTTTGCTTTAAGTGGCAAATAAAAACCCACCTTTGTGTGGGGAAACTTTTCTCAATACTTCTCAAGCTTACTTCTTTCTGGTGATCATCTTCAATTTATCTTAAACTAATTGTTGTTTAGTCCCATTAGACTGTCAGCTACTTGAGGGCAGGGTTATATTTTACCCTTCTTTGTGTCCCCAACACTTGGCACAGTGATGGACATATAGTAGATGCTTAATAAATGCTTGCTGGCTAACAGATGATGTATCTACTGTGGAAATCTTGGTGTAAATAAAGGATATATAGATGTGCATGTCATATTGTTCTTCCTGTCAGTCAGTTATGACATTGATGTCCAACAGTGTTTATTCTATTGGCATTGGGGTTACTTTTTGACAGGGTATTTATCCCCTCATTGTAGTTTTTCCCATTTGCTTGCTTCTCTAGTCAGCCTCTGATTGAGACTTATTGACAAGGGAGAAATTCTTCATGCCAGGCTTACTCCTGCTTCATGTCACTCTGGATTCCAGCAGCATACATCATTCAGTGATATTAGCCTTTGGTATATAGCAAGCCACCTGTCCCCATAGTCTGCATTTCCACAGTTCCTTTGGGCAATATTACCTTCTTAATTAAACCTGAAAATAATTGAGATGTCAGCTAAATTCTTATTTTTTCTTACATAGATCTTGGTTTGAAAGATGATTGATTGTTTTTCTACTTTATTCTTGATTTTATACTCATTGTTATGGGAAATTTCTAAGGTTCAGTATGTTAAACAACTTCAAAAGCACAGGCTTCTGAGCTCTCTGAAAGGCAACAGAGAAAACATAATGACATTTTTGGACTCATGCCCCCTCTCTCCAAAAATCATCTCAAATGCAACCAACTTCATATTCTTCTTCTGTGACTGCCTATAACATAATCCAAGTTATGTTGAGTAAGAATCCCAGAGTGTGACAGCAATCTCTGATACTAAGATCCAACCCTATGTAAAGGAATATAGGATAGTAATCTAAAGTGTTCATTTTTATTTTCTTTTTTAAAATTATTTTTAAAAATTACCAAACACTTACTTTTCTCCCTTCTACCTCTTCCCATTCAATAAAAAGGAAAGAAAATAAGAAATAAAAAAAGAAGAACGAGAGAAAAAAAGACAGAAAAGAAAGAAACAGAGGAGGAAGAGAGGGAGTGGGGAAGGAAAGAAGAAAAAAAGAGGAAGAAAATAAAAGGAAATGTGGCATTTCCTCACATGCCTGAGAAACCAGACCTGTTCCTTAGAAATCAGATTTGTTTATTGCTTAAGACCTTAAGGTCATGCTGACTGGAAACCCAGTCAGATTTGAAGATTGATATGTGAAATGTCAGAAGTTTTCTTCCATTATACATTTCAAGCAACTCATGCATGTTATCTGGAAACTGCTTCTTTGCTGGTCAGTCAGCTACTGTTTCCTTGTTCCTAAGTTTGAATCCTATGTAATGTGTAGCCTATAGACACTGGTAGAGGTGGGGTGGGAGAAGAGTAAGAGTTAAAAAATAGGCCACCCTCTTTTCAGTTCTCTCCCTTTTATGGACAGTTCTCATAAACTTCTTTCCAAATGATTTCAATTCTGGATTTTGTTCTCAGATAATAATTGATGCCAAAAATGGGATCTCTAATGTTTGACCCAATAGATGGGAATTGACTTAGATGGGAATATTCTGCATAGTGAGAAATAGGTGAATATTTCCATGGTTCAGATGGAACAGAATCAAGTTGCCCCTGGTCTTGAACTAGGTAAGTGGGGACTCCAGGTGTCCAGAATGCTAGGGAGCTGTACCATCTTTACTTGGGAAATTACTCAAGGAGGGTTAAAACTAGCTTAGCCACCTTTATAGTCAAATGAATAGTCTTTCTTGATTGATCAAGCAAGAGTTGGGGGGTGTATGGGGAAGGGCATATCTACCATTTGTTAATCTGGCAAGTCTTAATTTCAATGGGAAATAAGGTTTGAGAAAGAAAAAGACCCAAACCTATATGACACTTCTCTCATTTCACTTCTGGTCAGGTTGGAGTTAGAGATAAAGTTGAGCAAACTTTACCTATATGGATGATCAGTGCCATGAAAATTGTCTTTTAAATGTTTGAAGGGTTATTGTGCTCTTCTCCTTAGAAATTGCTGGGATATGAATGCTGTGAGTTAGGCCTTAAAAGCTGATGAAAGATGGTCAGTAAATGTCTCAGGGGGAGATAGACAGAAATCTCATGGCTCTTTTCTTCCTTATTATTTCCCTAGGTTTTGTTCAAGACAAGCTGTTCACTTGAAGCACCAAATGAATCTCAGCATCCATTCCTACTGTGGCTAGATCAAAGCAAGAGGAAGCTCATGAGCACTGAGTCCCTGAGTGCTGGTGAAAATCCTGAGGTTAATGTGTAGAATAGGACACTGATGGAAATCCATGTGCCGGTGGACATCTTGGAAAGAACGTTCTTTATGAAGGTTTGATGAAGATGAATCAGTCAAATAAAAACATTTCTGACTAGCAGCAACATTTGTCCTCAGGGAGAGAAGGAGCAGAGTTGTGAACAACATCAGGACCTAAACCACCTAGCATGAAATGACTGACAGATGACTCCACCACATACCCTTCCCTGCTCCCAGCCCAGCCCAGCCTTTTCTGAAATCTCAGAAGGAAGAAATTCAGAAAGTATTTTTCAGGTGTAATAATAGGGAACATGCCCACCATCCCCAGGGTGTCTGCTTCAAAGTAGCTAATGCCTGGACTGTTGTCAACTGGCCCTCACTACCAGGGCACCAGATGGGCTGCTGGGATTCTAGGGGTGAGAAAAGAAGCCAAGATGGATTCGTCTTCTTAACATCCCCTTATTGAATACAGGACAGAGATTGTGACTGATTGATTGAGCACTCCATGTGCTGCCCTCCTGCCACCACATCTGCTTTGATATAGGATCCTTCATTGTGATTGTTTTGTTACCCACGCAATCCTGAGGATCAGAGCAGGGATATAGCTCCTGGAAACCTTGAGATTAAGAGAGAATTCTGTGTCAGTGCTCTCTTCATATTGTATGCCATGGGATATGCCGTGGCTTCCCTCACCAGAGATTGCTACCATGCCCATTGTGTCTGTTTCAAAGCGTGTGGTATATGGGGGATGCTCACGCTTCTCCCTCCCTGTCAGGTCAGATTGGGGAGAGACTGACTTACTAGATTCCTCAGCCCAATGGATACATAAAAGAAAAAGTCTGGTCTGGGCCCTACCCAGCTCCCTCTGTTCCCTTCACCAGATCTCCGCTAATCCTATGATGTCAGCTTCAAAGAGGGAGCCTCTGAACAGTTGGTTACTGATAGTGAGATGGAGAGTGAGATTGATGTCCTGCATCCTCAGAGTCAGGCCCCAGGTGACGTTCCTGTTGCTGCTGATCATGACCTGATTGGCAAGATGAAGATGATATGATTCTGAACTTTAGCAACGCTCTTGTTGTTGATCCCTTGTCACCCTGAGTGCTGACCACAGCTGGATTCGGGACATTGGAGGCTGGGCTCTGCAAGCTGAAGGAGGATGATCTGATAGAGGGAGAGATGGAATACTCCCCAGCGCCTCCCTTCCTTTTTTCCTAACACTCCAAGACAGGTTACTCTCCAGAACCCCTAGCTGCCAGGCCAGGGAAGGTGGACCCCTACTAAGAACCATCCTTCATCTGACTGTCCCCAGAGTGTGGGTGAAGGGGTCTGAGGTTTCTGTGTGGAAAGGGACAAAGAAACACATGTATCTATATGCTTCTTAGGATGAATGATCCTTATAATTGATCCTTATGAGGAAAATGAAGGAATTAAATAAAGCATTTGTTTCCTGGGGGAAAAGGAAGAGAGCTGTGAATGATTGCCATGAGAAGCAGATGGAATTTACGACCGGCTTCCCCTCCACCCAACCCCACCACAAGATATCCCTTTCTCAGCCTCTGCCAGAGCCCAGAAGAAAGAGATCTGGCGCCTACGTGGAAACTGGGACCTTGTCCATTGTCCCCATGATATCTCCTTCAAAGTAGCTAATCCCTGGACTGTTTCTCCTTTCCCCTCAGTGCTAGGGTACCAGAGTGGCTGCTGGGCCTCTGAAGATGTGTCGAGACCATTCTTGGTTGGTCCCCTTAGACAAGCCAAATACAGAACAGAGACTGTGACTTGCTGGGTTTCCCATGCGCTGCCCTCATGAGATTCTGTCTGCTTAGATCTAGTTCCATTCTGTCTGGAATGCTTTCCCACCCTCTCAGTGCATTTGCAAGAACATAGCTGACTGAAATCTTGACATTAGGAGACAGGCTTTTGTCAGCTGCTTTACTCAGACTCTGGGGGATAGAAATTCAATAGAACCCAGATCCCTGCATCTCTCTGATGTCTGCTTTAAACAGGGAGTATTTAAACAGCGGCTTACTACCAGAGTGGGAAGGAGAGAGAGACTGACTGCTTACATACCGGAGGCAAGGCTCTTCTTGAAGCAGTTGACCATGGCCTTATTGACAAAATAAAGATGGCACAGCTCTGGACTTTACGAACAAGTGTATTTGGTGGTGTTCCCTCCTGTTGTTGATCCTTGGCTACTATGGCCACTGACCAAAACTGGGTTCTAGAAACTGTGGGCTGGGCCCTACAGGCTGAGGGAGGACGGTCAGTAGATGGCTGGATAAACAAAGGAAGTCTCTCCTTTCTTTTCCCCTAATCAGGCCTCCAATGCCCTTCCAAGACAGGCTGCTTCCCCAGAAACACTGACTGAAACCCTCTGCCCTTTCACCCTATGCAAAGGGAGGAAGGTTCCAACTGAGGACAATCCATTACCTGTGTGACCTCTGAGAGTGGGTGTGGTTTCTGTTAGGAAAGGGAGACACATGTACCAGTGGACATTTTAGGGGAATGATCCTTAGGAAGGACTAAGGAAAATGAACCAAGTAAAGTATTCCTGACTAGCAGCAGTATTTGACTTCAGTAGGAGAAATAGAACTGTGAACAGTGTTGGGATCTAAATCACCTTGACAGGTATGTGAAGCAGATGGAGTTCATAACCTGCCACCCCTGCTCCCAACCTCATCACGGGATGACCCCTTCATAGTTTCACTCAAAATCTCAGAAGAAATAGATTTGGCAAATAGACTTCAAGGGCATTGTGAAACAAATGCCCAATTAGAGACAAGGATTTTGTCCACCATCCCCAGGATGTCTGCTTCAAAGTAGCTAATGCCTGGACTGTTACTTATTCCCCTCAGTGCAAGGGCACTAAGGTGGCTGTTGGGATCCTGGAGATGTGTAACCAGGCCAGTGTTGATTGGTCATCTTCATATACTCATACAGGGCAGAGGCAAGGATTTGATGGGGACTCTATGTGCTGTCCTCACGAGATCTCTACATATCTCTAGATTTAGTCATCTTCAGCCTCAATTGTTTTTCCATACTCTCAACCTCCAAGACCAGATCAAGGAAGTACTTGCTGGGAACCTTGAGATTAGGAGAAATGCGTCTCTCAGTTACTCTCCTCAGACTATGTGGAATGGAAACTTCCTTTCCTACCTTCTCAAAAGTTATGCTCATCATGTCTATTTGAAAGCATTGTGTCTGGGCTATTGTTCAGCCTTACCTTTCACTATCTGGTCAAGTTGGGAAAAGACTGATCTTCTGAATCCTTATAAAAGAAACTCTTGACTTGGGGCCTTCCACTTTCTGCGACCTTTACCAGGTCCCTGCAATCTTCATGAGCCAGTCTCTTGGGATGGAGACAAACTGTCCACCTAAATCTTCAGGGCCAGATCTGCTTTGGGGCTGTTGATGCTGTTTCTGCCCACTGCTTTGATAGTCCATTTTCCCTTCCCTGGACTTATTTCCATCTTCTGTATGTAAAAAAAAAAATTAAAGTTAGCTGGGAAGTTTGTTGTGTATTCATAATGATATTGAAGAGACCTGACCATCTTTTTTTTCTAATATTTTATTTTTCCAAATACATGTAAAAATAATCTTCGACATTCATATTTGTAAAATTTTTGTGTTCTAAATTTTTTTCCTCATCTCCCACCTTCCCAAGACAGCAAGCAATCTGATATAGGTTAAATATGTATAATCCTTTGAAACATATTTCCATATGTGTCATGTTGTACAAAAAAATCAGACCAAAAGGGGAAAAAACATAAGAAAAAACAAAAAGGTGAAAATACTAAGATTTAATCTACATTTAGTACTCTCTCTGGATGTGATTGCATTTTCCATCCCAAGATAATTGGAATTACCCCAAATCCCCACATTATTGAGAGGAGCCAAGTTTATCACAGTTGATTGTCACATAATCTTGTTACTGTGTACTATGTTCTCACTTTTCTCAGCATCAGTTCATTGTAATTCTTTCCAGACTTTTCTGAAAACAGATTGCTCATCATTTCTATGGAATAATAATATTCCATTATTCATATATCATAACCTATTCAACCATTCCCCAACTGATGAGCATCCCACTGAATTTCCAGTTCCTTGCCACTTACAAAAAAAAAAAAAAAAAAAAAAAAAAAAAGCTGCTACAAAGATTTTTGTACATATGTATCCTTTTTCCTTTTTTATGATTTCTTTGGGATACAGCCCCAGTAGTGACACTGCTGGATCAAAGAGTCTGTACAGTTTTATAGCCCTTTGGGGATAGTTCCAAATTGTTCTCCAGAATGGTTGCATTATTTCACAGCTCCATCAACAATATATTCATATCCCAGTTTTCCCACATTCCTTCTACATTATTTTTTCCTATCATCTTGGCCAATCTGAGAGGTATGAAGTGGTATCTCAAGAATGTCTTGATTTTCAATTCTCTAATCAATGATTCAGAGCATTTTTCATATAACTATATATGGCTTGAATTTATCTGAAAATTTTCTGTTTATATCCTTTGACTATTTATCACCCGAGGAATAACTTGGTATTCTTATAGATTTGAGTCGGTTCTTATATATTTTAGAAATCAGATCTTTATCAGAAACATTTACTGATGGCCCTGCATCTTTGGGAATGGAGAAACAGAATGACTGCCTATTTCCTCTGGCCCCAAGTGGTAAGTTCTTATTGCTGTTTTTGTTGCTACCCAAGACCTTGACCTTGACAAGTTTATTTGTAACAGTTTTTTTTGTTTTGTTTTGTTTTTCCTGATCCCTGGTTGCTTGGCTCTTGGGACATTGTGGTCTGGGTCCCAAAATTGAGAAAGTATGCAGAGGAAGAGAGACTCTAGCTTCCAGGCTCCTACTTTTCTCCCTTTCATGCTTCATCTCTCCCTTCAAATATATTCTGCTCCCCAGAAGCATTGACTGGGGATCACTAGCTGTTCTCAATGAGACCAGTCCAGGACAGAAATGCTATGGCTGAAGCTGCCTATAGCTACTCCATCTATATGGGCCATGACTGTGAGTAAAGATCCCTGTGTAGACCAGATATCTATGGAAATACATGTACCACTGAATGCTCTATGGTAAATAAAAATGGTAAATTAAAAAATTTAAAAAGGTAATTTTTTTTAAATTGTGAAGATGGCCCAAACAAATAAAGCATTCTTATCCTAAAAAAAAAAAAAAAAAAAAAAAAAAAAAAAAACTAGATTAATTTGACATGGCTTGCCTTTGATAGAGCCATGTTGAATCTTTGTAATCACTGTTTCTCTTATTTCCTGAAATAAGATCATTTCTATTGATCTGTGCTAGAATTCTTTTATTTTCTTTTAAAATTTTTAAGTCGGGGGGTGGAGCCAAGATGGCGGAGCAGGCACACACCACTCTCTAAGCTCCTCTCATTACCCTCATAACCAACTAATCCAGCCTCAAAAATAACACTTCACTGCTTAAATTCATGAAGATTAGAAGCACTACAACTTATCAGCTGAAGTCAATTTGGAAGATCGCCAGGAAAGGTTTGTCCTGAGGGGCCAGGAACAGACTAGCACAGGCAGTGAGAGGCTAGCGTCCTGAGCAGACCAGGGGCGGGGGTGATCTCTGTGGCTAGAGAAGTTATAGGGACCACTCTGCTATAGGCTGACTGCTCTGCCTTGACTACAAAGCAATAAACTGGCAGAGAAATTAAAGCCTAAAACAAAGGGTACTCTTAAAAAACGCCAGAACCTAACAAGATCTGGCTGTAACCCCTCAAACCCGGAAGTGACTCAGGCAGACTTTACAGAAGCCCTGCGGCCACATCCTGCAATTCGGGGCTTTTGGGGGGGGGGCAGTTACTAATCTGCACGGCAGGGGGGCACAGTGGGGGGCTCAGCCTGGGGCAATAGAACCTCCCCTGCTGACTGCTCTTCCCGGGGAGACACTTCTGGTCCCTGCAAATCCATTCATTGCTCAGCTACTAATACCCACAGCCCCAGGGCAAGGTTTGGCTTGGGGCAGTGAAACTCTCACTGCTAAGTGTCTAGCCCCAGGGCAGTCATTATCTCACACAGCTGGGGTTCTTTGAAGGGCACTTTCCCAGCTCAGTCCTGCAGGCCTGAGTTACTCCCGGATGGGGAACTCTTTCTCAGAGCACCCCAGTACCTTGCTGCTTTTTGTAGCCGGTCGGCAGGACAGCTACCCATCCATATACCTTTCACTGCTCTGCAGAGGAAGCTAGTAACCTCCTGGCTCTGAAGGCAGACCTTACAGGCTTTAACAAAATGAGTAAAAAAATCAAAAGAAAAACTGATAGTTTCTACACAGAGAACAGCTTTTCAACCCTAATAGCAGACACTCTCCAGACAATTGTTGGTCTCCAATACAAAAGGCTCTCCTAGAAGAGACTATTAAAAACCTTAAAAGAGAGCTAGAAGAGAAATGGGGAAAGGAAAGAGAAGCTATGCAAGAGAGTACAGAAAAGGCACATAATTCACTAAAAGAAAAATTTGATAAAATGGAAAAAGAAAACAACTTTCTGAAATGTGAATTGGAAAAAGTAAAAAACTCCCAAGAAGTGCAGGGAAACAGAATTTGCGAATTAGAAAAAGAAAATAACTCACAAAAAAAAAAAAAATTAGTGAAATGGAAAAAAATTCCATAGAGCAAAACAACTCAATTGGATATATACAAAAAGAAGTAAAAAAAAGCGAATGAAGAAAATAACTCACTAAAAATCAGAACTGAACAAATAGAAATGACTGATTCATTGAGACATCAAGAATCAGTCAAGCAAAACCAAAAAAATGAAAGATTGGAAAAAAATGTCAAATATTTACTTGGAAAAACAACAGACCTGGAAAATAGATCTAGGAGAGATAACCTGAGGATCATCAGACTACCAGAAAATTATGATGAAAAAAAGAGCCTAGATACTATTTTACAGGAAATCATCAAAGAGAACTGCCCAGAAGTAATAGAACTGGAAGGGAAAATAGGCGTTGAAAGAATTCATCGAACACCTTCTGAAAAAGACCCTAAAATAAAGACTCCGAGGAATATTGTGGCCAAACTTCAGAATTTTCAGACTAAAGAAAAAATTTTACAAGCAGCCAGGAAAAAACAGTTCAAATACTGAGATGCCACAATAAGGGTCACGCAAGATCTGGCTGCCTCAACATTAAAGGATCGAAGGGCCTGGAATCAGATATTCTGAAAGACGAAAGAACTTGGAATGCAGCCAAGAATAAATTACCCAGCTAAGCTGAGTATTTTTTCCAATGGAAGAAGATGGACATTTAATGAAATAGAGGAATTTCATCTGTTTCTAAGGAAAAAACCAGACTTAAACAAAAAATTTGATCTCCAACAACAGGAATCAAGAGAAGTAGAAAAAGGTAAAAGGAACTCTTGAGAACTGTATTTCTGTTGTGAATATACATAAAAATCATATGTATAATTTGATTTTACCAATATAAAAAAGGGAAGTAGAAATGGAAAGGGAATAGTGTCAGAAAAAGGGAAGAGGGGAGATAAAAAGAGGGAAACTACATGCGACGATGAGGCAAAGAAAACCTATCATATATGAGGGAACTTAGAGAGGGGGAGGAACATTGTGTGAATCCTACTCTCATCAGAGTTGGCTCAAAGAGGAAACAATTGACATATTTGTTTTACAGAGATTCTTCTCTCACTTCATTAAAAAGTGGGAGAGGAAAAGGGAGAAGGAAAAAGAGTAATAAGGGAAGGGTACAAGAAAGGGGAAGGGATTCAAAGGGAGGAGGGAGGGATACTAAAGAGGGAGAGCTGTGCGACGTTAGTAAGACCAATAAGTTTAATACTAGGGAAGAAGGGAAGGAGGGAAAGAAAAAGAAAAGTATAATCTGGGGATATTAGGATGGCAGGAAATACAGAATTGGTTATTTTAACCATAAATGTGAATGGGATGAACTCTCCCATAAAGAGGAGGCGGATAGCAGACAGATCAAAAGTCAGAACCCTACAATCTGTTGTTTACAGGAAACACATTTAAAACAGAGAGATACATACAGAGTAAAGGTAAAAGGCTGGAGCAGAATCTATTATGCTTCAGGTGAAATCAAAAAAGCAGGGGTAGCCATCCTTATCTCAGATCAAGCAAAAGCAAAGATTGATCTAATTAAAAGAGATAAGGAAGGAAACTATATCTTGCTTAAGGGTATTATAGACAATGAAGCAATATCAGTATTAAACGTATATGCACCAAGTGGTATAGCATCTAACTTCCTTAAAGAGAAGTTAAGAGAGTTGCGAGAAGAAATAGACAGCAAAACTATAATAGTGGGAGATCTCAATCTTGCACTCTCAGATTTAGATAAATCAAATCACAAAACAAATAAGAAAGAAATTAAAGAGGAAAATAGAATATTAGAAAAATTAGGTATGATAGATCTCTGGAGAAAACTGAATGGTGACAGAAAGAAGTATACTTTCTTCTCAGCAGTTCATGGAACCTACACAAAAATTGACCATATATTAGGACATAAAGACATCAAAATTAAATGCAGGAAGGCAGAAATAGTAAATGCTTTCTTTTCAGATCACGATGCAATAAAAACTACATTCAACAAAAAGTTAGGTGTAAAAAAATGTAACAAAAAGTAATTGTAAACTAAATAATCTCATCTTAAAGAATGATTGGGTGAAACAGCAAATTATAGACACAATAATTTCACTCAAGATAATGACAACGAGACGTCATATCAAAATTTATGGGATGCAGCCAAAGCAGTAATAAGGGGAAATTTCATATCCTTAGAGGTTTACTTGAATAAAATAGAAAAGGAGAAGATCAATGAATTGGGCCTGGAACTTAAAAAGTTAGAAAAAGACCAAATTAAAAACCCCCAATCAATTACTAAACTTGAAATTCTAAAATTAAAAGGAGAAATTAATAATATAGAAAGTTAAAAAAAAGATTGAACAAATAAATAAAACTAAGAGTTGGTTTTATGAAAAAACCAGTAAAATTGATAAACCTTTGGTAAATCTGATTAGAAAAAGGACAGAGGGAAATCAAATTGGCAGTCTTAAAAATGAAAAAGGAGAACTTTCCACTGATGAAGAAGAAATTAAAGAAATAATAAGGGGTTACTTTGCCCAACTTTATGCCAATAAATTTGATAACCTAAGTGAAATGGATGACTACCTCCAAAAATATAGGCTTCCCAGATTATCAGAGGAGGAAGTAAATTGCTTAAATAGTCCCATTTCAGAAAAAGAAATAGAACAAGCTATTAATCAACTCCCTAAAAAAAAATTCCCGGGATCAGATGGATTTACATGTGAATTCTGCCAAACATTCAAAGAACAATTACCCCAATGCTTTATAAACTATTTGAAAAAATAGGGAATGAAGGAGTCCTACCAAATTCCTTTTATGACACAGACATGGTACTGATACCTAAATCAGGTAGGTTGAAAACAGAGAAAGAAAATTATAGACCAATTTCCCTAATGAATATTGATGCTAAAATCTTAAATAAGATATTAGCAAAAAGACTACAGAAAATCATCCCCAGGATAATACACCATGATCAAGTAGGATTTATACCAGGAATTCAGGGCTGGTTCAATATTAGGAAAACTATCAGTATAATTGGCCATATTAATAATCAAATTAACAAAAACCATATGATCATCTCAATAGATGCAGAAAAAGCATTTGATAAAATCCAATATCCATTCCTATTAAAAACTCTTGAGAGTATAGGAATAAATGGACTTTTCCTTAAAATAATCAGGAGCATCTATTTAAAACCAGCAGTAAGCATCATATGTAACAGGGACAAAATGCAACCATTCCCAATAAGATCAGGAGTAAAACAAGATTGCCCACTATCACCGTTACTATTTAATATTGTATTAGAAATGCTAGCTTTGGCAATAAGAGTTGAGAAAGAGATTAAAGGAATAAGAATAGGCAATGAGGAAACCAAATTATCACTCTTTGCTGATGATATGATGGTATACTTAGAGAACCCCAGAGACTCTACCAAAAAGTCATTAGAAACAGTCCACACCTTCAGCAAAGTTGCAGGATACAAAATAAACCCACATAAGTCATCAGCATTCTTATATATCACTAACAAAACCCAACAGTTAGAGTTACAAAGAGAAATTCCATTTAAAGTAACTACTGATTTTATAAAATATTAGGTTGTATTAAATATCTGCCAAAGGAAAATCAGAAACTTTATGAACAAAACTACAAAACACTTTCCACACAAATTAAGTCTGATTTAACCAACTGGAAAAATATTAAGTGCTCTTGGATTGGGCGAGCAAATAAAATAAAGATGACAATACTACCTAAATTAATCTATTTATTTAGCACTATACCAATCAAACTCCCAAAAAACTACTTTGATGAACTAGAAAAAATAATAACAAAGTTCATATGGAAAAACAAAAGTCAAGAATTTCAAGGGAATTAATGAAAAAAAAATCAAATGAAGGTGGCCTAGCTATACCATATCTAAAATTATATTATAAAGCAGCAGTTACTAAAACCATCTGGTATTGGCTAAGAAATAGACTAGTTGATCAATGGAATAGGTTAGGTTCAAAGGACAAAACAGCCAATAAATTTAATAATATAGTGTTTGACAAACCCAAAGACACCAGTTTCTGGGATAAGAATGCATTAGTTGACAAAAATTGCTGGGAAAATTGGAAATTAGTATGGCAGAAATTAGGCACTGACCCACACTTAACACCGTACACCAAGATAAGGTCAAAATGGATTCATGACCTAGGCATAAAGAATGAGATTATAAATAAATTGGAAGAGCATAGGATAGTTTACCTCGCAGACCTGTGGAAGAGGGAGGAATTTATGACCAAAGAATTACTAGAGATCACTATTGACCACAAAATAGAAAATTTTGATTATATCAAATTGAAAAGTTTCTGTACAAACAAAACAAATGCAGACAAGATTAGAAGGGAAACAATAAACTGGGAAAATATTTTTACAATCAAAGGTTCTGATAAAGGCCTCATATCCAAAATATATAGAGAATTGACTCTAATTTATAAGAAATCAAACCATTCTCCAATTGATCAATGGTCAAAGGATATGAACAGACAATTCTCAGATGAAGAAATTGAAACTATTTATAGACATATGAAAATATGCTCCAAATCATTATTAATCAGAGAAATGCAAATTAAGACAACTCTGAGATACCACTACACACCTGTCAGATTGGCTAGAATGACAGGGAAAGATAATGGGGAATGTTGGAGGGGATGTGGGAAAACAGGGACACTGATACATTGTTGGTGGAATTGTGAACACATCCAGCCATTCTGGAGAGCAATTTGGAACTATGCTCAAAAAGTTATCAAACTGTACATGCCTTTTGATCCAGCAGTGTTTCTACTGGGCTTATACCCCAAAGAGATACTAAAGAAAGGAAAGGGACCTGTATGTGCCAAAATGTTTGTGGCAGCCCTGTTTGTAGTGGCTAGAAGCTGGAAAATGAAAGGATGTCCATCAATTGGAGAATGGTTGAGTAAATTGTGGTATATGAGTGTTATGGAATATTATTGTTCTGTAAGGAATGACCAGCGGGATAAATACAGAAAGGACTGGCGAGACTTACATGAACTGATGCTAAGTGAAATGAGCAGAACCAGGAGATCATTATATACCTCAACAAAGATACTGTTTGAGGATGTATTCTGATGGAAGTAAATCTCTTCAATAAAGAGAGCTTTAATTGATCAAAGATGGACAGAAGCAGCTATACCCAAAGAAAGAACACTGGGAAATAAACTGCTTGCATTTTTGTTTTTCTTCCCGGGTTATTTATACCTTCTGAATTCAATTCTCCCTGTGCAACAAGAAAACTGTTCGGTTCTACACACATATATTGTATTTAGGATATACTGTAACCTATTCAACATGTAAAGGACTGATTGCCATCTAGGGGAGGGGGTGAAGGGAGGGAGGGGAAAAATCGGAACAGAAGTGAATGCAAGGGATAATGCTGTAAAAAATTACCCTGGAATGGGTTCTATCAATAAAAAGTTATTTTAAAAAAATTTTTTTAAGTCAAAGTGGTAAAAGAAAAAAATTCATAGCATAGCAGAACATAAGAGGGCATTAAAAATATGAAATGACAAATTTCCATTTCAAGAAAGCCTCTATAATAAATCTACACATTGTGTTCAGAATTGTTCATCTTTTCTTTGCTTCCCTGTAGGTTTTCTTTCATTCTCTGCTGTGTATTTTTAACTTTTTTTTCGTTTTCTTCCCCCAACTTCCCTCAGTAAGGCTACAATTAAGCTTGAAAATATTTGTATATACAGAAATACACTCAATACATGTGTATGTGTGTATATATATATATATATATATATACATTTATAATCACATGCATACATACACATATAAACATATACATGTATATACAACATTCATATGCACTTATATAAGGCTATATTATGTTTATCCTCTGTTTCTATGAAGGTGCATAAGATCATCCTTCAAAAGTATAAGTCCCTCCATATTTTCCTAAATCCACCAACTCAATTTTCTATACCACAGCAATATTACAACTTTAGATTATTTTTAATTAGGCTAAAACAATATTGATTGATAATGGCTGACATATAGTATAGTTTCCCTAATTTTCTCTTTTGATTAAATCTATTTTAGCTTTTAACTTTTCTGAGATCAATCATCACAACTCCTGCTTTTTTTCTAATAAATTCTACTCCTGATTATTATTATGTTTGTATTCGCATTTTTTATTTCCTATTCCTGCTGACTCCTCTGCTTTATTTCTACAGAACCACTACCTTATTTTTCTATTACTTAAGCTATACCCCACCTCTAAGAATCCCTCCCACCTTTTCTCTCTTCCTTTTTCTCATTCCCATTCATCTATACTGTCTTATATACCTCCTAGTCCCTCCCCCTCTTATTTCTTTATAAATTTAGAACACTTTGATCCCCTTTTAGATATATATTGTTCTCTCTTTAACTCATTCCCTCTGAGAGTAGGGTTCCAGAACTACCAATCCTCCTCCCCTATCTAATTCCTTTGTGTCAGTTCTTCCTTTCATACTTCATATAACATCATTACTGTTTTTACCTTTTCCTACATTGTTTTATTTTTTAGAATCAGAATCACATCATACTAAGTTCTATCTCAATCTTTCTCTTTTAAAATTTTTTTATTAAAGCATCTTATTTTCAAAACAAATGTATTTTCAAAATATTGACCCTTGCAAAACCCTGTATTCCAAATTTTCTCCTCCTTCCCCCCAACCTCTCCTCTAGATGGCAAGTAAATTGTACATATTAAACATGTACAATTCTTCTATGCATATTTCTACAATTATTGTACTGGACAAGAAAAAATAGATCAAAAAGAAGAGAAAAATACAAGCAAACAACAAAAAGAGTGAAAATGCTATGTTGTGATCCACACTAAGTTCCCACAGTCTTCTCTCTAGGTGCAGATGGCTCTCTTCATCACAAGACCATTGGAACTGGCTTCAATCATCTCATTGTTGAAAAGAGCCACATCATCAGAATTGATCAACGTAAAATCTTGTTGCCTTGATCTTTCAAACTTCTCAGTTACTAGAGATAATTTTAGACATACAGTTTATATTACCATGTACAAAACATAAACAGTTTGTTTTTATTGAGTTCCTTGTAATTTGTCTTTAATCTTTATCTAATATTTCTCTTTGATCTTAAATGTCAAATTTTCTGTTATCAGATCTTTTTACAACAAAATCCTAAAAGTCTGGAAATTCATTGAATATCTATTTTTGCTCAGGATTATGCTAAACTTTGCTGGATATGGGCTGAAACTACAGTTCTTTTGCTCTCATATTTAATGTTCCAAGACCTGTGGCCTTTTAATGTAGCTGCTGCTAAGTCTTGTGTGATGGTTTTGCTATATTTGAGTTGTTTTTTTTTTCTTGCTGTTCATAATATTTTCTACTTGATCTGGGGATTTCAGAATTTAGTTGTTCCTGTTGATTTTCCTTATAGGGTCTCTTTCAGGTGGTGGTTTTTGGATTTTTTTCTCCCTATTTCTATTTTCCCTCTTGTGTTCTAACACTGCAGGATGATTTTCTTTGATTATTTCTTGTATTATTTTATCAAGATTTTTTTTATCATAGCATTTAAGTAGTCTTATTATTATGTTTTTCCTTGGAATTGTCTGAAGTATTCTGCCATCTTCCCAGAATCTTCTCTGTGCTAGAATTTTCCCCAAAATGAAGGTCAAGCTCATTACCCTATGGTTTATAGATTTTATCCCCTTTCCTTCTTTGAAAATGGAGATAGCACCCGCCATTTTCTAGTCTTATGGTGCCTTACCCATTTTTTTTACCTATGAGTCTTCAGAATTTCATTCTGGAGCATCACCCCTCCCCTCTGAGATAACTTTCTTTGAAGCATTTTAGTTCATGAAATTCTTCTGAACTCTTAAAAATTTGCTTACACAAAATCTAGAGTGTATATCAAACTATTCTCACATGTTATTTTCTCCATTACTGCCTCCAGGATGGAGTGGTCACTTTTCCACAAGGATACCATCATATCTACACCCCAGTTACCAATTCTTTTATTAGGTAATACCAAATCTACAGCAGAATTTCCCTTATTGGTTTTTACACCTTTTTTAATGTAGTCTAACAATATTCCAATTAATATATTGCATTAAGAACTGGAAAAAATTTGACCAAGATAGTATTTAGTACAAAGTAATTATTATCAGCTACAATCTGGTTATTTTTCTGGCAATATTATTTTTGAATTTCTTTACCTTCAAGAGAGTGCTACATAATACCCACTTCTCATATTAAGCTTGTGGTCAATTACTCTTCTAGGCTTTTTTCCACCATAGATTAATGAAATAGGACCCCCTGGTCCTTTATTGGTGAGATTGAAGTAAGCAGCATTTTAAGAGGTTTAAAAGTATGAAGTTAGCTTTTCATTTAACACAGTTAACATTCCCATTAAGCTTAATGCTTTCTGAAAGGACTTTTGAGCTCCACAGGCACAGCATAATTCCTGGGGTTGTCACTGTAAATAGTCTGCCCTCAAGAAATTCACTTCAAGAAACTCTTGGGTGAAATCATTCCAAAGTCATTTGAAATGTAATTATAAGAAAATTATAGTTTGTTGTGGTAAACATAGTACCTTCACAGGGAAATTAAAGACATTTAACTTCACTAAATATATCTACATTAACCATTGGTTTTGGTTTATTGCTCAGGTCATTTAGTTTCAAAGCTTTAAAAGGATTGTTTTTAAAATCATTGCTTTTACTAAATTGTAGCAATCTTTGTGATGAGACATTGGAGCCTTGTTAGGTTCTGCAAATTACTTGGATCTTTCTTGATGCCTTCCAAGTATCACAATGATAAGGTCTTAGGTCTTAGGAGGCCTGTGATACAGAAGATTCCTATTCAGGTCTTTGTTGCATTAAATGTTCAAGGTCTCCTTAGACCCTGACATTCTAGGAAAGACAATCCTTTTATAAAATCTTCCAGTGAATTGGCCCAAAAGAGATCTCCCTTAATGTGAAAACCTGTGCACTGAGCAACAGAGAAAAGACAGAGGGGATCCTGGTTGCCTATGTTACTAACATAGAGTACCTTGTTATTAAGCTGTCTCACTTAATCAAACCAGAGCTGGAAACTCAGTGCAGATCGTGACTGATGGAGATAAGTGCCTGGTTTAGCTTGTGCAGCATTAGTGTCTTAAATGAAATCCAAACTGTCACGGTTGAGCAGGGAACTAGCTTCTCAATGGTGATTAGAATTTGGAGATACAGGCAAAGGCTGTACTTAGATTTGGGAATGTTTTATGAGAAAAAATGAGGGCCGTCCTATGAGGGAAAAAAACCTACCACAACTTAATTTGCCTGCATGATATTTGCTCGTATTGTTATAGACTTTCAATTTTGGAAGAAACCTTCCAAACCCATCCAACCACATTTCTAAACAATTCTCCCCCCTAACAAAGAGAATCCTTACTGATTGGGGAATGGCTAAACAAAGTATGGTAGGTGAATGTAATGTAATAGGATGTCATTTTGATATAAGAAAAGATTAATAAGATGAATACAAAGAAACACAGGAAGACTTGTGAAATGATGCAAAGCAAAGTAAGCAGACATTGCTATGTGCCAGGCACTGTGCTACGACTTAGAAGAGACTGTGGGTGGATTAGAAGGATAGATACAAGATTGGAAATCTAGTTGATATAAAAACATGTCAATAAATTTTTTTTAAAAACTGTCATTTATGCACATTTCCACCTCTGTCTACATCTGAGGGAAAAGTAACATTAACAAGTAATGCTTTATTTGAAATTTTAAATAAGTAAAGATTTAAAGGTTAAATGACCTTAAGTTTGGAAACAGCATCAGAATAAGAAACATTTTGTTCAGCTCTGTTACTATCTTAACCAAATCTGATATTCCCTATTCCCATCACATCTCACTGATTACCTGGCCAAGCTCTCTTAACAGTGGCACTGTCTGAGTTCATAACCAACTTTAGTGAGTACTCAAAAATACTTCAAAGAAGACAGAAAGATTCTTACTTTGTGTTCATTAAATCTCTTTCCTAGCTTTTACAGCTTTAGTGGACAGAAGTCTAATTTAGCCCCTTCAAAGCATGAAAAATTATGATTTGTGCCAGGTCACACAGTAGGAAAGATCTGAGTCAGCATTTGTTATTTTTCAGTCATGTTCAGCTCTTCATGGCCTCATTTGGAATTTTCTTAGCAAAGATGCTGAAGTGATTTTCTATTTCCTTCTCCAGCTCATTTTTAAAATGACAGACTTAAATCACCTGCCCAGGGTCATATAGCTAGTAAATATCTCAGGCTAAATTTGAACACAGGTCTTCCTGGCTCCAGCTCTGATGTTGTCTATCCACTCTTCCACTTAGCTGCCCTTTTCCAGGATACTATACTGTTATTCATGATACTGCTTGCCAGTGAATTACTCTGAGGGTGAAAAGGGGGAAAACATGCTCTCCTGTCATTATTCTGTGCCAAAACCTCATTCATAATATCACAAGTTTGGTACTAGAAAGGATCTTGATGGTCTTGGAGTCTAACCAGCTCATTTTATAGATTAGGATTTATAGATTATCAAGATTTTGGAAGTTAAGTGACTTGCTGTTACTATATAGGATCATGTCATTATTATAGTAAGGGTCTGAGGAGTGTCTGGTTTTCCTGACTTCACTCATGGCACTTTGTCCATTATATATAATTCCATTCAGCCTATTTTCCTTATAGCTCTGGCCATCTGTTAACATCCTCCATGCCCTCTTTTTAAATAGTTACCTATCTCATCCCATGGGAATCGGAACACTAGCAAATAAGTTATGGAAAAACAGATTAAATAAAGAATGTTACTACTCAGATTGCAAATCATTGGGAAATTTAGTTCTGAAAGTAGGGGATCCATTAATCTTAGAGTGGGAATAGACAGCAGTGCAAGAGATGAGTAATTTTCACAAAGTTAAACTGCATCACTTGGCAAACTATATTACAGCACTTACCAAATCAGAAAAAATAAACGAAAACCCTATACTCTAGAAGCACCCATTCCTACAACAAAATCAATGATCTTTTCAAGTTGTGGAGAACTATCAAGAATAACAGACTGTGGCTCTTCAGATTAACTACTCATCTCTGAAGGAGGAATAAAATAGGTCTCAGAGCAGTTTCAGCTATTTAGAATGTTCTGAATCTTCTTAGAATGTTGTTGGTTGATTTTTTAAATAAATGAAGGAAATACCAAATTTCAATAAGAGGTTAGTGAAAATAAGGTAATTTTTTTCTCATCCAAATTTACTGACCCTCCTGAAATCCATCCATAGAGGAGTGGACAACTCGAGATTAAGCATTTCTTGTCAGAGCATCTCTGGAGAACTAATCCTTAACATCACACTTGTACAAGGACCTTTCTTAAATATAGAGACTGGGGGTAGTCTGAAGTAGAGATGTCACACTTAGACCTGTACATTTCAAGAATCTTGCAAAACTTTAGCGTGATGTGGGATACCAGATTAAAATGTAATTGGGAAATGTTTAACAATGTAATACGTTAAACTTATGCAACAAGTTTGGAATCAAAGACTAGATTTCAAGTATTTAGTCTCATCCTTCTATCTCCTTGAATAAAACATTTTTTTCCTTCTATTTTTCCCTTCACTATCCTGGCAATTTAGAATAAGTCAGAAAGTTAGCAACTTTGACCCAATCATCCAGAGCAGGGGTTCTTAGCAATGTTTGCCTCATGAACGCCTTCATAATGAAGCCTTTGTATCCCTTCTCAGAATAGTATTTTTAAATAATGGCAGGAAATGTTAGGTCTAAAATCTATTCACAGATCACTTTGAGGTCATGAACCTCTAGTTAATAACCCCTAATTTAGAATATCCAACTGATGTTATATAGAGGTTGTAACTAGTAGTAATAGTAAAATTATTAATATTGTTATTTTAAACAAATTAAAACCGAACAACTTTTGAAAGGACTCTACAAAAGGTCTTCCTACCCCCCAGCTAAATAACAAAGTAGTATAAGGTCATTGAATTTATGTATTAACCCAGAAATATTTTTCAGATGTTGCAGTTTTCTTCAGTTCCTATAGGGCTATGGGAAGCACATGATCTATAGATGTCAGTGTAGGTCACATTCTGAAAGATTCTTGAATGTCTTGGCTCCCTGTGTGATGAATGGTATTAAGAAAATCATCCATTTATAAACTAGAGTTTAATGCTCATATATGCTTAGTAAATTGATAATACTATTTTCATTTGTAACCAATAATACTATAATTATGGCATAATTATAGTACTATAATACTATAATAAAAATAATACTAACCCTTCCTATTCTCATTACCATCCTTAAGATCATGGATTTGAGATCAGTGAGCACTTCTAATTTGGTCTTTCTGTGGTTGCATCTGTGTACTTATGTGCATGTGTGTATTTTTATCCAGATTTGTGATTTTGTTGGTATAGGGAGCAATTCTTTTTATCAGTGCAATTCTGCAAATTGCAATTGCCTTGGGCACTGAAAGCTAAGTAATTTGCTCAAAGTCACAATGAGTATGTGACTTTAAACACAGGTGTTCCTGAAACTGAGCTCAGCTCCTTTCTATCCACTATACCTCTTCATTATATTTTACATTTTTTAAAATTGAAAATCTTTGCATGTCCCTGGCCAAATGTTTCTGAGGATTCTGAGAACACCAGGGTCAATTTAGATGACCCTCTTTACATAAAGTTTGCCTTGACAAATCATAGAAGTTTCACATAACTCATTTTATGCTGAATTAAACTTTTGCCTTAAGTACTAACACAACCTGAAAAATATGCTGAAAGAGATAAAGTTTTAGTTCTTCCAAAATGTTTTTAAGTTGTTTCTCAGCCAGAGAAACCTTGAATGCAAGTTCTGCTTTGGACACATACTGGCTATTTTATCCTAATTAAATCATTGAATGTTTTAGTGATTCAATCAAGTAAGTTGTATTGCAGGTGCCAGTTCAGAGTTGGAGTCTCCCAATCCCACAGCCCAGCCCCACTTCCACATTCTTCATTCAACTTTACTTTTTTTAAAACTTCTTTGACTTCTCCATCATGCCTCCCTCAAAAAAAAGTCCATGGTGGAGAGATATCAGAGTATAGTTGAAAGATCTTGGGCTTGAATTTAGAAGAGCTACCACTTGTTCTATGATGTTGAAACTCAAGGCTCATTTACCATTTGGCTACATTCCTTTTGGTCACCTTGTTTTCTTTACCATGCCCCAAGAACCCTCATCATTGGCAAATCTTATGTTCTATAAGATTTATTGAATTTTAGAACTCATACCTCCTAAATACCCTCTGTTCTTCTGACCAGAGGATGGAGTCATGGAGTTCTAAACCTCCATTTAAGGAGAGGGCCCAGGAGAGACATCTCATTTTCTACCCAATTGAACAGTTTCTAGACTTTACCGCTCTATAGGATATCCCAACTTTTCAAATTTCTTTTGTGTGCTCTCTTGTGGAAAGAGATTTCCTTCCTTCCTTCCTTCCTTCCTTCCTTCCTTCCTTCCTTCCTTCCTTCCTTCCTTCCTTCCTTCCCATTGATATACACGGGTGAGCTGTTGGAATACACAGGAGCCCCCTGACAATGGCTGCTGGAGGTCCAACCCAGAATGAATCTGCTCTTGTGAGAGGATGATATAAGGATACTGAGAGGCAGTTGCTGTTCTCTGACCTCTCTGACTGAAAGGTTGTTGCATTGTCTGACCTCTCTTCTCTTTCTTTTGCCTCCAATTTATCTCATTCTCAGTCCACAACACCTGTCAGCAAAGACTGCCTTGCAACTCCTTCGATGTTATGATCCACAGCTGTAGAGGCTCTCAGAAAATTCAGCCTATTCAGTAGGTGTGGTGCAAAGAATTGCCACAGCCCAAATAAAATTTGTAGCTTCTGATATATATCAGCTCTTTAAGGAACTTCAAGAGCAAATGAGAAAGCAACCAGGTAAGATTTATATCTTGCATGTCCACTCTCATAATGAACTTCCAGGTCCTATTTTTTGATGGAAATTCAAAGACAGATAGCCTTCTAACCATGTAGGCTAATACTCCTTTATTTCAGGCAGCCCAAGAATCTCATTCTAAATATCATCAGGCTGCTCGAGCTTTATGTTTGCAATTTGGGATAACAAAAGAGGAGCATAGTAAAAGCCTGTACAGCTTGCTTTTCTTTCCACACTCCTACACTCACTCTAGGGAAGAACCCTCATGGTTTGACACCCAATGAAATTTGGCAAATGGATGTGACCCATTATAAATCTTTTGGTTGTCAGTCTTTTATCCATGTTGTAGTAGACACCTTTTCAGGATTCACTTTTGCAATACCAGCAGCAAAAGAGACAGCCCAAATGGTCACTGAATTCCTTATACAAGCATTTGCAATTATCGGTGTGCCACAAGCAATAAAAACAGATAATAGACATGCATATACTTCTAAAGCATTTGCATTTGTGCATAGTATAAGATTTTACACACCACTGGCATATCCTTTAATCCTCAAGGACAGGCAATAGTAGAAAGAAGAAATAGAGACATTAAGATGCTTCTCCAAAAACAAAAGAAAGGAGGAGCCACAGATAACCTTAGAGAACTTATAAATTTAGCTCTTTATACAATTAACTCCTTGATTTTTGACAAAGATGCACTGGCTGTGGCAGACAGGTTTTATAAGCCCAGAAGGGCAATGTCCAGTGTGAGCAACTCCACTATCTTTAGATAATTGCCTGGTGATGTGGAGAGATCCAGAAAGTGGTGAATGGAAGGGACCAGATAGGTTAACTGCTTGGGGGAGAGGGTTGGCTTATATCTTTATAGATGGAGAAGGAATCGGATGGATGCCAACAAGCCATATTCTCCTTGTCCACTGGAGAAAGATGGAGAAGACCCTTGAAATGAAGACCCAAGAAACATCAGGTGGTTCCACTGCTGATTGTGTCTACCACTGAAAGAACATTGCAGTTATGGCAATTGACTCGTGGACATCAAAATTGTTAATAAGACTGTTGCAGGACTTGAAAACTCTCAGGAATCATTGGAATTCCTGAGACATGATTGGTGCGGGACTTGAAAACCCTCAGGAATCATTGGATTCCCTGACACATAATGAGAGTATTACAGGACTTCAAAAACTTGCAGGGATTATTGGATTCCCTAACACATGAAGTAATGGACAATAAATTGGTTTTGGACTATCTCTTGGTTGCTGAAGGAGGTGCATGTGTGATTGCTATTTACATATCCTCCTTCTAGGACTTCTGGAAATCTTTTATAATACCATGTTGATTCATATTGTTTGTTATATCACTACTTGCATGTACAATTCATGTTTGTTACACCACATTGAGCCTGCACTGGCTGTGGGAGAGAGTCATCACTGCTAGCCTGTGCTTTATTGCTATGTGCTTGTGTAATACCCCACCCTGCTGATGGGTTTGTGCATACCTGTTTCTAGTAAGACCCTTCAGCCCAGAAACCTGCTAACAATATTTGGTTTGACTCTCCATTTCCCTTTGATGTTTTTCATCTTTTCTTGAAAAGTCAGGGAAGGGGTGATCATCTCCTTTTTAATGTTTTCACCTCCCTTCCTGAGAACTTGGGGGGGGCATGATCCCCTCCTTTTTGGTGTTTTCACCCCCTTTCCTGAGAAGACAGGGAGGGTGAGATCACTTCCTTTTTGGGGTTCTCACCGCCCTGAGAAGTCAGAGAGGGCATAACCACCTGTGTTCTAAAACAAAAGAAAGTGGGAGATGTAGAGGCCTGAAACTCTGAAAAGGTATACTTGAATGTGAGACAGCAGAGCACTTAAAGCTAATTACCTATTTGATGTGAGATAATGATTCTATATACATATATTTAGATGAGATGGTGATATGATGGCTTTTCTCACCATTGATGCTTGCTGAATGTGTGATGGTGAGGTAATCGTAGGCAAGGATTGGAGGGCTGAGGAAGAGAGATCAGAGTCACTTAGCAGCAGGACAAGAAGGAGAAAGACTTTAGGCTCCGGACTCCAGAGTCCAGGATTTATCTTTAGCAAGCATGTGGGAGCTTGCCTGTCTCCTTCACTTCTCCCACTAAAGACCAAGGATTTTGATTGATCTCTACTCTTGACTGATCCTGAGGTCCTCCAGGGAGTTAGCCCAGACATTATACCTTCCTTCCTTCCTTTCTTCCTTTCTTCCTTCCTTCTTTTCTTTCTTCCTTCCTTCCTTCCTTCCTTCCTTCCTTCCTTCCTTCCTTCCTTCCTTCCATTCTTCCTTCCTTCCATTCTTCCTTCCTTCCTTTCTTCCTTCCATCTTTCCTTCCTTCCTTCCTTCATTTCTTTCTTCCTTCCTCCCTTCTTTCCTTCCTTCATTCCTTTCTTCCTTTCTTCTTTCCTTCCTTCCTTCCTCCGTTCCTTTGTTCCTTTCTTCCTCCCTCTGTCCCTCCCTTTCTTCCATTCTTTCTGTCTTTGTTTCTGTCTATTTCTGTCTTTATCTCTGTGTCTCTTTCTGACTCTGTCTCTGTGTCTGTCTCTGTATCTCTCATATTTTTATCCCCAGCATTTAATCTATTGCCTATTGTTTGTTGTTCAGTTGTTTTGTTATCTCTTTGTGACCCTATGAATTGTAGCACACTAATGCTGTCTATGGGATTTTCTAGAAATATGGAGTGGTTTGCCATTTCCTTCTCCAGTGGATAGGTGACTTGCCCTGGATCTGAAGCCATATTTGAACTCAGATCTTTCTGTCTCCAGACCCATAGCTCCCTTTTCTTAGCTTCCTTTATGACATTTGCATGTGAAACTATTAGGAAGATTGCTATGCAATTAGCAGAAATAATGGTCTTATTATCCTAGCCATAAATTGTTCCTGATCCAGTTTTTTTTCTTACTTGTTATTTCACATGGACCAACAGGAGAGATAAAGTTTCAAAACCAGGGGACTCTCAAACTCAGACCTAGCTGATAATCATTAGAAAAAAATCAGTATTACCTGTTTTATAATCTAGCCTGGAGAAATGCAATATTATGGGAAAGTAAGATTTCTATCCAAAGGAAGAATCATCTGAAAGAAAAAGATAAGCTTGACTATGCTGCTTATTCCAGAGATCCTAGAGCCTGGGACAGAGAACCTCTTTTTTTGGAAGATGGCTAACCTCAGACTTGATACTCTGAGATAGTAGAATTATGAGAGACTCCTGATAATCTCTGCTTATCAAACGAGCTGGTTGAAAGAGCATAGCAATATCTTGAAGGATTTTGACTAAGTGAAAAGCTGGAGCAGTGGAGGCTGCCACCAAGTAGGTTCTGAAAATATCTAAAGTGGCAGCATCTGGTGGAGATTATAAAAGTGTCCCTGGAAACAGCTCCAAGAAACCCTAAAAAGAATATAATCAAACCCTTATTCTCAGGTCTGGAGAAGTTGTGTCTTATTGAAGTCTAAACTAGTCTGCTCTCTTAAAGTTGATTTCTGAGAAACCCATAATTTAGTCATCTCCCAAATTACCATCTCAAATTATTTTCTTTCAGCCCTGCCTGAAAGAGAATGCTTCTTTAAATTTATTGAATTAAAGGTATTGTCAAATTTTCCAATAACCTCATGAGTATCAGGATATAGATAAAGTATAAAAATTCAGTATGCAAAAATTCATTGTCCCAAATTTTAATATCAGTTTAAACCTTCTCTCCTTTCTCATGGATTATAAAATGGCTTTCTTGGTGATCTGCCTGCCTCAAGTTGTCACTCAATCAATCCTCTAGATGGTTACTAAGGTAATTTTGTTAAGCTCAAATTTGACCTGTCTCTCCTCTACTCAATAAAGTAATTGCTCTCCTGTTATAATTAGGATAAAATATAAACTCCTCTGTCTGGCATTTTTTTTCAAGTTGACCTTACCTACTTTTTCAGTTTCATTATAAACATTTCTCCCTTTCCTCATCCTATGGTTCAACTAAACTCGACTACTCTCATTTTCACACATGATGTTTCAACTTCACTCTTTTTTTCCTTCACATGGAATGCATTCTTTTTTTTTCCTGAGTCAGTTGGGATTAAGTGACTTGCCCAGGATCACACAGCCAGGAAGTATTAAATTTGAGACCAGATTTGAAGTCAAGTCCTCCTGACTTCAGGGCTGGTGCTCTAACCACTACACCACTCTAGCTGTCCCTCATGGAATACATTTTTTCTTGCCCTCTGCTTCATAGAAGGTATACCTTATTGCCTCACTTTTTACATAAAATCTTTCCTTATGTTCTCAACCACTAATTTCTTTACTTTCCTATCTGCTATTTTCCTTGTTCTGTATTTATTCTGAGCAGGTTTATGTATATATATGTTTTGTTCCCCATTAGAATATAAACTCCTATTACTCTTTGTATCTGTACCTCTAACACTTGGCACTATGTTTAGAACAGAAAAGGTTCTTGATAAATGCTCATTAATATATTGGTTGATTTGTTTTGGATGTTTAAACTATTATATCAAATGTTTTTTTAAAGAATCCACCAAAAACCTTTCTTGCAGATTCTGATACTATTGATCATCTTTCCACTCTAGATGACTTTCACTCCTTGATTTAGTTCTTCACTTTCATATTCAAATATAATATGTTGTCTAAATGTTACATTGCACTTGTCCATTTTATTGTGAAAGGTTTAGATTTAGATTTAGATGAATGAGGGATCTAAGCAAGAACTGAAGAAGATTCAAGAATTCAAAGGTGAAACTAGCACTGGGTAACAAGGATATTGCCCCACATACTTGCATTCTGATGGGGCATTCTTTTCCTAATAAAACACCGGTCACTTGAACTTTCCTACTCCTTCATCTAGTCTTAAGCTTCCCTCAGTATCCCAAGACTACTATACTCTTCTACTGGGACAGCCTTTTCACCAAGAAAATTGCCTCTGTCATATCTGATGTTGAGTTCCATACTATATGGAGGGGAGGATGAAAAGGTTTTAGCAGGGAATTCATCTCTGCCTCTCTTCCACAAAAATCAATCTTTCTGAGTGCAAATAATATGTCCAACATTTCTCCCATAATCTCCCAAATACCAAGCCTTAGAGTCAACTCTCAATTAACTTGTCAAGATTTGATAGTACTTGATGCTTCCTGTCAAATTAATAATCCAATTCAAAATCTGCAGAAGCACCTGAACATCATTATAATTTGAATCTTGGAGCAAATTTATCTTCTATATACTTAATATTTTTAATGCTCTGTGACTGGCAAATTCCTAGTTACCATTTGTCAGATTCCTATGATTCAAACCTTCTGCTTGAATAAAATTTCCAGTAACCTTTTCCCATCCTGCTCTCATCCCTCTCCAGCTCACCCTAGATTTCCCCAACTCCCACACTCACCATTTATACATTTAACAAATAGGTACATGTGACTTAAAGAGTATTCAAGATTAAAAATAAAACTGTTCTTACTCTTATAAGCCTATATTCCATTGAAAGCAACATCTTTATGCATATGGAAAATTAAATAAAAATATAATGTACATAAAAAGTAATTTCTGTGCAAATTAAAACAACTCTGAAGTGCCACCTCATTTATCAGATTGACTAGAATGACCAAAAAAAGGGCAACTGATAAGTGATGGAGAGAATATGGAAATTGGGGCATTGTTGCACTATTAGTGGAGTTGTGAACTGAACCAGCCATTCTGGAGAGCAATTTGGAACTATGCCCAAAGTGCTATTGAACTTTGATCCAGCAGTGCCACTGATAAATATATATCCTAAATATATAAGAATGACATCTTTTTGTGGTGGCTAAGAATTGGAAATCATCAGAGAGGCCTGGAGAGACTTACATAAACTGATGCTAAGTGAAATGAACAAGATTATATGATGATCATTTCTGATGGACATGGCTCTCTTCAACAATGAGATGATTCAAACCAGTGCCATTTGTTCAGTGATGAAGAGAGCCATCCACACCCAGAGAGAGAATTGTGGGAATTGAGTGTGAACCACAAAATAGCATTCTCACTCTCTCTGTTGTTTGCTTACATTTTGTTTTCTTTCTCAGTTTTTTTTTCTTCCTTCATGATCTGATTTTTCTTGTACATCAAGACAACTATAAATATTGAATTTAACATATATTTTAACATATTTAACATGAATTGGACTACCTGTCAGCTAGAGGAGGGGATGCAGAGGAAGGAGGGGAAAATTTGGAACAAAAGATTTTTGCAAGGTTCAATGTTGAAAAATTACCCATGCAAATGTTTTGTAAATAAAAAGCTTTAATAAAAATAAGTAAATTAAAATTAAAATTAAAAACATTTTTTAAAAAAGAATTAGAAATCAAAGGGATGCCATAAGTTGAGAAATGTTTAGTAAGCTGTGTGGTATATGGTTGTGATGGAATATTATTGCACTATAAGAAATAGCAGGATGGTTGTTAGAAAAATCTGTAAAAACTTAAACAAGCTGATTTAGAGTGAAGTAAGCAGAACTAGTAGAATGTTGAACACAGTAATAAAAATATTGTTTGATGAGGAACTATTGCCTAAATACAGACTGAAGTATGCTATTTTTTTCACTTCCTTTCTATTATTACTTTTTGTTTAAATTGAGTCTTTTTGTACAAATTGCCTAATATGGAAATGTTTTCATAATTACACATGTATGAACTATCTCAGTGCCATCTTGGGGAGAAAGAGAGAGGAAAGAATAGAATTTGGAATACACAACTTTTAATTTTTTTAATTGTTTAAACATATAATTGGGGAAAAAATACAATATTTTTAAAAATAATTTCCAAAATTTTTAGTCATTTTGAAAGTAAATGTTATAATAATTACAAAAGCTACTATTTGTATAGCTTTTGAAAGTATGCAGAGTATTTTTAAAATATCTCATTTTATCTTTACAATAACCTTGGGAGTTGGGTTATTATCTATATTTTATAGATGAACAAATTAAGGTTTGCCCAGTGTCGCACAGTTCATAAGTGTCTGCATCACCTAGATGCCTCACTAAAACTTTCATTAATAGTGTTGCAACCCTATGATTGCTATATAGTGTATGAAGGTCTTTATCATTGTGAACAAGAAATATAGAAAAAGGTAATTATATAACTAAAATAATACCTAATCACACTTTTATACAACTTTTTAAATACAGAAAAGGTACAGATTGGAATTTATTGCATTATGTTCATATCATACTTCAGAATTCTAAAACCCTTTCATATAAATAGATCATTTAGTCTTCATAACAACTAATAAGTTACATAATGGAAATATTATCCTCATTTTAAGAATGAAGATGCTGATCTGTTTTTGGTGGAAAGGATCAAGCATTTTTTAAATGTTTGCTTTGTACTTTACAAATAATATCTCACAATTTTAGCTGTTTTCAACAGTGAGGTGATTCAAGGCAATTCTAGTAAACTTGGGATGGAAGATGCTATCCAGAAAGAGAAAATTATAGAGACTGAATGAGGATCAAAGCATAGTATTTTCACTTTTTTGTTTACTGGCTTTTATTCTCTTGTTTTTTCCCTTTTTGATGTGATTTTTCTTGTACAGCATGACAAATATGAAAATATGTTTAGAAGAATTGCATTGCTTAATGGAACAAAATGACACATCTAAAATCCCTGAATACCTAACATAAAGAGATTATTTAGCCATATCAGGCAAAGATATTCAAAATGGAATATTTAGCAATGATATAGAATTATTTCATTTGTCCTTTTGTTTTACTCATAATATTCTACTGATCAAAAATCTGAGTAAGACAGCAAAATACTCTTTGTGCATTGTTTTTTGGTACATTCAGTCCAATAGGAAATTATATCAATGGTCCAAGTTTTTAATCTTCTGAATCAATTAAGTCTTAGGAATGGTTTCAATGCCTTTGAAGGATACACTAGCTAAGGGAGAGAGCCTTAGGAAAATCTGGCTCAGTCTTTATGACAGAGCTCTATGACATATTGTTCTTAAAGCATCATAAGGAAAGAACATAAAAATACAAACCAGATGTTATGAAATTAAGCCTATGGGAGTCAAGCTACCAACCCAGTCTGGGTCAGGCCTGCCCTATTGTAGATAAGAAGGATAAATTTGCTTCTTAGAATTTTAGAACTAGAAGTGTTATTTTTCCACATCTTGGGGATTGATTGTAAATTAATTGATATTACTAATTAGAAAAATAAATACATACATGAAAGGGGCAATGAGGTACTGCTCTCTTTGATATGTGCCATGGAGCCTGTACACCATGTCATCTGGTAGGGCGGGCCCAGAGGTAAAAGGGGGCTCGGCCTCTGAGACAAGAGATTGTGTCTGATAGGAGTTAAAGAAACTGCTATAAGTTTCTTGAAATGGCAAGGGGTGTGTCTTCTTGCTAGATCTCCTCCTGGGATGCAGCACTAATTCCAGAAGCCTCCCGTCTGGGGCTCCACCTATGCAGTTCTGAGTGTACTGGACACAGGCAATATTAGATGAGAGGCAGCATAAATAGACAGCCCTGAGCAGAGCTCACTCTCTTTCTTGCACTCCTTGCTCTTGCTTCCTGATACCCCCACTGAGAGGATGACTGAATAAAGAGGGAACATTTGCACCTCCTGGTACGAGTGTCTCTGTGTGATCTGGATTGGTGCCTGAAGACTGGCAAGTTGGTCTAGCCATGTCCCCGAAGGGTGAGCAGAGAGAGTAGCTTAAAGGGATGCTACAAGTGGCAATGGAACAGGTACTATGTGGCTAGGACCTCACCTTGTAGCAGGCCTACAGGGTGGGAAGAGAGATAGAACTCAGCTCTAGTAAGTAGAAAGTTAGGGGTGGGACAAACTATTGTGAGGGTCCCAGACCAGGAGGTGCTAGGGAAAGAAATTTATAGAATAGTAAAGCAAGCAGGATTGGAAATGGATTTTTAAAAGTGGGAGGTAGTAGGTAGTCAGATAGCCTCCTATGATAAGGAAATGCTGGAACCATTCCAGAACAGCATCACCTCATTTATCAGGTGATTAGAAGCACTTTAAGAGATGCAAGCCACAATCCATTAAAAGTAGATAATGAAATGCAAAGGGAGAATCATAAAACAAATGAGGATTATAAAACAAATGAGGGTTGTAAACTGGCACTCACCGGGACCAGCCATGCCCATAAAATGGAGCAGGCAGAAGTTAGTTGTGGGAAAGAATTAGGAAGTAAACAAGAAGACAAAGGAGGTGGATGTGACGAAAAAGGACGAGGTAGTCAGGAAGAAGCAGGAAGAGGATATGATGGACCAGGAGGAGGTAGGGATAAGATAAAGAATGAGGAAGTAAACAGAGAGACATATGACCTTCAGGAAAAGGACAGTGATAAGATATGAGAGAAGAAAGCGAACAAAAGGAAAGTCGCCTCTGTCTCCAATTCCCCGCCCTCCCTGAGGAGATATGTCTTCTGTCTTCTCCCTCTGTGCCCTCTTGTGGAGGCTTTGGAAATTCCCAGACAATTTAGGACAAATGATTCAGAAAGCAGTAAAGGAAGGAAAGAGAGTTCAATCGGCTCCCAAGCAAAAAAACTGTAATGAAAAGAAAAAATGCTAACATGACAAGTGCCAATATGGCTGATATAAACTCAGAGGAGGAGTCAGGAAGTGAAGCAGGTAGTGAGAAAGAGGAACAAAAGAGAGGGAGGAAACAATCAAGAGAATGGCCACCCCCCACCTCCGTTTTCAGGCATTTCAGGCAGGTATTCTGCCCCAATAGCCCCACCCTCTGGATGGAAGGTGCTAAAAACCTTATCTGCTGTCCTTCAGCAAGCAGCACAGGAAGGACAGATGGATGCAGATGAATGGCTTCATGACTATCCAGTATTTGAGGACAACCAAGGGGGAAGAACTTGAGCTCCAATAGAATGGAGAAAAAATGAAATCAGTGGCCCACATGTATGGTATAAATTCCTCTTATATATAAGAACTTTTATCCTCCTTAGCAGAAAGCTTAGTTTTAACCCCAGATGATAGGAAGAGTATTGCTAAATTCTGCCTTAAACCTGGGGAGTTTTTGAAGTGGATGACTCTGTTTGCAGACTTGGCAAAAAAACTTTGTGAGGGATATGCAGAGCTGTACCCCTCAAGATGATTTCCAAAAAAAATAATAGGAGCTGGAAGGTATGAAAGAAATGAGGATCAAATGCAATATGATGCAGCAGTATATGCAGCTGTGTCCCAATGTGCCCAATGAGCATTTAGCAAAATTCAGGCTTTGGGAAAGCAGAAATCCTCAGTGACTAAAATTAAACAGGGTCCAGATAAACCTTTTCCTGATTTTGTGGTCTACCTACAGGAGGCTGTTGAGAGATCAATGGGCAGAGGAGAAGCCTCCAGCCTCCTTATACAGAAATTGGCACAGGAGAATGCTAATACTAACTGCCAGAAGGCCATGGTTACTCTAGATTGGGGTGGGGGGGGAGGAGGCTGGCCTGGAAGAGATGAAAAAGAGACGTGATAATGTCGGCTCCAGTGCCTTTCAAATGGATGCCCTCTCGGCTGCTATATCTAAAGGGGTTATAGCCAAAGAACTGCCCTGGCAGTTTGCAGACAAACAGGGAGTATTCCAACTCCTGCTGGTCACAGGTCTCAAGTACAATCTATGGGGCAGGGACATATTGAAGGCTTGTGGGGTCTCAATTTATATACCACCTCCATAGGATTTTTAATTGGGGTAAGTGAGTGTTTGGGCACCACCTTTCATATCATGCCCACACCATTAACCATTAATCTAACACCCCAGTTTGAGTGCTCCAGTGGCTTCTCTCAGTGGACAAAGCCCAAGTCTTCCATGAAATTATGCAACAACAGTTGAAGATCAAACATAGAGAACCAATGTCCTGCCCATGGAATAGCCCTGTATTTAAAGAAAAAATCTGGGAAATTCAGGATGCTAGTGGACCTTAGGACTGTTAATGCTATTATTGAATCTATGGGAGCCATATAGTCTGGCATGCCATCTCCTAATCTAGTATCCACTGGCTGGCCAGTTATAGTAACAGATTGTTTCTTCTCCATCCCTCTGGCCCCAGAGGATAAGAAAAGATTTGCTTTTATTATTCCCTCTATAAACAATGCAGGGCTCAATCTTTGCTATCAATGGAAAGTTCTCCCCCAAGAGATGTAGTGTAGTCCCACTTTATGTCAGACATACGTAGTACAAGTGCTAGAACCAATTGGGAAGGCATGGCTTCATGATACTGCATTATATGGATGATATACTTTTATCAACAAGCAGTGGGAAAGATCTCTCTACCCTGCTGAAGGAGACCATAAGTGTTCTTGCTCAACATGGACTGGTAAAAATAACTATCACATCATTTACTTGGGACTCCACATGGGAACTTCTGTAGTTACTAATCAGATGCCTAATTTACAATTAGACAAGGTTAATACTCTGAACCTATTTTAGAAACTAGTTGGACAAATTCAATGGTTAAGGGCTCATGCCCCTATTCCTATTTTTTTTAATGCAGCCTTTATATGACATCTTGAAAAGAGAGTCTGATCTAAACTCCCCTTGTAAATGGACTTCCTCCATGAAGGACGCAATTTGTAAGATCATTGCTTTTGCTTCTAAATCTATAATGGCAAGATGGGACCCTACGTGTCCTGTAGAGGTCTCTTTAGTAGACCAAAAAAGTCTTTTCCCAGTATTACATCAAAATAACAAAATTTTGGAATATGTATACATGAAAAGACCACAGAAAATATTACCGAACCATATTGAAATGCTGGGAGAATTTGCCCTTGAGACAGTAAAAAGAGCTTTTCATTTAACAGGGGAAAGACTCTTACTGTATTTATCTTTTGAACCAGGAGCTAGAGAAGTCATAATGCCAACTTGTTGGCCATGGGCATGTTGTGCCTAATGGGCTACATTAAGCCAGCATTCTACATGCTTACTCCTTCCCTTGCTAGGTCATATTCTGGTACAGCCCCCTTGTAAGACAATTGTTGATAAGCCTGTGCAAGGTGCAAATGGCTTTACTGATGCTACTAAGAACCACAAGGCTTCAATTTATCTTGAACACTCAAAAGAGATTTGGATGTTAAATTCCTTATGATTCCAACCAGAAAAATGAGCTTTTCACTAATCCTCCAGGCCTGTAAAAGATATCTTAAACCCATTAACATCATATCAGATAATTTATATGCTGTCAGAGTGCTGAGAGGTATTGAGGTTTCTGTCCTACAACCTCAGAACTCTTCAATTGCTAACCTTCTCACAATTCAGCAAGATTGTACAGACTAGGAAACATCCTATTTACACCCTGCATGTATATTCTCACCAGTGAGGTGCAGTAGACATATTTGCAGGCAATGAGGTGGTGGACCAGGCTTTACAATGCTCCCTTCTCACTGTTGTCACATCCCCTGAATGTGCCCATGAATTTCTCCACTTACCCACTAATTCTCTATGTTGTCTTTATGGCCTCACCTGGGAACAAGCCCAACAGATAGTGAAGCAGTGTGTTCAGTATGTTCCATTTCTCTCTCCTCCACTTAGTAATTAACTTAGTAAAGGAGTTAATTGCTGTGGTTTATTCCCCAATGATTTGTGGCAAATAGATGTGACACATGTGAGGCCTTTGGGCCGCAGTGGCCTCCTGTGAGAACACTCCTTTGGTCATTAAACATTTATATAGCTGTTTCTCTTCTCATGGAGTTCCTAATACCATACTAGGTCAGGCCCTAGTGGAACAGGCCCATTGTACTCTGAGGGCCACCCTTGTTAAACAGAAAGAGGGAGGAAGTAGACAGAATCCCCAATGTCCCACATAGATGGACATGGATAAGGGCTTATATACTTAGAATTTTTTTATGCCTACACAGGGATACTGGCCCCTCTCCAGGAATGATACCTTTGGTACAATCTTATAGACAGGACAGAAAACTAGGCTCTTGAAAACAGCACTTCAAGCACCAAAGAACACACAAAAAGTCCTTTGGAAAGACATAGAAGACATTGGCAAGATCCATCCTTTGTACTTTGGAGAGGGCTGGGATATTTATGTCTTACAGGTCCCGATGGGGAAGGTCGCTGAAGCCCAGAAAGAAGAACAAGGAAAATTCCCCCTATTAAAACAGGAGCTGAAGAAGAAGAGAAGAAACACCCAAAATAGTGCCATAGCAGAGAAATGACTACCCTTGCTGGACTGGCTTAGTGATTGGATCCAACATACTTCCTTTCCCATCCCCTTCTATTGTATCCCAGGGCTCTATGTAGCCCCATTTTTGTAGTGTTGCTTCTTTTGCTTTTGCCAATTTTGCTAGGATGCTTTATACATATTCTTAGAAATTCTAGAGAGGTGCTAACAGAAGAGCTTCTCATTCATCAACATGAGAACATGCAGTCTTATTAATAAAAGAGGGGGAGATATAAGGGGCAATGAAGCAGTGCTCTCTCTTTGAGATGTGTCATGGAGCCTGTATGCCATGTCAGCTGGTAGGGAGGACTCAGGAGGTAAAAAGGGGCTCAGCCTCTGAGACAGGAGATTGTGGCTGATAGGAATTAAAGAAACTGCCATAGGTTTCTTGAGATGACAAGGGGTGTATCTTCTTGCTAGATCTCCTCCTGGGATGCAGCACTGACTCCAGAAGCCTCCCATCTGGGGCTCCACCTATGCAGTTCTGAGTGGGCTGGGCATGGGGAATCCCAGAAGAGAGGCAGCATAAATAGCCCTGAATAAAGCTCATCTCTTTCTTGCTCCTGCGCTCTTGCTTTCTGCTACACCCACTGAGAGGATGACTGAATAAAGATAGAATGGTTGCACCTCCTGGTCAGTCTGTCTGTGTGATCCAGTCTGAAGACTGGTAAGTTGGCCTAGCCATGACACCAACAGGTGGGTACATAGAGAGAGTAGCCTAAAGGGAAGTTATACATATAGGCATATGTTCATATACCTTTATAAATAAAGATTTTCTCCCATTTTTTAGGTCCTAGATTTTTTTAGATTTAAGTGGTACCGGCATTATTAACCTTACTTAAGAGATGAGGAAATGGATGGTCTGACAGACTAATTGACTTGCTCATGAACACAAAGCTGACAAGTATCTGAATTAGATTAAAATTCAACTTTTTAAGTTGTAGGCCCAGCACTCTCTTCTGTTTTAGACATTTATTTCTGCCATAGAATATGAGTTTGCATTCCTATTCATTTCTCTCTTTAGTAAATAAGCAAGGCCATTTTTTTTGTTGTTTTTAGCAGTAACCAGCAAATTTGTCCTGTCTCAGAAGATTCATGTCTATATAATTGACTATTATCTGGTATAACTATGTTGCCTTAAATCAATTATTTCTTTCTTTTCACCTCTGAAACCCATGGAGTTTTTCCTGTAGCTTTCCAATTTTAACTGTATAGATAAATATCCATTTGGACACAAAATCCCTATAATATGTGGAAGCAGAGATAGAATTTTCAATATCTGCCATGCTTGCCAATCTTGAATAAATCAAGAAGTATTTCAATCTTAAGTTCTCAGTATTCTTAACTTATTACTTTATTCAAAGATCCCCAAATGTAGATCTGGAAGCAGGATTAATTAAAAAAATCATGTTCCCCACATTGTTCACCATCACCTGCAAGAAAGGAAGTGTCTCTAACAAACAGCAGAGATGTGATGTTTCCTATCCAAAAGAGAAAGCTGGGAAGTCATCTTTGGAAATGTTGCTATACAACTACCCCAGCTAGAAGTCAGTTTGAAGGGCCACAGTGTTATAATTCTATTTCCAAGAAGTTGTAAAGACCAATAAATCTCTTTAAAACAAGTTCATCTTATGTATATATGTTGTTGTTGAGTCATTGTAGCTGTGTCCAATTCTCTGTGACCCTATTTGGGGTTTTTTTGGCAAAGACTCCAGCATATAGGTCTTCCTGACTCCAGGGCTGGTGCTTTGTCCACTGCTTCATATAGCTGCTGTTATTTCACAGATAGATTTGAGAAGCATCAGCATTGCTATTGTTGCTTTTATACAGTGATGTCTGATTACTCATGACCTCATTTGGGGGGTTTTCTTAGCAAAGTCATTCCCTTCTCCAGTTCATTTTATAGTTGAGAAACTGAGTCAACAGATAAGTAACTTGACTTATTAAGAGTCACACAGCTAGTAAATGTCTAAGGTTGGATTTGAACACAGCCCCTTCTGACTCTGACAGTGTATCTGCTGTATCATCTTATGTATGACCTTACTTCTTTCTTTTCTTCCTGTTCTCTCTGAGATACCGCTTAATACTCAATTGTACAGCATTTAATAACAAATGTAGGGATTGAAATGGATAAGAGAAACTAATCAAATCTCTTTGAGTGAGGTTACACGGGTAGTTAGCAGCATATGTGGTATTTAAAGCAAATTCTCTGTTTCTTAACCTAGGGTTCTTTGCACAACATCGTTCTGTCTCAATTGATTTTATCTGCTTATTAGAATGTTAGCTACCTGACATGAGGAGTTTAAAAATACTTTTATCCACAGTGGCTTATCCATTTCAGAGTCTACTGAATCCAGTATTTTTTCCTTTACTGTCTGTATAATTTCATGAATTGCTTCCATGCTCCATTGGCATATATGGTAGAGGATATGGATAAAAATTGCTCAGGATAAGCAGCCATGGATAGGGCTATAATGACTTATTGGAAAGACTACCGACATTGGTAAGATCACATATGCTGTAGGAGGAAGTTTATCAGAGGATCTTAACTTTGGAGCTGAAACATCATTTAGTCCTTAGACATCATTTAGTCCCACCACCTAATTTTTCAAATGAGGAAACTGTGGTTTTGAGAAGTCATTTTTCTATTTGTGACCACACAGTAAATAAGACCAAAAGATGGTCTTCTACCTCCAAAAACTGTTATTTCTATTTTTTCTATCTTAAATATGGGTTTTACCTTGTTCTGTATTTTTAAGAAAAATTTTATTGGATCCTGAGGATATTTTTTTTTTCAAATTCTTAATTTTATAATTCCAGTCAACTGGAAAATAAGATTAGATATGCTGCCCTGAAATTCATTTTATAGGCAGGTAACTTTTCAGAAACCTATTTATTCCTTAAAGTGAAATATTTCTCTATGTTATTTCCTAGCTTATCAAACTGTGACTAAAGTTTGCCTTTAGCAGTTTGTCATTATCTGCAATAATATTTCTAAGTCACATGCTCTTTTTTTAGCAGACAAAACTCAAAAGAGAATATGGAAAAATTAAGACTAAGAGTACAAATGGTACATGCTAATAAAAACAATGTTTAATGTGTTTGTTAATATAACACCTCTGCACCTCTTTTATGGGGGTTGGGGGGATGGGTCGTAAGACCTTTGGTCCATTGGTAGGAGGAGCTCCTAATGAGAAACTCTGGCTACTAATGCAGGTAAACATCTTTGTAACTTCTAGTCTTTAGAATTTGCATGGGATCCTAAGGAAGTGAATCAACTTTCCAGAGACTGAGTGAATTTCCCTGAGTCATAATGCCAGTATAGCCATCTTCTTTATTCCAATCCCTATCTGAATCGGCCAACCTCCCTTCCCCCCCACCACACACACATCATGACATCTTTCAAATAAAAAAATTGCAATGTGTTAATTATATCCACCTTATGTTAAGGCAGCTAGATGGTGCCATTCTGCACAGAGTGCTCATCTTGAGTTCAAATGTGACCTCAGACATTTATTATTGTATGACCCTGGTCAAGTCATTTAGCCCTGTTTGCCTCAGTTTCCTTACTGAGCTGGAGAAGGAAATGGCAAACCCTCCAATAACTTTGCCAAGAAAACCCCAAATGGGGTCATGAAGAGTCAGACACTACTGAACAATGAATGCAATCCCCCCCCTTTTTTTTTTCCATTTCGTACTCCCTTTTTTCCATGGTTCTATTTTTCTAACTTTTATTCCTTTTCTTCCTTCTTTCTTCTCTGCCTAAAAACATGTCCTGATCTCTCCTAGCCCAACAAACAAGCAAAAAGGTGCCTTGACTGCAAATTCTTCAAGCTCTTATCCTATTTTTTTCCTATTTTGCTGTTCAGTGTCCAGAAATAGTAGTATAAATTAAGTGCCTCCATTTCTATACCTCTGACTAATTCATCATCTATATGCAATTTGACTTCTGTACCTACCGCTAAACTGAAACTGCTGTCTGCAAGGACACCAATAATAGAAATTCACATTTATATTTCATTTAAAGGATTACAAAGCCTTTTTTTTTTTTTTAAAGAACCTGTGAAGTAAATAGCACCAGCATTGCTAAATCCATTTTGTTGTTGTTATTGTTTGGTCATTTCATGACCCTATTTGAGGTTTTCTTGGCAGAAATACTTGGAGTAGATTGATATTTCCTTCTCCAAGTCATTTTGTAGCTGAGGAAACTGAGGCATATGGCTAGTAAGTGTCTGAGGCCATTATCTGAACTCCAACAAATGACTCCCGTGTTCTATTCACTGCACCACCTAGTTGTCCATTAGCTAAGCTAACCCACCCTAAATTTAAACAGCTTTCATGGTCAGTAAGCTTTTTCTTATGGCTAATTTAAGTCAGTATCTGTGTAATTTTCACCCATTTCCTTCTGGGTTCAAGCAGGATATATGCCATCCTTCTTCCCTATAACTTCCTTTTAAATCCTTGAAGTCAGCTATCATGATCTCTCAAAGTTTTCTCTTCTTTAATGTGATCCTATCAAAAAGATTACATGTGGGGAAAAAAAATGAGGCAATACATTGATTATCCCTTGATTATCTCAGATTCTCTCTTTGATACCACCACTTCATATAGGCTGTTTTTCCCACACAAATACTTCACTGTTTTATCTCACCCTGTTCATTATAGTGTACCACATACAGTTGGATTAGTTAACCTACAGCTTCAATTGAATGATGAGAGAGAAAATCAGATTGCAGAAGCTTTTAAGAAGAGGGAAAGTTGGAGGTATCTACTGTAAATGACTTTTTCAAAGAGTTTAGCCAAGAAGAGGCGAGAAGTTTGAATATAGCTGAGAAGTATTTTAGTGAAAGTGCTTTCAGGAATGGAGAAACTTGGATACATTTGAAAACATCAGGGAAGCCCTACAATATAGAATGACGTTACTTTAAGAGTAAAGGAAGATGATGGAATTGGAGGGGGTGGGGGTAGACAATGTTTAAGAAAACCTGAAGGGATGGGATGGGATATAGGCCACGTAGCTAGGAGATATCCCTGAAGCCATATGACTTTTTCTGTTTCTAAGTCCAACACTAATCCTTACACTAGTGAGCTGTCCTAACCCCATTTTGTATTTATTTATTTTTTAGTTATGTCTGACTTTTTGAGACCTCATTTGGAGTTTTCTTGGCAAAATTACTGGAGCACTTTAACATTTTCTTCTTCAGGTTTCATCTTACAGATGAGAAAACTGAAGCAAACAATGTTAAATGACTTGTGCAGGGTCACACAGAAATGGACAGTTTGAGAGGCTAATTGACTTGCTCACCATCACATAGCTAGTAAGTATCTGAATTAGGATCAAAATTCATTTTTTTCTAACTTTAGGCTCAATATCTTTCAATGTTTCTAGACTTTTTCTCAATCGCCAAAAGATCTGTCCAAGAAACCTTTTAAATTTTTATCCTTCTTGAATTCCCTATGGCTTTTTGATACCTTTGATCATTCCTTCCTCTTTTCTCATATGCCATGACATCTTTGTCTTGTGAATTTTCTCCTATATCTCTGACCAATGCTTTTCTAGCTCTATTGTTGGTTCCATTTCCTCTTCCCACTCTCTACTGCTGGCATCTCCTAATGCTTTGCTCTTAATATTCTTCTCTTTTCTTGCTCTCTTATCCATAGTGATCTGCACTTCCATAGTTTTTTTTTTTTTTTTCCCCTGAAGCAATTAGGATTAAGTGACTTGCCCAGGGATACAAGTATTTAGGACAACTAGGAAGTATTTAGTGTCTGAGGTCGAATTTGAACTTATGTCCTCCTGATTTCAGGGCTGGTACTCTAAACACTGTGCCACCTAGCTGCCCCCTTTCATAGTTTTAATACATTTATATAAATGATAACTGAAGTCTATAACCCCCATCCTTGAGTTCTCCCCTCAGCTTTCCTCTCACATTTCCATTTTTCAAAATACTTTCTTTTTCTTGTTTGTTTTCCCCCCTGCAAAAACAATTTAAATTATTGATGACCTTTGGAGGACTGGAAATAGCAATTCTCATAGTACCAGACTGGTAGAGGTTTAGGATCCTTCATGGAAAGGGGTAAGGATTCAATCTCCAGCATATTAATATATCACTGTATCCAGAAATACAACAGCATCTGGAATGAAGAAAATCTTTTCTTAATAGCATCAAGAATTAAGAGCAGCTGAAGTCAACTTTCAATATAAGATTGAAAGTTCCTGTTTATAGCTGATGGGGCAGGAATTAATAGCTTGCATCACTGGGGCAAATACATACATTAATTTGTTCAGTAATTCATTTTAGTATTTTATTTTTGGGAGCACTAAAAAGATCTTATCATTAAAAAAATTCTATAGTAGAAGGCTTCAGGATGCTGTTGAATCAAGTCCATTGAATGGTAGATAATCAGTATTTCTTTTGGATAGTTTCAGAGTAAACTGGAAAATAGCATAAACTGGGAGAAATATTATAGAGCAAAGTATAAAGAATTAAAAGAATAATTATAAAATGAAAATATTAAAGAAAAAACAGATTTTGAAAACCTTTAGAATTGTTGGCCTATGTAATGATAAAACATGACTTCAAATGAATGCCACTTACCTCCTACAATAGAAGTGATAAACTAAAACACAAAAAGAGTTTTTGGAAATGCCAAATATGGGGATTTGTTTCATTCCATTACATAGCTGTGTGTGTGTGTGTGTGTGTGTGTGTGTGTGTGTGTATACACACGCACACACACACACACACACACACACACATATATATATGTACATATTTTTCTTAACACATGTAATCAGAGGTTAAGGTCATTTACATAAGATTTTTCTTGTTGGTGGAGACTGATTGCTCAGTACTCCTTGCTGGGATGGATTTGGCTAAGAGCCTAGGAAAGGAAAGATTCATCTCTATCATCAGGTTTCTAATTTTAAGAGAGAACACACATGTTGTTCCAGATTCTCTTCTGATAAGGGAGAAAAACACTGGAAAGAAGCCATTTTGTAGGTGAACAGCCATGTTGATCATGTCCCTATACCTAATTTACTTAGTGGGATTTGGGGAAATTTCCCCTCAGGTGACATCTCTTTTTTGATGAACTATTTCTGTAAAGGGCAGGAACTCTGGAGAAATATACTTAAGGCTCAATATGATTAATTTAATCCTACAACAAGGTGTTAACTCAGTGGAATTAATATAATGACTCTCTAGTTTACATGTACTTAGTACTTAGTACTTAGCATAGTTCTACAAATTGACACCTGTTCTACAAGATTGACACCTATGATGATGTATTTGTAATAAAGTATTTAAACTGAGGACAAAGTCAACCACAGAGATTTCATCTTTGATCAGCCTCATGGTGGCTCTCCTGCTTTCTGTACTTTGAGAGAGAAGATCTGAATAGCCTCTGGTGGTTCTCCTACCTCTTGCATTCCTCCACTGAAACCAAGACCCATTCTGGAGGACCTCCAGAAAGCTAGCTGGGCCCCAGAAGAAGGAAAAAGACTGTGAAGGAGATAATAAAGACTTTGGACTCTATTCCTGACCATTCTCGTGGTTATTATTCTGCTGAAACCAAGGCTGGTCCCAAGACCTCCAGAAAGCTAACCAGAACATTACACTTTGGCGCCCAAAGTGGGGCTAAGGATTTATACTGAGCAGTCCAGGCTGATATGAAGAATTAGACAAAAAAGAAGTTAAGTGCAGTACTGATGAAATTAAGTATAGTGCTACTTTACAACATGAGCCATTAGAGCATTCCCCATCTCATCATCCTCCCCCACAATTTTCCCTTTGTGAGTGGAGGGAGGAGGAGGAGGGAAAAGGGCAGTGACACAATCAGTACCACCCATGAAGCAGCTTTATCCACCCCCTATGACAAAATTACAAAAGGCACTAGCTAAAAAAAGACAGGATATGTCTGATTTAAAAATAGAAGCATTCCCTATTATTCAGGTCACAAAAGGAGAAGATACACTCTTTTTGATCTGGAAATTATCAAAGATCTGAAAAAAGGTTGCACTCTTTATGGGACTACATCATCTTATGTTAAGATGATATTAGAGAATTTGGCTTATAATCCTTAGTGATTAGAAATCTATAGCAAGGATATGTTTAGAACCTGGACAAAACTTGTGGCTTTCAGAGTATAGCGAACTATATAGAATACAAGACCAATGAAACAGGCAAACTGGAGTTAATATACCAATCACCTTTGATCAACTAGCAGATATAAATCATTATGCAGACACTTTAGCACAGATTAATTACCCTTTGATAGTATATGAGCAAATTGTTGCTGCTCCTATCAAAGCATGGGGCACTCTCCTGGGAAAACAAGATAGAGGGGAAACCTTCATGAAAATAGAGCAAGGTCCAAATGAACCCTTTGCTGATTTGGTGGGATGTCTGCAGACAGCTGTCATATGAACTATTGGTGAAAATGCAGCAACAGGAATAATGATAAAACAACTTGCTAGAGAAAATGCTAATGAGGTTTGTAGAAGAATTATTGTAGGATTACATAAGAATGATCCTTTAGAGGAGATCATAAGACACCATGCCATAGTGGGCACAAATGCCTTTTATACCCAGGCTATGATGCAGAACATGGGAAGACAGGGTCTCTCTTGGCAAGGGACTTCCAGAGAGTCAGTGCTTTTAATGTGGTAAAGCTCAATGTTAGCATAGAGAAAGAGTGAGAGGACAGGGTAGGAGAACAAGACCCAAAACCCTATGTCCAAAATGCAATAGAGGCTTCCATTGGGCCTCAGAAGCAGGGGCCTAGCTCCAGGGCCCCAGTAGACATTAGAATGTAGATTGACTTAGGGAAATGAGAGGCGGGGCTAAGCTCCAGGCCCCAGGCTAAAAACAGGTGGGGCATGATGGCAGCCAAGGTTACACCCAGAGAGTCTTTAGAAGTTCAATATTCAGACATGATCAATCAGCCAAAAAGCAATCTGATGGAAGAAAGGGATTACATGATCTATCAGCCAAGAAATAATCAGATGGGACAAAGGGATTGCAATTAGGGAAAATAGAATTGTAGGCAGCTGGTACACCTTAGATATCCCCTGGAGAGGTGAAATCTGTCCCTGTCCAGCCTATGGATCCTTTGCCTCTAGGCACAGTAGGCTTGACCATTTCACCTCCTGAGTCTGACTTTGTCCCCAGTTTAAATACTCTATTACAATTACATCAATTGTAGAACTATTACATCATCATGCTAAGTACTAAGTATAGGTAAACTAGATAGCCATTGTCTTATCAATTCCACTGAGTTAACACCTTGTTGTAGGATTAAATCAATCATATTGAATTAGGAAACTCACATGCTAAACTAGATAATCTTATTAATTCTACTACTTGTTGTAAGAATCCTTGTTTCAACTTCATTTCTCCAGAATTCTTGCCTTTTACATATTTCTCTTTCAGTGGGAAAGCTCATTCACTCTATGTGTTTTCTAGTGTAACTTATCAGTATAATTGCTCTGGTTTCTATTTGTTATTTTCATAGATAAATGGGTTCATATGCTATTCACAATGTACAATCTTTATGTAACTGAAATTTTGAGGCATTTTTTTTCTTGTAAAAGGATAGTAATCAGGGATTGAACTTAAAAATTATTTCCTTAAGAGTAACAATATTGGGAATGAATGGCAGGTATTATTCTGGTCTGATATGTTATCTTTGAGGAAAGCAGAATGACCAGCATTGAGCAGGCTGATTTCAGAAAATCCTGGAAAGACTTAAATAAACTGAGCAAATCCAAAAGAACATTGTACACAATAACACCAAGATTATATGATGATCAACTGTGATGGATTTGGCTCTTCTCAACAATGTGTTGATCCATGGCAATTCCAATAGATTTGAGATATAAATCAAGAAAACTATGGAGATTTAGTGTGGATCAAAACACAGTATTTTCACTTTATTTTTGTTATTGTTTGTTTTTTCTTTCTAGTGTTTTTTCCCTTTTGATCTGATTTTCATGTGCAGCATAGTGATTATGCAAATATATTTAGAAGAATTGCACATGTTTAATTTCTATCAAATTGCTTGTTATCTTGGAGAGGAGAGAAAGAGGCAAAAAAATTTGGAATACAAGGTTTTGCAAAAGTCATTCTGTGCTAAGTACTGGAGATACTAGGACAAAAGAATGAAAAGATCCCTGCTCTCAAAAGAGCAATCTTGTGTGAAGCCTTTCATGATCCTTCCCATGGCTTAGACAAGTACTTTAAAAGCCCAACGGGTAATTGACTTAAACCTACTTTGCTTCAGAAACAGTCATGTTCTGGCCTCTCATCCTATATCTGCTTATACTATATTTAATACTTTCAGTTCAACAAACATTTATTATTTGAGCATATTTTATTAACTTTATATTTATGTATTTTTACACATGTTATTCTACTCCATTAAAATGTAAGCTCAATAAGGGCAATGATCATTTCATTCTTTGTACTTGTATAACCAGTGATTGGCACATAGTAAGCAGGCAATTAATAAATGTTTGCTGATTGATTAAATGTCTTCTAGTAAATGGGTTAGTAAATGATTAACAATTGGCTCTGTACCCTACATAAATTTTTAAGTTTAATCTGCATCAACATTTTCTCCATCACTTTCCTGGTCTAGATAATCAACAAAACAATAAATTAAGTCCTGATTTGTAGCATTTGTCAATTTATTTTATATTTCATTTATATATTTAATTATAATTAATTAATCAATTTATATGAAGTATAAATTCTCACACTAAAATTTTAATAGTATTTTATTTTTCCAAATATATAGAAAGATAGCTTTCAACATTCATCTTTGCAAAACATTACATTATCAATTTTTTCTCCCTCTCTCTCTTCCTTTTCCCTCCCCAAGACAGAAGCAAAACTGAAGTGAGTAGAACAAAGAGAACATTGTACACAGTAACAACAAGATTATGTGATGATCAATTTCAATGGATGTGGCTCTTTTCAACAGAGAGGTGATTCAGACCAATTCCAATAGACTTGTGATGGAGATAACCATATGCAACCAGAAGGAGAATTGTAGGGAGAACTGTGACTCACAACATAGGTTTATGGGTTTTTTTTTTGTTTTTTTACCTTTTTTGTTGTTATTTGCTTGTTTTTTCTTTTTAATTTGATTTTTCTTGTGCAACATGACAAATGTGGAAATATGTATAGAAGAACTGCATATGTTTAACATCTATTAGATTATTTGCTGTCTAGAGGAGAAAGGATGGGGGAAGAAAGGAAAATTTGGAGCACAAGATTTTGCAAGGGTGAATGTTGAAAACTATCTTTGCATGAGCTTTGAAAGTAAAAAGCTATTTTTTTTAAAGACAGAAAGCAACCATGTACAGTTTTTCTAAACAGATTTCCATATTCATCTTGCTGTTCAAGAAAAATCAAATCAAAAGAAAAATAAAACATGAGAAAGAAAAAAAAGCAAACAAGCAACAATAACAAAAAGTGAAAATACTATGCTTTTTTCTACATTCAGTCTCTATGACTCTCGCTCTGGATGTGAATGGCACTATTGGAATTGCCTTGAATCACCTCATTGTTGAAAAGAACCAAATCCATCACAAGATCTTGCTGTTACTGTGTTCTGCTCATTTCTCTTAGCATCAGTTCATGTAAGTCTTTTCAAGTTTTTCTGAAATCAGTTTGTTCCATTGCATTCATATATAATAACTTATTCAGCTATTTCCCGATTGATGAGTATCCATTCACTTTCCAGTTCCTTGCTACTACACAAGAAAGGGTTGCTACAAATATTTTTGCACATGTGGGTCTTTTCCCCTTTTTATGCTCTCTTTGGGATACAGACCAAGAATAAATACTGCTGGATCAAAGAGTATGCACAGTTTTGTTGTCCTTTGGGCATTCACACTTAAAATTTAACAATAGTTCTTACCAGTTGCCTCCAGGATAGCCTTACACAAGAGGAATATTAGAGGCCTTCCTCTAATTTTCCTGTTTTTTACAAAAACACCAATAAAGCATGTGGTCTGGCCATCACTTACCTTTCACACATGCCATATGATCACCTTTTTCCTCATACATTTTTCATTTTGTGCTTTACATTTCTCTCTTGTTTGTAGTATGTTGTATACACAATGTGCCCCTCCATTTGATAACTAAGAAATGGTAGTCCAAAGACTTGTAGAGTACTGAGAAGCTTTACAGGTGTTTATTAGGAATGCTTTCTTTAAGACAGTTGGAACATAATAAATAGATATAATGGAAACAGCAGACCTTTATGGGCAGTTAAGTAGAGCAGTGGATAAAGAGATGGAACTAGAGGAAAAAGACTCCTCTTCCTCAATTCGAATCAGACCTCAGCTGTGTGACCCTGGACATGGCACTTCACTCTATTTGCTACAGTTTTCTCATCTATAAAATGGTCTAGAGAAGGAAAAGGCAAACTACTCCAGTATTTTTGACAATGCCAAATGAGGTCATGATGGATTGGTCCTATTAAAACAATTGAACAACAACAATAAAAAGATAGATATAGCAATCAACAACCAACATTACAAAAAGTATTGACATGCTAAAGTAAAAATAAACATGAAATTAGAAAAAGGGATAAAAATGAGAAGGCATCAATGCATTAATTACAAAGCTCCAGTCCATTACATTTAAGCAAATGATTCCATGAAATAAGATATGGATCAAAATAAAGATGTCAATTTTGGGTTGGTTTTTTTTTTTAATTTAAATAATATAAAAAAGACTGATGTAGTGAAGATGCCAAGAAAGCCTAGAAATCCCCTTAGCCAGCAAAAACTTGATTTCCTTATCAATAAAAGAAATATGGCAGCCAATGGCAACAATGCATTACAGTAGCATTTTTCAAATTAATTAAGGGTTCCTGAGACCCTTTTTTGAGGAAGGAAAGGGTCTTTAAGGTCAAAACAATATCATAATAATGTTAAGATGTTGTTTGCAGATAAAGATACTCCTCCCTTTGTTTAAAGCACATATTTCTGTGAGGCTGTATTTTCTACATATACTTCAACCAAAGCAACATACTGCAATAGATTGAATGCAAAATCAGATATGGGGATCCAACTGTTTCCTATTAAGCCAGGTATAAAAAGATTTATATAGTTATTTTTCATAAAAAATGTTATAATGCTTAATATTGTTATATTAACATATGTTATATAATGTGTTTGTTATTATTTTAGTGAGTTAACATATATTCTTAATTAGTTTTAATTTTTAATACAGTAAATATCAATAAATATAACCTATGCAAGGAAAAGCTCTTTGGAGACCTCAATAATTTTTAAGAATGTAAAGCAGTTCTAAGATTGAAAAGTTTGTAACGTGCTGGCATAAAGTACAAAATTCATTTGCAAAAAATCATTTGGAAAAATGTGACAGAAGATTCAAAGTAATATTGCCTCATAAAATAATGAAAAGCAATGAAGAGGAAAATGATTGTGCGTAAAATTTGGTATAAGTCTCAGCAAACTCAGAGAATAAGAGCATTTATCAATGAAATTGAAAGGATAACAAAGATATAAAATCTAAGGTTCTTTCAGCATTTCTGTCATATCTACATTAGTAACTGAGGATAATGAATCACCCCAAAATAATAGTCACCTCAGTACTATAATGTGAGTATAGATATAGATACAATAGAAGCAACTTGAAGGCGCCATAGTGCAGAGTGCTTGAGCCTGGAGTCAGGAAGACTCATTCTCCTCAATTCAAATCCAGCCTCAGACTGGCAGTGTGACTTTGGGCAAGTCACTTAGAACTGTTTGCCTCAGTTTCCTCATTTATACAATGAACTGGAGAAGGAAATGGCTAACCTCCCTAGTGCCTCTGCCAAAAAAAACTCTAAATAGGAATATGAAGAGCCAGACAAAACTGAAAAATGACTGAATATACAATGTGAGAAGGTAGAAATTACACTTGAGAAGATGAAATCTGGACTAATGGTTGGACCTGATCATTTTTCTTCATTGAATTGCAGTACGAATTTGGAATGGTTATAAGAGACCCTCTATTTCAAATCTTGCCTCTAGAGTAATCTCCTCTTTTGTGGTTTAGTCCTTTTTCAGTTTTTCATTTTTTTTCAGGCCACAATTGAATTTAAGTCTTCACCTGCTCCTTCCTTCTAGAACTACACTCTACCCATTGTACCATCTAGCCACTCCAACAGCATCCTCTATGTGACATATAGTAGTCATTTGGCCTTCACTTGAAGACCTCTAATAAAGGGGAGTTCATGACCTCTTGAGGCAACCTATTCCAAATTGGGATCATTATGAAATTGTTCCTTTCTATCAAATTTGAATATGTCTCTCTACCACTTTTACTCACTAGTATTTCTGGCCTTTGGAACCAAGCAAAACAAATCAAAATCACACTATAGCATATGTGAATACATTCTACATTTGTAAATAGTTTTTATCCTCCTCTCCATTCTCAAGTATACCCTTCTACAGCCTAAATATCCACAAAAAATAATTATCTAACAATTAGTATAGTAGATAGAATGCTTGAATTAAAATCTGGAGACCTGAGATTGATTTTGTACTTCATTAAAAAACTGTGCTATAAGAAATTATGAGTTGGTTGATTGTGAAAAAAAAAACAGAGAATAAAGAAGAGTAAGATATCAACATTTTTTCAAATAACAATTGTGAATGACTAAGTTAATCTAAGGAAGATGCTGTCCATCTCTAGAGAAAAAACTGATATATTGAAGTATGGTTTTACAAAGAGTGATACTTAGATAGGCAAACAGATAGAGATAGATAGATAGATAGATAGATAGATAGACAGATAGATATATCAAATGGTGATCTTTTCTAGGGAGGGAATGAAGAAAGGAGACAAATTGGAATTTAAAGTATAACAAAAAATTAAAAATAAAGATTGAAAAAAATAAAAGCAAAGGAAAGCAATCCAGGTAAGATCAGCAAGAACATCCCATCCACAAGAGTTTGGTCATCTTGGAAGGACTGTCCTATGATACCAGTTACTGCAAACATGATGGAGACATGACTACTAATTGGTTGGGAGAAAGAGAATAGGGAAGGAGAGATTGAAGAAGTAAGCTGTGGATTTTGAATGTTGAACTGAAAAGGCTCAGGGCAGCAGACTTGTATAGTTCCCCAAGTATAATTAAGAGGCTGGAATGGCCTCTAGTTTCTTTCATTTGCTCCAGACTCCACCAATTGCATTCGCTCAACTTTTAGGGATCTCCAGAATCCCAGTTCCATTTGGTGACTTAATAGTTAGATTAGCTTTTACAAAGGAGTATTTTCTTCAAAGATATATCACATACAAACTATACAAATATTCCTCCCCAACAATTACCCTTAAAATCACCTCAGGAAAAGAATGCCAGGATCTTATCTGCAGATCAATAGGGAGAAGGAAGGCACATTTTTTTTTCTTCCTGTAACACATTTCAAGGGAATATAAGATGTTATTTAAAGATGAAATAGGAAGCTACCCGTTCCTCTTTGGTGTATGGGGGAAGCTGCACAGTTATCAATGGAAACCATCAAGGAGAAGAAACCTCTAAATAAATTTTAGTAAAGTTTTTGGGCAAAAGAAACTGAATACAAAAGTGAACATGAATTAGAAAGGCTACCAATAGCATCCAAGAGATGCCCAGGAAAAAGAATCTCAGACAAATCACCTGATATAAGCAGAGTGTAAGATTTTGAAGGAAAAAAAGTTCAAAACCATTAAGAACAGAAGTAGACTTGGCAATTCTGCCCATACAGATTAGAACATGAAAAGCTCGGCAAGGCAAGTTAAAAAAAGTTAAGATGAATTCAGTTGTGCAAAGTAGAGAGCAGAGGGATTCAATAACACTGCATGATTCAATGATTTAGACACCCTAGGCTGAGGCTGGTGCCAAGGGGTAAAGAAAATTGGTGGAGGAAGAAGGGAGAGTATAAAGAAAGGAAACCAGGGAATTGTTCCATCTGATAACTTCTTTTTTAAAAAACTAATTTTTGTTGCCCACTAAATTCAGAGTTTCTTCCTTCTGGATAACAAATGTTGTCAACACTTACAATCTTAGCTCCGTGGGACAAAGCACTTACACTTTACCAACCACCATATTAAATACTAGTGGAAGTTTTACAGGTGTTTATTACAGGTGTTTCTTTAAAAAAAGATAGTTGGAAGTAATAAATAGATATTACAGGGGCAGCAGACACTTATGGACAGCTAAATGGAGCAGTGGATAGAGAGATGGACTAGAGGAAGATTGGCAAAATTAACTCTGCCATTTTTTACAGAATATGGAGGGATGATAGTACAGTGGACAAAACTCTGGCTCTGTAGTTAAATCCTATCTATGACAATTAGAACCTAAGTGACCCTCAGACAAAGTCTTTCATCTATCTGGCTTCAGTTTCTCCATCTGTAAAAACACGAAGCTTCTCAACTCCCTTCAAGTCCTAAAGTTATGATCCTATTGATTATATTGTGTAGGCCATCTGGTCCTTCACATCTGCAGTAGAATGTCTGAACTTCTTTGCAGAGCCAACTATAGTCATTATAATTAGAAAGCATTCAGTTTTGTTATTATTTTTGTTTTTTTTGTGTGTGTATATTATTATACCTTTGGAAAGAGAGTGAGAAAAGTGTGTGTGTGTGTGTGTGTGTGGGTGTGGGTGTGTATGAGAGAGACAGAGACAGAGAAAGAGAGAGAGAAGAAAGGAAAAAGGGAATGAAAAAGAAAGAAAGGAAGGAAGGAAGAAAAGAAGGAAGAAAGGAAGGAGAAAAGGAAGGAAGGAAGGAAGGAAAAAAAGAAGGAAGGAAGGAAGGAAGGAGGAAAGGAAGGAGGGAAGGAAGGAAGTTTGCTCTCACAGATAATGCTACTATAATTGTTTTGGTATATCTGAAACCACTATTTCCTTCCTTCTGTCTTTGACTTTGTTGAGATAATCATCAAGTAGTAAGATCTCTGATTCAAAAGATATGGACATTCTTTTCTTTTCTTTTTTAACTGTAATTCCAAATTCTTTCCAGAATGGAAAACTTCATCAGTAATATTTTAATACTATTTTTATTCTCCACCCTGCCCAAATAGACTATTTCTCTCCTTTGTAAATGATTTGATTTTAAATATTTAGGATCTAAATTTCTACATGGTAGCAAATTCTACTAACAATATACCTTGTGCCCACTTATTCTTATTCCTAAATTGACTTCATAATGAATCATTCTATAACATGTTATGTCATCTCATTTTTGGTCAGACAATATATGAATGATATTAGCCCTGGGAATTTTCAATGGAAAACTGTAAAGGGCTGAAAATCAGAGTTGATGCACTGAGGTTGGACAATCGAGCACTTAAGACTAATTACCGATTGGATAATACTCTAATATGCCTGGAAAATGGCCTTTCCCAATATTCTGTGCTGGTTCAATCTTTTGATGTATACAGAGAATTGTAGGAAGGATTAGGGGGTGGAGTAAGACAAGCCAGAGTCACTTTGGTAGTAGAGGTGGAAAAGGAAGGTAGAAGAGATTCTGTGTCCATTCCTTTCACTTTTACTCCTAAAGACCAAGAATAAAGACCAAGGACTTTTGCTTATCCTGACTCCAGCTGATTCTAAGGTATCCAGGGTACTAACTCAGTCTTCCCATTTGGTGCCCAATATGTGGACTAAGAACCCTAATTTCATTGAAGAAATCCCCAGTGACCAGGAAATAGGGTGAGTATTTTAATAGACAAACAGGGAACTTACTTTGTTAAGGGTTAAACTAGTAACCTTTTCTAGCTGAAATGGGGCAAATATTAGAAAAAGATTCTCCCCCAGCCCCAGCCTTAGCCCCACCTCAACCCCCAACAGAGTGCTTTTAGAAAGCATACTTAAGATGATCCAGGGACAAGGCTTAATTGTAACTTGGGAGCAAATCGCTAGACTCTTGGGTACATTAGAACGCACGTCCTCTTGGTTCTTAAAGAAAGAAGAACTAGGGCCAGATAATTGGAAACTAGTAGGAGATCAACTATGTGAATACTACAATGATAAAGGTCCACATTCAATTTCCAAGGAGACATTCTATATATACAACATAATAGAACTGGCCTTAAAGAATCCTGCAAGTTATAGAAAAAAGAAAAGTTTTAAGAACAGCCAGATGATGAAGTATGAGTAAAAAGAGGAAGACAAAGAACAGATTAATAGCAATATCACTAGAGGGCATGAGGAGTTAAGTAAGGTTCAAAGGCATGGTGATTCTTGCTCTCACAAGACAGCTTCAACTCTGCCTATGGAGCAGATTTTTGAAGGAGGAGAAGTAGTGGGAGGGGCAGTGATACTATCAGCACTTTCCCCTCAGCAACCACCCTCTCTTATGACAAGATTGCAAAAAGTACTACTTAAAGCCACAGAAGAAGGGCAGGATTTATCTGATTTGAAAATAGGAATGTATCCTGTGATTCAACAGTTTAACTCTTCAGGTCAAGAAAGCAGAAGATACACTCCTTTTGATATAGAAATACTCAAAGACTTGAAAAAGGCTTGCGCTTTATGGGGCTACATCAGTTTATGTTAAGATGTTATTACAGAATTTGGCTTATGAAGTCTTAACCCCTTGGGACTGGAAATTTGTAGCAAGGACATGCTTAGAACCTGGACAAAACCTGTTGTGGCTTTCTGAATATAGTGAGTTCTGCAGGATACAAGCCCAACAAAATAGTCATAGTGGAGTTAATCCTCCAATCACCTATGACCAACTAACAGGTGTATATTCTTATGCAGACATCAATTACCTCATAGCAGCATATGAGCAAATTGCTGCTGCTGCTATCAAAGAATGTACTTTTCTCCCCAGTAAAAATGACAAGGGAGAGGCCTTCACAAAAATAGCACAAGGGCCAATGAACCCTTTGCTGATTTTGTGGGACGTTTACACAGCTGCCATACAAACTAATCGTGAAAATACAGTAACAGAAATTATGATAAGGCAACTTGCTAAAGAAAATGCTAATGAGGTTTGTAGAAGAATTATATCAGGACTACAAAAGGATGCTCCTTTAGAGGAAATCATAAGACACTGTACCACAGTGGGCACAAATACATTTTATAGCCAGGCTATGATGCAGACTTTCCAAGAACCAAACATAGGAAGATAGGGTACCTTTTGGCAAGGGACTTCCAGAGAGATTCGTCAATGCTTTCAATGTGGTAAAGTAGGGCATCTGAAAGCTCAATGTTGGCATAGAGACAGAGTAAGAAAGCAGGGTGGGAAACAAGACCCAATACCCCATGTCCAAAATGCAACAGAGGCTTCCATTAGGCATCAGAATGTAGACTGTTTCAGGGAAACGGGATGAGGGGCCCAGCCCCAGGGACCAAGGCAAAAATACTTGGGGCATGATGGCAGCCAATGTCACACCCAGAGAGTGCCTAGAAGTTCAGTACCCAGACATGACTAATTAGGCAGGAAGCAACCTGATGGGAGAAAGGGATCACAACTGGGGAGAATAGAGGTATTCAGCTGGGAATACTGAGATACTCCCTGGAGAGATAAAATCTGTTCCTCTCCAGTCTATGGATTCCTTGCCTCCAGGCACAGTAGACTTGGCCATTTCACCTCCTGAGAGCACTTACAAAACAGTGTCCATCCATATACTGATGTGGGAAACTGGGGAATGTGTAGATAATATCCCAGTCACTAATACAGGTAGACAATGTGTGATTTATCACCCAGGAGAAGTAGTAGCATCAGGTTTACTCATACAGAATTCTAATAAGCAACCTGGTGATAGTAACACAGATTCTGAGTCCAGATCACAAAATCCAGGAATATATTGGACAACAGCTGTGATAGCTGACTGAACTATGCTCACTATCTATATAAATGGCATACCATTAGAAGGATTGGTAGACACTGGTGCAGATCGTATAGTCATTAGAGGTGTCTGCTGGTCCAAGTCACTGGCCAAAGATTAAGACAGATACCTATATGTCTGGCGTAGAAAGATCAATAGCAGTTGAAGTTAGTGCTACACCTTTGAGATGGACATTTGAAGGCAAAACAGGAGTTTTTACTCCTTTTATAGTGGAAAAAATCCCCATCAATCTGTGGGGAAGAGACATTTTACAACAATTAGGATTACAAATGAGTACTTCGTTTTTTTAGGCAGGGCTGTTGTTGAAGGCCTGCCAACACTTTACCTGTTCCTATCCAATGGAAAACTGATACACCAGTGTGGATAGAACAGTAGCCCTCAGGTAGCAATAAAATTCAGGCCTCATTAGATATAGTACAGGAGCAACTTGACCAAGGACACTTATAACTTTCTTTAAGTCCTTGGAATCCCTCAGTATTTGCTGTAAGAAAAAAATCTGGAAAATGGAGGATGTTGACTGATTTAAGAAAGGTAAATGAACAGATGGAAACTATGGGAACTCTTCAGCCTGGACTTCCATCTCCTACTCAATTGCCTAGATGCAGTGGTCCTCAAAGTGTAGTACAAAGAATTATTGGGGGCTCTGAAATCCTTTCAGAGGGTCTACAAATTCAAAATCATTTTTTATTTATAATATAGTAAATAGCTATAAATATAACCCATGTGAACAAAAATTCTTTGAACAGATCCTCGATAGTACTGAGAACAAAAGTTTGAAAACCACTGGTCTAAAAAATGGCCTCTTTGGGTTACAGACATTAAGGACTGTTTCTATTCTATCCTGAAGATAAGGAGGATATGAAAAGACTTGCCTTTTCAGTGCCCAATGTTAACTTAGCTGAGCCTTATAAAGGATAGGAATGGACAGTTTTGCCACAGGGAATGAAAAACAGTCCTACTATGTATCAAATGTATGTTGCTGCTGCTCTTACTTCAATAAGAAAAGCATTTCCAAAAGCAATGTTATTACATTACATGGATGATATATTAGGATGTACACCTGAGGAACATATGTTAGAAGTATGTCTACAAAAGACCATAGAAACACTAAGGAACTACAAATTGCACATAGCTCCAGAAAAAATTCAAAGACATGCTCCTTTTCAATATTTAGGATATGAAGTATACCCTAAGGTGCTTACAATACAAAAACTTTTCTTAAGAACAGAGAAGCTAAACACTTAAATGACTTTCAGAAATTGATAGATATTCAATGGATGCATCCAGTGTTAGGCTTGACTACCTATCAATTGCAACCATTATATGACATTTTACGGGGAGACAGTGCTTTAAACTCAACATGGCAGCTTGCAAAAGAAGCTCGAGAGGCTTTGAGAGAAGTTGAACTAGCTTTATCCAATGTGATTGAAAGAGTCACTCAAAAACCTTTGAAAATATCAGTTTTTGCTACACAAGATGCATCCACAATGGCCCTTCATCAAGGAGACAGTGTGTTCTTCATCAAGGATGAACAACATAAAGCCTTACTCCTTACTCAGTGCTTGTGGCTAGAATTTTATTAAAGGGCATTAAGCAAGCAGTACAATTATCTGTGATAAGACCTGACAAAACCTACACCTTTTATAGTAATGAACAAATTAATGTATGCTGTGAAACCATCCCAGAGTGGCAAATTTTATTAGCCATGGCTCCAAATTTTACACACAGGTCTCTATTAAAGATAACCAGACTATTACATAATTGGCGATGGATTCTTTTTAAATTTTTTTTATTTTTTATTATAAATTTTTATTGACAGAACATATGCCTGGGTAATTTTTTACAACATTATCCCTTGCACTCACTTCTATTCCGAATTTTCCCCTCCCTCCCTTCACCCCCTCCCCTAGATGGCAAGCAGTCTTATACATGTTAAATATGTTATAATATATCCTAGATACCATATATGTGTGCAGAACTGAACAGTTCTCTTGTTACATAGGGAGAATTGGATTCATAAGGTAAAAATAACGGGAAGCAAAACGAAAATGCAAACAGTTTACACTCATTTCCCAGTGTTCCTTCTCTAGGTATAGCTATGGCGATGGATTCTTGAAGAAAAAGTTTCTAAAGTTCCTCTTAAAGGACCAACTATCTTTACAGAATGCATCGAAACATAATATTTGTGCTGTATACTCTTGTAACTTAACCTTAAAGAGAGTAGTCAGAACTCCTTTTCAGTCCACTCAGCAGAATGAATTGTATGAAACCATTTTAGCTCTTACTTATTATCCAGGAGACATAAATATAATATCTGATTCAGCCTATTCAGTAGATGTGGTACAAAGAATTGCTACAGCCCAAATAAAATTTGTAGCCTCTAATATATATCAGCTCTTTAAGGAACTTCAAGAGCAAGTGAGAAAGCATCCAGGTAAGATTTGTATCTTGCATGTTCACTCTCATAGTGGACTTCAGGTCCTATTTTTGATGGTAATTCAAAGGTAGATAACCTTCTACCTATGCTGGTCAATACTCCTTTATTTCAAGAAACCCAAGAAACTCATTTTAAATATCATCAGGCTGCTTGAGCTTTATGTTTACAATTTTGAATAACAAGAGAGGAAGCTAGGAGCATAGTAAAAGCTTGTACAGCTTGCCTTCCTTTCCACGCTCCTACACTGCCTCCAGGGAAGAACCCTCATGGTTTGAGACCCAATGAAATTTGGCAAATGGATGTGACCCATTATAAATCTTTTGGTCGCTTGTCTTTTATCCATGTAGTGGTAGACACCTTTTCAGGATTCACTTTTGCAATACCAGCAGCAAAAGAGACAGCCCAAGTGGTCACTGAATTCCTTATACAAGCATTTGCAATTATGAGTGTGCCACAAGCAATAAAAACAGATAATGGACCTGCATATATTTCTAAACATTTTGCACACTTTTATGTACAGTATAAGATTTTACACACCACTGGCATACCCTTTACTCCTCAAGGACAGGCAATAGTAGAGAGGAGAAACAGAGACATTAAGACACTCCTCCAAAAACAAAAAAGGGGGGAGCCACAGGTACCCCTAGAGAACTTCTAAATCTAGCTCTTTATGCTATTAACTTCTTGATTTTTAACAAAGATGCACTGGCTCCGGCAGACAGGGTTTTATAATCCACCAAAAGGGCAGTGTCCAGTGCAAACAGCTCCACTATCTTTAGATAATCGCCAGGTGATGTGGAGAGACCCAGAAGGTGGTGAATGGAAGGGACCAGATAGGTTAACTGCTTGGGGGAGAGGGTTTGCTTGTATTTCCACAGATGGAGAAGGAATCAGATGGGTGCCAATGAACTGTATTCACCTTGTCCATCAGAGAGAGATGGAGCAGACCCTTGAAATGAAGAAGACCCAAGAAACATTGGGTGGTTCCATCGCTGACTGTGGCCACCACTGAAAGAGCATGGCAGTTATGGCATTTGACTCATGGACATCAAAACTTGTTGGACTTCAAAACCCTCAGGAATCATTGGAATCCCTGAGACATGAAAAGATTGTTGTAGGACTTCAAAACTCTCAGGAATCACTGGATTCTCTGAGACATGATAAGACTGTTGTAGGACTTCAAACCCCTCAGAAATCATTGGATTCTCTGAGACATGATAAGACTGTTGTAGGACTTAACAATTGGACAATACTCTATTAGCATATGCTTGGAAAATAGTCCTTCCAACTATTCTTTGCAGGTTCAGTCTTTTGGAGTATAAAGAGAATTTTGGGAAGGAGTGGGGTGGAGACAAGCCAAAGTCACTTTGACAGTAGAGGTGGAAAAGGAAGGTTGTGGAGATTTTGTGTCCATTCTCTTCACTTCTACCCCTAAAGACCAAGAATAAAAACCAAGGACTTTTGCTTATCCTGCCTCCGGCTGATTCTAAGGTATTCAAGGTGCTAACTCATTTTTCACAGAAAACATAGCTATAAACTGAAAATAACATATTTTCTTTTAAACTATCCTTTCTATCATTCATAAGCAAGACCTAAAAGCATTTTCACTTCAAATTGTATATTAAGTAATTGCTTGAAAATGTGCTCAAAGCCTTGAGAAACAAATCTATTTTTTATAAGAACACCATGATAATCTGTAATGTATTTCAAAAGAAATCACCTCAATTTAATTTAATATCCCTCTCCTTCCTCCCCACTTTGTTTTTTTCTTGCCTCTTTTATGTAAAATAATTCACCCCATTTTACCTCACCATTTCTCTTTTTCCTGACATCCCTGTCTCACCACTTAATTTTATTTTTTCTAAATCATCTCTTCCTATTCAATTCATACCTGTGCCATATCTACAAATACTCCTTCTAATAATGAGAAAGTTCTTCTTTTTATTTATAAGCATTATTTTCCCATGAAGGAATATAAACAGTTTAACATTTGAAGTCCCTTATGATTTCCCTTTCCTGTTTACCTTTTTATTCTTCTCTTGAGTTTGAAAGTCAAATTTTTCTATTCAACTCTGTTCTTTTCACTATGAATGATTGAAAACCCTCTATTTCATCGAACATCCATGTGTTTCCAAACCTCTGAAAAATTATATTCAGTTTTTCTGGGTAGGTGATTCTTGGTTATAATCCTAGCTCCTTTGCCCTCTGGAATATCATATTCCAACCCCTCTAATCTAATTTAATGCAGAAACAGCTAAATCTTATGATATCTTGACTGACTCCATGATACTTGAATTGCTGTTTTTTTTTTTTTTTTTTTTTTGCTGCTTGCAATATTGTCTCTTTGATCTGGGAGTTCTGGAATTTGGCTACAATATTCCTGGGAGTTTTCATGTAGGGATTTCTTTCAAAAAAGTATTTAATGCATTCTTTCAATTTCCATTTTAGCCTTTGGTTTGAAAATGACAAGACAGTTTTCCTTGATAATTTCTTGAAAGATATTATCTAAGCTCTTTTTTGATCCTGGCTTTCAAGTAGTCCAGTAATTTTAAAATTATCTCTCTAGGATCTCTTTTCCAGGTCAGTTATTTTTCCAATGAAATAGTTTAAATTATCTTTTATTTTTCATTGTTTTGGTTTTGTTGTATTGTTTCCTGATTTCTTATAAAGGTAATAGCTTCCAATAGCTCAATTCTAATTTTGAAGAAATTATTTTCTTCAGTGAGTTTTTGTACCTCCTTTTTCATATGGCCAGTTTTACTTTTAAAGGAGTTTTTTTCTCCTTCAGTGAACTTTTGTACTTCTTTCTCCATTTGATCAATTCTGTTTTTTTTTTTAAATTATACCTTTTTATTGACAGAATATATGCATGCATAATTTTTACAACATTGTCTCTTGCATTCACTTCTATTGCAACTTTTCCCTTCCCTCCCTCCACCCCCTGACCTAGATGGCAGGCAGTCTTATACATGTTAAACATGTTAAAGTATATCCTAGATACAATATATGTGTGCCGATCTGTATAGTCCCCTTGTTGCACAAGAAGAATTGGATCCAGAAAGTAAAACTAACCTGGGAAGAAAAACAAAAATGCAAGTAGCCCACATTCATTTCCCAGTGTTCCTTCTCTGTCCATCATCGATCAATTGCAACTGAACTAGATCTTCTTTCTGTGGAAGAGATCCACTTCCATCAGAGTACATCCTCATACAGTATTGTTGTTGAAGTGTATAATGATCTCCTGGTTCTGCTCCTTTCATTCAGTGTCAGTTCATATAACTTTCTCCAAGCCTCTCTGTATTCATCCTGCTTGTCATTTCTTACAGAACAATAATATTCCATAACATTCATATACCACAATTTACCCATTTTCCAATTAATGGGCATCCATTCATTTTCCAGTTTCTAGGCACTACAAAAAGGGCACCACAAACATTTTTGCACATACAAGTCCCTTTCCCTAACACTGCTGGATCAAAGGGTGTGCACAGTTTGATAACTTTTTGGGCATAATTCCAAATTGTTCTCCAGAATGTTTAGATTTGTTTGCAACTCCACCAACAATGCATCAGTATCCCAGTTTTCCAACATCTCCTCCAACATTCATCATTATATTTTCCTGTCATCTTACCCAATCTGACAGGTGTGTAGTGGTGTCTCAGAGTTGTCTTAATTTGCATTTTTCTGATCAATAGTGATTTGGAATACCCTTTCATATGAGTAGAAATAGTTTCACTTTTATCATCTGAAAATTGTCTATTCATATCCTTTGACCATTTATCAATTGGAGAATGGCTTGATTTCTTATAAATTAGAGTCAATTCTCTATATATTTTGGAAAGGAGATTTTTATCATAACCTTTAACTGAAAAAATGTTTTCTCAATTTATTGCTTCCCTTCTAATCTTGTTTGCATTAGTTTTGTTTGTACAAAAGCTTTTTAATTTGATATCATCAAAATTTTCTATTTTGTAATCAATAAGGATCTCTAGTTCTTCTTTGGTCACAAATTTCTTCCTCTTCCACAAGTCCTAAGAGGTAAACAATTCTATGTTCCTCTAATATATTTATAATCTTGTTCTTTATGCTTAATTCATGGACCCATTTTGATTTTATCATGGTATATGGTGTTAAGTGTGGGTCAATACCTAGTTTCTGCCATACTAATTTCCAGTTTTCCCAGCAGTTTTTATCAAACAGTGAATTCTTATCCCAAAAGTTGGGATCTTTGGATTTGTCAAAAACTAGATTGCTATAGCTATTGACTATTTTGTCTTGTGAACCTAACCTATTCCACTGATCAACTAATGTATTTCTTAGCCAATACCAAATGGCTTTGGTGACCGCTACTTTATAATATAGTTTTAGATCAGGTACACCTGGGCCACCTTTATTTGATTTTTTTTTTGTTAGTTCCCTTGAAATTCTTGATCTTTTGTACTTCCAGATGAATTTAGTTATTATTTTTTCTAGTTCATTAAAAGTTTTTTGGAGTCTGATTGGTATAGCATTAAATACATATATTAGTTTAGGTAGTATTGTCATCTTAATTATGTTCACTCAGCCTGTCCAAGAGCACGTAATATTTTTCCAATTATTTAATCTGACTTTATATGTGTGGAAAGTGTTTTATAATTTTGCTCATATAATTCCCAACTTTCCTTTGGTAGATAGATTCCCAAATATTTTATGCTATTGACAGTTATTTTGAATTTAAATTCTTTTTGTATCTCTTGGTATTGGATTTTGTTGGTGGTGTATAAAAATGCTGAGGATTTATGTGGATTTATTTTGTATCCTGCAACTTTGCTAAAGTTGTAGATTATTTCTAATAGCTTTTTATTAGAATTTCTTGGTTTCTTTAAGTATACCATTATATCATCTGCAAAGAGTGATAGTTTGGTTTCCTCATTACCTACTCTAATTCCTTTAATCTCTTTCTCAACTCGTATTGCCAAAGCTAGCATTCTAATACAATATTGAATAGTAATGGTGATAGTTTGGCAACCTTGCTTCACTCCTGATCTTATTAGGAATGGTTCCAGTTTATCCCCATTATATATATGACTTACTGACGGTTTTAAATAGATGCTCCCACTATTTTAAGGAAAAGCCCATTTATTTCTATATTCTCAAGTGTTATTATTAGGAATGGATGTTGGATTTTATCAAATGTTTTTTTTTCATCTATTGAGATGATCATATGGTTTTTATTAATTTGGTTATTGATATAGTCAATTATGCTAATAGTTTTCCTAATATTGAGCCAGCCCTGCTTTCCTGGTATAAATCCTACTTGGTCATGGTGTGTTATCCTGGGGATGATTTTCTGTAGTTTTTTTGCTAATATTTTATTTAAGATTTTTGTATCAATATTCATTAAGGTGATTGATCTATAATTTTCTCTCTCTGTTTTCAACCTACCTGGTTTAGGTATCAGTACCATATCTGTGTCATAAAAGGAATTTGGTAGGACTCCTTCAATCCCTATTTTTTCAAATAGCTTATATAGTGTTGGAGTTAATTGTTCTTTAAATGTTTGTTAGAATTCACATGTAAATCCATCTGGTCCTGAGGATATTTTCTTAGGGAGTTGATTAATAGTTTGTTCTATTTCTTTTTCTAAAATGGAACTGTTTAACCAATTTATCTCTTCCTCTGTTAATCTGGGCAAGCTATAATTTTGAAGGCATTCTTCCATTTCATTTAAGTTATCGAATTTATTGGCATCAAGTTGGGCAAAGTAACTCCTAATTATTGCTCTAATTTCCTCTTCATTAGTGGTGAGTTCTCCCTTTTCATTTTTAAGACTAACAATTTGATTTTCCTCTTTCCTTTTTTTAAATCAGATTTACTAGTTTAATCTATTTTGTTGGTTTTTTCATAAAACCAACACTTAGTTTTATTTATTAATTCAACAGTTTTTTTTTTTACTTTCAATTTTATTAATCTCTGCTTTTAGTTTTAGAATGTCAAGTTTAGTGTTTGACAGGAGGAGGGTTTAATTTCTTCCTTTTCTAGATTTTTTAGTTGAAGCCCAATCCATTGACCTTTGTCTTTCTCCATTTTATGCAAGTAGGCCTCTAGAGATATAAAAATTCCTCTTATTATCACTTGGTTGCATCCCACACATTTTGATATGACATCTCATTATTGTCATTTTCTTTGGTGAAGTTATTAATTATGTTTATGATTTGCTGTTTCATCCAATCATTCTTTAGTATGAAATTATTTAATTTCCAATTTTGGGAGGTCTATTTTCCCCTGGCTTTTTACTGAATGTGATTTTCATTGCATCATGATCTGAAAAGGATGCATTTACTATTTCTGCCTTTCTGCATTCGGATTTGAAGTTTTTATGTCCTAATATATTTTCAATTTTTGTATAGGTTCCACAAATTGCTGAGAAGAACATGTACTCCTTTCTGTCTCCATTTAGTTTTCTCCAAAGATCTATCATACCTAACTTTTCTAGTATTCTATTTACCTCTTTGACTTCTTTCTTATTTATTTTGTGGTTTGATTTATCTAATAATTCTGAGAGTGCAAGGTTGATATCTCCCACTATTATAGTTTTGCTGTCTATTTCTTCTTGCAGCTCTCTTAATTTCTCTTTTAAAAATTTAGCTGCTACACCAATTGGTGGCTGGGCTCCTGCACGCCCCCCACTGAGACCAAGCTGGTCTGAAAGACTCACCAGAAAGCTAGCCGAGCCCCAAGTGAAGGAGATAAGAGATTCATTCCATCTCTGTGTTGGTTGGAGGCTGAAGAAAGCAGAGGCAGAGGCTGAAGGACAGAACCTTTGGATTTGGCAACCACGGAGGGAGCTCTTGGAACCAAGCAGAGAGATGGACCTCTAAGCTAACCGGGCTATATTGGAGATAATAAAAGATCTGAACTTTTATCATCTGGCTGCATTTGGGAAGATCACCACATTTTGGCGCCCGAACAGGGACCGACAAAATCCTGATTCCAGGGAAGGCACCCAGAGAGAACTTTTATAATATTTTAAAGAAGAACAAGAACTCCAACATTTTGAACTCCAACTTTTACTTCCTCTAGATAGTCAAGTTCGACCGTCTTCTCAGTGCTCCGCCAGGGCCGTGGGCCTACCCCGGCGGGGCCAATCCGAGGACCTCACTAAACCATCCAATCGGTAGTAGCGACGGGCGGTGTGTACAAAGGGCAGGGACTTAATCAACGCAAGCTTATGACCCGCACTTACTGGGAATTCCTCGTTCATGGGGAATAATTGCAATCCCCAATCCCCATCACGAATGGGGTTTTCTCCCATAGTGCTCTCTGGCCCAAAGAGCTTCAAGGGAGGTGTGAACTCATAAAGGTACAAAGTTTACTTTGTGAAGCTGGCATACTTGTGAACTCCAATGAGTAAAGGTGTAAACACAAGCCTTGTATTAATTAGTCCTACTTAGTACCTTGTTTCAGGTTCTGCCCAAAACATCTTCTTGTAAGATTAGATCAACTTTAATTAGTTAGCAGTTTGTAAGGATTCCACCATCTCCCCCTTTCTTTTGTTTTAGAACATAAGGTGGTCATGACCTCCCTGATTTCTCAAGGAGGTGAGAACCCCACCTAAAAGGTTTAATAATATGTTTAATATTGATATTGCTTCATTATCTATGTTATCCTTTAGTAAGATATAGTGCCCTTCCTTATCTCTTTTAATTAGATCAATTTTTGCTTTTGCTTGATCTGAGATCAGGATGGCTACCCCTACTTTTTTTACTTCACATGAAGCATAGTAGATTCTACTCCAGCTTTTTACCTTTACTCTGTTTGTATTATCCTGCTTCAAGTGTGTTTCCTTTAAACAACATATTGTAGGATTCTGGGGTTTAATCCAGTCTCCTTCTGCTTTATGGGGATGTTTACCTCATTCACATTTATGGTTAAAATTACTAATTCTGTATTACTTGCCATCTTGTTAATCCCTGCTTATGATTTTCTCCTTTCCTTCCTCCTTACCCCCCTCTCCTGTATTAAACTTGTGAGCACCACTTGCCTCTCACAGGCATCACTTTTTAGGATCCCATCCCCCACCTTAGAGTTCCTCCTCCTTTCTTAGCCCTTTTCCCCACAATTTCTGTATTCCCTTCTGCTTAGCTTACTCCTTCTCTTTTCACTTTTCCCCTCCCCCTTTTCAATGAGGTGAGAGAAGTTTCTTCATAAATTGAATATGTCTAATATTTTTCTCTTTAAGCCAATTCTGTTGAGAGTAAGTACACACTATGTTCATCCCCATCCCTTCTTTCCTTCAGATATAATAAGTTGTCTTTGCCTCTTCTTAAGATGTAGTACCCCATCTTTCTGGTATAATTTTTCTGGTATAATTTCCTTTCCAACTCTAGTTTCTTTTTTACATTATAACTGTAACACCAAATTATACATATGTTCTTTATGTATATTCATAATATAAATATAGTTCCCAAGAGTTCTTTTTATGTTTTTGTGTTTCTCTTGAGTCCTATATTTGGAGATCAAACTTTTTGTTTGGTTTCATTTTTTTTTCATCAGAATAGATGAAATTCACCTATTTCATTGAATGTCCATCTTCTTCCTTGGAAAAAAAATGCTCATCTTGGCTGCATACCAAGTTCCTTAGCCTTTCAGAATATCAGATTCCAGGCCCTTCAATCCTTTAATGTGGATGCTGTAGATTCTGAGTAATCCTTATTGTGCTCCTCATTCTTTACATTGTTTTTTTCTAGCTGCTTGTAGTGTTTTTTCCTTGGTCCTTGTTCTGGAATTTAGCCACAATATTTCTTGGAGTTTTGATTTGGGGTCTCTTTCAGTAGGTGATCAATGAATTCTTTCAATGTTTATTTTACCCTCTGTTTCTATAACATCTGGGCAGTTCTCTTTGATGATTTCCTGGAAAATAGTGTCTAGGTTCTTTTTTCATCATAATTTTCAGGAAGTCCAATAATTCTCAGATCATCTCTCCTAGATCTATTTTCCAGGTCTGTTGTTTTCCCAAGAAGGTATTTAACATTTTTTTTTCAATTTTTTTCAATTTTTTGGTTGGTGTCTCCTCAAGTCATTCATATCCATTTGGTCAATTTTGATTTTTAATGAATTATTTTCTTCATTTATTTTTTATTTCTTTTTGTAATTGTCCAACTGAGTTTTTGAGTGAGTTGTTTTATTCTATGGAATTTTTTTCCATTTCACCAATTTTATTTTTTAGAGAGCTATTTTCTTTTTCCAATTCACTAATTCTGTTTTTCAGGATTTGATTTTTTTTATCCACTCTATCTTTAAATGAGTGGGATGACTTATCCAGACCGTCTTGCCAAGCTTCCCTTTCCTTTCCCCGTTTTTCTTCTAGCTCTCTTGTAAGAGCCTTTTTAATTTCTTCTATGAGAGTCTTGTGTTTTGGGGACCAGTTCATATCCCCGTCTGGGGATTTCTCTGGAGACAATCTGTTTTTAGTCTCCTCAAGGTTTAAAGTCTACCCTCTATCCATATTGAAGCTATCTATTGTCAGAGTGCACTTTAATTTTTTGCTCATTTTGTCAAAAAAGAATGAAAGAAAACAAACTAACAAAAAAAAAAAAAAGCAAATGCAGTCTGCTTTTTTTTTGGGGGGGGGGTGCGGGAGGGGCTGTATGGTCTTCCTCTACAAACTGCAGGAGGTAGCAGTGAGGCACTAGCAGGACAGCAATGGCTGCATTGCATCTGCACTCTGATACTTTGAGAACGTGATGCTGGGTGGGTGTGACCAGGTTCCAAGAGACCCTAGCTTTTTGGATTATAGTCTTTACCCCCTGTGTTATTAGCTTCTCTGCTGATCTACTAGCTTGCTGCTAGGGCAAAGTAGCCACACTGTGGTAAAGTTCTCCCCACAGATTTTCTGCTGGCTGAGATCACACCCCACCCCACCCTCCAGTCTGCTCAGTGTGAGCTGCCTTACGTGCTCTCGCTGCCTGCGTACAGTGTGCACCTGATCTAACCGTCCCCATCCATGAGCAAAAACAGACCTTTTCTGGAAATTTTCAAGGATATCTTCTTTTGGTAATGTATTCGTGTTTTTTTTTTCAGTCAAGCATTAATTCTGAGGCCTTGTCATGAAAAAAAAGTATCTGAGAGCAAGAAAGAGCTTAGATAGATGGTTGTGTCCTCTCCACCATCTTGGCTAGAAGTCCAGATCAATTCTATTTTTAAAGGCATTTTTCTTCTCATTTTTTTTTTGTACTTTTTTTTACCAATTGGCCTAGTCCTTTTTTTTTTTTTTTTTTAAGGTTTTATTTTCCTCAATATTTTTTGTGTCTCCTTTACCAACCTGTTGACTTGTTTTTCATGTCTTCCTTGTATCACTCTCATTTCTCTCCCAATTTTTCCTATACCTTTTTTACTTATTTTCTAAGTTGAAGAGCCTAACTATTCAGGTCATTATGAAACATCACTACTCAACTGCCTGGCAGATTATCTTAATTGACGATATAAATACCCAGGAAGAAATCCAACAAACCTTTAATCTCAGATGCTATAAATCTAACTATAATGTGAAAATATCATCCTTTTTGAGCTCTTCCATGGCCTGAGAGCAATTCATATTTTTCTTGGAAGCTTTCAAAGTAGGAATTTTTACTTTGTTATCTTCTTTTGAGTGTGTTTTTTGATGTTCTTGTTTTCATAGTAATTTTCTATGATCAGATTTTTCTTCTGTTTGCTCATTTTTCCAACTTTTTTTTTTTTTTTTTTTTTTTTTTTTTGACTTTTAACAGTTTATAAAGTTAGGTCCTGTTTCCAGGGTGGAGAATGTACTGTTCCAAGCTTCAGAAAATTTGTACAACTGTTTTCAAAGATTCTTTAGGGACCTATAAGTTTTCTTCCAAGGTGGTATGATCCAAGGAGAGGTGTTTACTGCTTGTGCTATGATCTGTGACCACAAATGCTCTGTTCTGCTCGGAATTATCATGAGGTTCCTCCCCCCACTGTGGCTGCAAGCTTTGATGTAGTTAGTAGTGCTTTTCCTTACTCTGAGACTATTACTTAGGACTGAGACCCTAAATTTGAATATGAGCAAATCAATAGAATCCTGCCTCAGTCTTAGCAAAGAAACCTCTGTAATCTCCTTCTGATCAGTTATTTGATCCTCTTACCATCTATGTGCTGAAACCTCTGGAACCCTCTGCTTCCTCTAATTTCACAACTCTCAAGGCCTGCTCTAGGTCTGGGGCTGGCTCTTTGCTGGGTCCGCTTGTACTGAATTGTGCTCCATTCTTACTCAGATTTCCTGTTTACCTTCAAGTTGTCTTTGGATGTAAAATCATTTAACCACATCCTTTAATGTATTCTGCTGCTTCAGAAACTGTTTTATGGCATTATTTAAAGGTGTCTGGAAGGTTTGGACAAGAAGTCAGGTGAATAGATGTTTTTTTCTTCATCATCTTTGCTCTGATCCTCACTCTTATTTTCTCAAGGCAATAGATAGGCTTATTGTCTCTGTTCTTCAAAATCATCTTCCAAACTTTTGTTCCCATCATTCTTTTGACTTTTGTGGTGGTATAAGTCACACATCAAAGAACAAGTAGAGAGAAATGATTATCTATCTAGATAATACTTTCACATATTTAGGTTTACAGCATCTGAGATTAAAGGTTTGTTGGATTTCTTCCTGGGTATTTATGTCTTCAATTAAAATAAGCTGACAAGCAGGTGAGTAGTGATATTTTCATAATGTCCTTGTAATCTGAATAGTCAGGCTGCTCAACTTAGAAAAACATTAGCTTACTTATTTTTTTCTTTTCTTTTGGCTGGATTTCTGCATCTCTCCAAGAATGGAAGAGTAACAGTCACTTATGTTCCAATGCCAATACTAATTGGCACAGAAGCTTTGACCTGATCCATTTTAGTGATCCTGAGCCAATTTCTTTCTCCTTAGGCAGCCTGATAACTTTCCTTCCTGGGTATTTACCATGTTGGTGCCAGACTTAGTGAAGATCCTTGATCACTTCAATCCTACTGTAGCACTTCAAGTAATCTATTGGTCTCAGCCTTCCTAGAAGCAGGGACTAAAGCTATATGGCAGCACACCCAGCCAAGTTTAATTCTTTCCTGCAGTTTTTTATTTCTGCACATTTTAAAAGAAAAATAACTTTTATTTAAAAAATTAAGGAAAATCAAGATAAAGAATATAATTTTCTCTCAGAATTCTTTGTTTTCATTTCATTTTTTTCCTCTGTTTCCTCACCATGGAATGGAGATCTGGAGGGGAGCCTGGATTCTGAAAAATATGCTAATGAATCATAAGTTCTGATAGTTTTGGAAAGTGTTTGAGTATAGACCTACCTTCAAAAGACCAGCCTAGCTAAGTACAGAAAAGCATATTAGCAGTAAACTTATTAGTTTTTGTTGGATTCTTTGGCCATGGAAACTTAGGAAACCCACAAAAATGCATATTGACCTCAATTCTGTGCAGCCTCCTTCTACTTCTGGCTGAAGATTTTAGAAAATTGGACAAAGGTTACTAAGAATAGCACCATCTTTTAAATTTAAACTTGTTAAGTGTAAGAATTTTGTCCAAAGACTAATGAGTGAACATACTGTTGAAAAAGCTGGATGTTAATCTTACCATTTTTATTATGAACAAAAGTAAAAGATAGAAGGAAGTCCTAGCTCATGGAAAAGTGATTCATAGGCACTCTTTGTATACTCCTTTGGGTAAAGAAAGAAGTGGATAAAATTGGCCAATCATAGGTCTAAGAAGAATGATTTCATGGGAGAAATTGGTCATCTTAGATAGCTCTGCTCATAATAATGTGTTTGCAAAAAGAAAAAAAAAGACTGCCATGAAAGTCATTAAATTTATTTAACTAAAATTACTTACAGAAGGTGAAGAGGTAGAACTATTCCATGAAAACTTTCTAAGACTCTCCTAAATGAATCTATACCTTGAAACTCAGATGATTTCAGTGCAATGGGAAAGGTGGTGAGAAATATATTATAAAGCATGATTCCAGAAAAAGGGAATGAAAGTGGGCAAAGATTGCTAAACCACACAGGAACCTAATGAATTTCCATCACGTACATCCAGTAGGCACTGGATATTTGTTGCTGTTGTTAAGTTCTTTTTCAATTGTGTCCAATTTTTCATGATTCCATTTGGGAATTTTTTGGCAAAAAAAAGGTGATTTGCCATTTTCTTCTCTAGATCATTTTATAAATGAGAAAACTGAGGCAAACAGGGTTAAGTGACTTGCCCAGGGTCACACAGCTAGTAACTGTCTGAGATCAGATCTGAACTCACAAGGATGAGTCTTACTAGTTCCAAGACCAGTGCTTTATCTACTGTGCCACTTGGCTGCCCACTAGAAATAACAAGAACCGAATAATATCACTCACATACACAAAAAAATGAAATTGACTTTTATGAGGTAGGAAGAAATGCATTATTGATGTAGAAGATCTATTTTTAAATCAGCAATCTAATAAGTCACACTACCAAATAGTTAGAGTTAGTATCATAATTACTAATGAAAATAGGTAATGTACCAAAGAAATGCCACTGATATCAATTAAAATAATTTTATATAAAAGTTTAGCCAATGTAAATCAATTATCATTACAAGGAGAATAAAGAATCTAAAAAAGACTTTAGTTAGCACATACAAAAGCAAAAAACAGCAAGAAGACAGAGATGGCCATCTAAGACAATGAAAATTAGACTATAAATCAATTTACAAAATCTTATAAAGAAAGATGATGAATGGTTGTGATCAGTATCACCTCATAAAGCACAGAGAAACAGTGGAGGCTAAAATTAATTAAATGGGAGTTTGACAAAGGATAAAACTGAGCAAAGTCATCTAAAGAACTTTTAAGGTTGAAAGAAAGAGAAAAAAAGAAGGAAAATGGTAAAAATAAAAATTCTTTATAAAAAATTTTAACACATGTTTTTCAATTTTTAGATGGCAATTTTATCTACCTCACTTAGACTCTAACCTCACTGTCCCATATGGATTTTTTGAAGAGGAGGAAATGACACTAAAGGGAATAAATATGGGAAAAGAAGATAGGTTTGATAACTAAAACTAGAAAAGACCCAAGCTGGAAGCAACACAATTGTGAGAATGTTAAGGAATTGATTTGCAATATTTATGAAGACAGAGAAGATGCCAAAGTCAGGGGAAAATCTTAGACCTTATTAATGAAATAATAGGAGATAATTATGTTAAATAATCTATTATTTGTAAAGTGTTTTGCACAGCAACTGGTATATACTAGGTACTGAATGAAATCTTTGTTTCCTTCCTTTTTTTAATACAAAAAAAAATTGAGTGATCAGCAAAAACTATTGAACTTCCACCTGTTTTCACAACTATACATACTTCGAAGGCATTTTTGTTGAAGGTATTTATTAGTATAGAGCAAGCAGGTTTCACAAGCTTAATTCTATAATGGAATACAGCTTTACTAAATTGGCATTACCATGGCAACTAGGTGAAACAATAGATAGAGCAGTGGGCCTGGAGTCAAAAAGATCTGGTTTAACTCACTTAGAAGCTTTGTGACTTTGGGTGAGTCACTTAACTTATCCACCTCAGTTTTTTCAAGTATAAAATGGGATTCATAATAGCACCTACCTTCCAGGGTTGTTGTTAGGATTAATTGAAATATTTTTAACATACTTAGCACGGTGCCTGACACAAAGAAGATAATTAAATACTTGTTCTCTCCCCATCTCCTAACATAATTGACAGAGACATGTAGAGAATATAGGATCTTACTGTGCTTATTGTTTCTTCATTATGAAAAAGCATTTGATTCAGTAGAACAAAATGTCTCCTTAAAAATTTTCATCCAGAGAGAATCTACAATCCAAGTATTTAAATCTTTCAAAATTCTTGAAAAATATCATAAAATAACTTTATTCACTGATCACCTGAGCATAAACATCCCTTGGTCAGCAATCAAAGCATGGAAAAAATGGTCTCCAAAAAAAGAGGAGATTTGGTGAAAAAGCCAAGTTTAAAAGAAATTCCCTGTAGATGCTACAGAACTCTACTCTATTCTTGGTAGATGATATTATGGTGATTGTATCAAACCCCAAAACACTCCAGAGAACTCCTGGAAATTTGTGGTCTAACAATCCGCACAGGAAAGAAAAAGTGTATGAACAATGTTTATTGACTTGATTATGATATGCAGTTGAATGGACATCCTATAGAACTTACCAACAATATCATCATTGGGGCAGACAGTCTAAATGGACAACAAGGATTAGCCAAGAATTAAACAAAAAGAAGAGAGCATGCTATATTACTTTCATGAAAATTTTTAATGAACTCAAGCCTCTTCTGGAAACAAAAGTCCATCTTGTTAATACTGGTATTCTACCACTGTTTTATGCTTATGAAACAGGGAACACAGCAATCTTTTGAAAGTGAAAATTAATCTTACATGAGGGCAGTGGAGAGGTTCCCAGTAGGTATGAGCAGGTATAGCTTATAATCAATGAGAATCATCTCAGGACAAGAAAACGGGAAGATAAATATATGCTAGGAAAAGAAAAGAGGCTGGTTGTTTATGAAAATTTAAGAATTATAGGTAGACAATCTGAGTATTCTACAGATATTTTTATGAAAAGATCGTGGAGTACATTGGATGGATGTCTTGTGGGACATTATGTTTCTTAATCCTTTGCTTTTTGGGCCATTTCACATGAAAGTAAATGTTTTTTCTCCACACCTTCACTTCCCTTATTCATAGTTTCCTTTGATATTTCACTTAAATCCCATTGTCTGCAAAATGTTGTTCCCTCTCATTGCTAGTATCTTCCCTCTGAGATCATCTCCTATAGATTATGGGCTCCTTAAGGACATTGTTTTCCTTTGTGTCCTGAGCAAATAGTACGGTAACTAGCATATAGAAAGTGCTTGATAAATATTTGTTGATTGATTGTGGCAAGACATGGAAATAAATGTGTTGCATGGGATAGAATGGAATATATAAGCACGAGATCAGAGAATGGTAAATATAAATTTTAAAGAGGCTTCCAAGTCCAACTCCTTCAATTTACAGATAAATAAGGAAAATGAGGCACAGACAGAAAAATTAAAGACTTGCCCAAGATCATTCAGCTAGTGTCTGTGACAAAATTTGAATCCAAATCTTCTTGACTCCAAGTCTAGTGCCCTATCTACTATATCATGCTTCCTCAAATGAATGAATGAATGAAAAAAATATTTTAAGCATTTACTATGTACAAAGTACTATGCTAAAGGTTGAAGATAAAAGTAGAAAATCAAAGCATTCCTTGATATCAAGGAGTTCCTATTCTGATGGTGGAGATAGTATGCAAGTCAGTTGGAAAGGTCGGTCTCAAGGTGTTTAAGGAGTGTGTGGCAAGAAATCAGATAGTAATGCACTTTCTTTAATGTCATTTTCAGGGGAATTTTTATTTTTTTATTTTTTCTGATGTTGAATCATTTTGACTATGCCAAGGATTTTGGTGGAAAGAACTTTCTATGTCATTAGTAATTGTGATTGCTGGAATTATTGGTAGGGTTATATTACCCATAGTAGAAACTGCCAGGTGTCTTCTCCAGAGATGTTATTTCCTGGGGTGATGGTTGCTGGGGTGGGCTAGAAGCAGATTTCCTAAGAGTACTTTAGGAGGCACTGCCAAGACTCTTGGTCTTATCTGCCTTTTGTTGGTAGTTTGTATTAATGATGAATGTAGTATCCACATTGTTCTTGTTTTTAATGACTATTTTTAATTTTCTTTTTTGCATATATAATGTGGATTTATCTTTATCTTTAATTCGTTGTGATTTTGTACATTATTCTTTTAGTTCTGATTTCCTTTTCTATTTTTCACATTCATCATTTCTTCTTGAAAAATAATATTCCATATTATTGCTCTGTAAGGAATGACCAGCAGGATGAATACAGAGAGGCTTGGAGAGACCTACATGGACTGATGCTAAGTGAGATGAGCAGAACAAGGAGATCATTATACACTTCAACAACGATATTGTATGAGGATGTATTCTGATGGAAGTGGATTTCTATGACAAAGAGACTTAACTGAGTTTCAATGGATAAATGATGGACAGAAACAGCTACACCCAAAGAAGGAATACTGGGAAATGAATGTGAACTATTAGCATTTTTGATTTTCTTCCCGAGTTATTTTTAACCTTCTGAATCCAATTCTCCCTGTGCAGCGGGAGAACTGTTCGGTTCTGCAAATATGTATTGTATCTAGGATATACTGCAACATATTTAACATATATAGGACTGCGTGCCATCTGGGGGGGGGGGGAAGGGAGGGAGGGGAAAAAACGAAACATAAGCGATTGCAAGGGATAATGTTGTATAAAAATTATCCTGGCATGGATTCTGTCAATACAAAATTATTAATTAAATAAAATAAAATTTAAAAAAAAAGAAAAATAATATTCCATTAGATTCATAGAATTTCATTTATTCAGCCATTTTCCCATCTTAGACAACTAGTATATTGCTACTTTTTTGCTATTACAAATAGGATAGGACTGATATGATTATACATAGATATATACATACATACATGTATGTGTGTCTTTTTTTTTCCTCTTATCATTATCTTCTTTGAAGTATAGTCCCAGTAATGGCACCACTATGTCAAAAGGCCTGCAGATTTTTTGTAACTATTATTTTGTCATCATTTTTGTTTATTCATGCCTAACTCTTCGTGACCCCATTTTCTTGACAAAGATACTATAGTGATTTGCCATTTTTTTCTCTGTCTCATTTTACAGATGAGGAGACTAAGACAGAGAGGGGTAAGTAATTTACCCAGGATCACACAGCTAGTGTCCAAGGCCAAATTTTAACTCAGGAAGATGAGTCTTCCTGATTCCAGGCTCAACATTCTGTCCACTGCACCACCTAGCTACCCTTAAAAAAATTTCATCAAGCCCATCAATTGGAGAATGGCTGAATAAATTATGGTATATGGATGTTATGGAATGTTCTTTAATAAATGACCAACAGGATGATTTCAGAGAAGCTTGAAAGACTTATATGAACTGATGCTAAGTGAAAGGAACAGAGCCAGGAGATCATTATACCTGGCAACAACAAGACAATACGATGATCAATTCTGATAGATAGGGCTCTCTCTTTAACAATGAGATGATTCAAACCAGTGCCACTTGTTCAGTGATGAAGAAAGCCATCTACATCCAGAGAGAGGACCATGAGAACTGATTGTGGACCACAACATAACATTGTCACTCTCTGTTGTTGTTTGCTTGCATTTTGTTTTCTTTCTCAGTTTTTTTCCTTCCTTTTTGATCTAATTTTTCTTGTGCAGCAAGATAACTATATAAATTTGTATGCATATATTGGATTTAACATGTATTTAACATATTTAACATGTATTGGACTACCTGCCAGCTAGGAGAGGGGATGAGAGGAAGGAGGATAAAATTTGAAACAAAAGATTTTGCAAGGGTCAATGTTGAAAAATTACCCATACATTTGTTTTGTAAATTAAAAAATTTAATAAAAGAAAAGTAAAGTAAAAGAAAAAAGAAAAAGAAACATTCATCAAATATTGAATAAAGAAAAAAATGATTTCTTTTCCCTGGCCCTAAAAAAGTAAAGTGGTAGCAATGGCTCAGATTTCAGAAAGGCAACAAATGAAGGGGAAAAAACTTCCTACCAATTCAAGCTGTCCAAGAGAGTGAATGAGCTAGCTTTGGCAATAAGAGTTGAGAAATAGATTAAAGGAATAAGAATAGGCAATGAGGAAACCAAACTTTCACTCTTTGCTGATGATATGATGGTATACTTAGAGAACCCCAGAGATTCTACTAAAAAGTTATTAGAGAGTGAATGAGCTGCTGGGTGAGGAACACTTTCCTTATTACTAGAGATCCTTAAGTCTTGGTAGACTCGATAATTCTTGAAGATTTTGCAGAATGGTTTCAAGCCTTCAGTAAAGGTTGAACTAAATGACCTCTGATGTCACCCCTCTAACTCTGCCAGGTCATGCCTGAGAGTTCCAGTATGACTTTATTCTTTTTTAATCAGTGTTTTAAATGACCACAGAATCTCAGTTATGCTAGTATGGTCCAGAAAACTAGTTCAAAGCAGTTCCTCAGTGGTCCTGATGCACCACCAAGAACAGTGCCAGCATTATTCAAAAGAGGATCAGAACTGCTCATTCTCTTAACTAAAATAATTTTTTCACGGTCAATTCTAGTTCCTATAAATAATCCACTAATTGTCACAATAGAAATATGGTTGGCAGATAATTCCTGCACATACATGCACACACACATCACATTCAATCTCATCCCCCATCCTAAATGTGCAGTTTATCAGGGTTTCCTCATCACATCCAGACTGTTCACACCACTTATAGTTTTCTTAGTGGCAAATAAAGGATGGATGCTCACATGTCATTTATTCTGAATCTAACCAAAGATGCCAGTGGCATCCATTTATAATGAACAATGCCTTTCTCAATACCAAACAGGCAAAAAAATTGAATGACTATGAAGTGCTTGATTTTCTGAGAAGTAAATCATTGAGAAAAAAATAGTTCAGTCAGAAACATAGTCAAAAAAGGGGACAAATCACACCCAGAAGTAATACATCTGGAGAATGCCTTCACTGTCAATGTTATGGGTTGAGAATTATGGCTCCTCTCTATTCTCTTCACCCCCTCCTGCCCTCTTCCCCTGCTGTGGTAGCAATATGATCAAGCCAAAAAAACAAAATATTTGAGATGAAGACTTGTAGGAGCAACAAATTTGATCCTTTCATTTAATAAAAGAGGAAATTGAAGCCTAGTTTAATAATGACCATATTATTAGGACATTTCTAATCTGTTTTAAAACTTTTACTCCTCTTTTGATTTGTATTTAAAAATTAGTTTTTTCGGATTCTTCTTTCACTTTTAATATGAATCATGACTAAGTCCTTAGTTTGCTACTACTTGTCATATTCAAGATATTGAGTATTTCCCTCATCCATGTCTGCCCATCCTGTATAGTATTTGTCTTTGTCTTCCCCGAATTTACTGAAGAGCTTTACCCAACATTGTGGTGTACTCCTTACGTTAATATCACAAAGGTACCATTATAATACATAGTCTATCAGTTAAACTTCAATCTGACATGTGTTAAACCCACCTTCTTTTTCATCCATCCAAATTCTTATCTACACAAAAAAAGGAAGAGGATGAAAAATGCCTATTGTTCACACTATGCTATGCAGCTATAAAGCTTGCTCATCAATTTATCAGATAATCGTGAATTGTGCCAAGCAATGAATAGAAGAAAAAAAAGAGTGGGCTGAACTGTCTTCTGGAAATTGCAAAGCTATTTTTATCTTAACTTTTTCTTTTAAATAAGTTTTGTTGATATCTTCCCCCCCACCTGCCATTGACTAGATTTATCTGTGTATTCTTCCTTTTCCTTCCTCAACCCTCTCATGACCATCCTTTATTCAATTTAAAAAAAAAAAAAAAGGAAGAGAAGGAAAAAACCCCAGCAAAATCAACCACTACCTTGAGGAAAAAAAATTGATGAGAGATGATAGACAATGATCTGTAATCTTGGATCCTTGTTCCTTGACATCTCAAAAGAAGTTGATCTTTCCCAGATTTCAGCTTGTTGTGAGGCAATAGCCATTCAATAATGAAAGAATAGGTAAGAAGTCTAGGACAAAAAGATCTTCAGAATTTCAGACCAAAAAATAAATAATTGCTACTTATACTTACTTTAAGCCATCAAAACCCCATGAGTAAGTGAGGTTTGAGTCAATCAGTAAGAGCCAGAGTGATTTGGGTTTGAAGGCATAGTCAGTAACTTCATTTGAATCATAATATGCTTTAATAAAGCCTGGTTTTCCTAAGCTCTCTTTCAAGAAATCATTCATGAAAACTACAAGAGACAGAATTCCTGAAGCTGGTTCCCTGGGTGTTTAAGGAGAATTTCAATCACCAGTTGATTCTGTAAAACTGGAGGTCAAATAAAGTGAAGAGACAAACTAAAATGAAAAAAAAAATGCACCAAGGAGAACTTTCCATTGATAGCAACCACTCTCTTTCATATTGTGTACTTTTAGTTGCTTTTCAGACTTATTTAGAGTATACAGCTACATGGGATGGAGTACTAGATCCCCTTACCCAATTTGACTTCTTGGATGTGTCTCCAGGTACAAAGAGAAAGTTTATATTTGGTTCTTGCAAGAAGCAGTTCATCATGTTATCTGGGTGTTTTAGAATAGCATGGCACATGTTAGAAACAGAAATTGGATTACAGCTGAAGAGATGTACACCCCCCTTTCTGATGAATTTTAAATTCATTGAATGGATTGAAAAGGAAGTAACCATTGACCAATTAAAATGCTATCTACTTTCTGGGGAACACATGATTTCCTAAAGCTTGGACCTAAACTTTGACCTTTTCTGATCCCTCTGAGAACAGGGATCATGTGGCTTAGTTAGGCTGTAGGCCTGCTCCTTTCTATCTAGTTGAGTGGCATCCTATGGTATTTAATTGAATTAGTGGGGTGGTTGTCCTTCGTTCTCCAAGAGGACCAAAATGATCACTATGTTAGAGTTGAGTGACACTGTGTCCAATTGTGACTGATCAGACCAATGCAAGCTCAGAATGTTCTGCCACAAGTCGGACACAAATAGTCCCTGTGAACATTTAGGATGACTTTTCCAACTAGGCATAAAGTGCCACTCCAACATCTAAACTAAGCCTTGCCTTACCCTGGAAGCTTAGATAACTTAAAGTACAGCAAAGCCCCAGGGGTCCAAGAGGAAAACTTCTATTTCACCATAGCCTGCATGACTTAACCCACCTGCCCTCAAGGACAACCAGAGACATCCTCTTGGCCCTGTGCAAAAATCCCCATAGGTCTCTGTGCTTCATGCACCCCTTGTGCACAACAGACAAGCACAAACTCAGCATCCCATGCTCAATCCCCCTGCAGGCACACCCTGTTGACCCCATGACAAGGACATTGCAGTAAGCTTCCCCTTCTTTTAGGCTCCTACGTGTTGCTTTTCAATCAGCCCCCTCCTCTGTCTTTTTTGCTTCTGGACAACTATTGCTTATGGTGATAAAGACCCTCCCTCTTGCAGTTATTTATTCCTTATAAGCTTGACTCTCCCTCCATTCAATCTGCTCAGTCTGGGACTTGAATCCCAAGCCAATCTGCTTGGCTCATAAAGCACAGCCTTCTTTGATGAGAGTACATCATTCTGGGCACTCTTGTGCCAGTGTCTCCCATGTCATACAATTGATTCTAAAGATAGCTTTTTCTGACTTCCTTGTGAGCATTTGTCATGTGTGAGTTCTCCATAAAATAATCTTTTTGGCAAGTGTACATTTGGCATTTCAACACTGACCAGCCTGGTGGAATTGTGCTTTCTGCAGAAAAGTTTGAATGCTTGGCAGTTTAATTTGAAAAAGGACCTCAATGATCTTGTCCTGCCAGTGAACTTCAGAATCTTGCTAAAACAATTCAAATGGAAATGATTCAGTTTCCTGGTTTAACTTGCATACAACAATGAGATCAGCACAATGGCTCTGTAGAACTCCAGTCAGTCTAAGACCTCTCCTCTTTTATACTTTCCTTTAGAGCCTCCCAAACACTGAGACATCTCTGACAATGCATGTGTCAATCTCATTATCCCTGGAAAGTATACTTTCAAGGTAAGTGAACTTATCCATTTGCTATAACTCTTGGCTCCACATATGGATGATATGGTGCTGGCTGATATAGAACCTGTGTTTTATTGGTGTTAATTGTTAGACCAAAAGTAATACAAGCAGCAGAGAATTGATCCATACTTTGTAATATCTCACCTTTGGAGGCTGCATTGAATGCACAATCATTTGCAAACCAAAAATCCTGCACTAGCACTCCCTCCACTTTAGTTTTGGCTCGTAGTCTTTTCAAATAGAAGAATTTGCCATCATCGTGGGAGAGGTTTGTCCTCATCGAAGGTTCTGCCAAAGGAGGAAAGCTGGTTCCTAGACTTTCCATAATGAGTAATTGAACAGATTGTTATATTACTTGTTTGCTCAACCTGGCTTTTTGGAATTGAAAAGGTTCTCCTAATTAAAAAAAAAAAAAAAAAAAAAAAAAAAAAAAAAAAAAAGACTACTATTTTAGTCACCCAATAGTTTCTAAAATGACATGTCTTTTCCTCCCTCATAATGTCTTTTATTTCCTGATAGATTCCTTTGCATATCTTATGCCTCCTTTCCCTCCAATATATGTTAGTTACATTGCTGTACACAATAGGTGACAGTTAGATGGCACAGTGGATAGAGCACCAGGGCTGGATTCAGGAAGAGATGAGTTCAAATTTGGACTCAGGCATTTATAAGCTATGTAACTATGTAAGTCACTTAATCTTGTTTGCCTCAGTCTCCTCATCTGTATAATGAGATGGGGAAGGAAATGACAAATCATTCCAGCATCTTTGTCAAGAAAACTTGCAGTGGTGTCATAGAGATTCAGACAGGACTATAACAACTAAACAACAACAACAAATATTTATTAAATGGAGAGCTCCAGTGCTATTCCTATCCATAGTCTTAAGGTCACCACTGAACCTAGTATGTTAAGGAAAACTGGGGTCTAGTACTTTTATCCTACCAGAACAGGAGAATAGGCATACAGACCATGATCTCGAGATGCCATCGTAAATGGGATAAATAACAATATAAAGTATGACCTGAATTATACTTTCAGTTCCCAAACTGATGTTTCACTGAAGATAAAAGCTTGGATGGTTTTCAAAAAAGAAAAAAAAAATTCCATCTCTTATCCAGATTGGCCATGCCACCAATACATAATTTTGTAGAATCTAAACATTCCCTAAGAATTTTGGTTAGGGAAAAGAAAAAGTTAAGTTACATAATGAAGGGGAGGAAAAGATGTATATGGTAAAACTCCAGAATTGTTTCCTGTGGTGTATAAAGGAGAATTAGAAATACTTCTCAAAGAAAACTGTCAGTCTCATTAAGAAGGAAAAACAGAAGAGTATGTGTTACTCAGAAGCATCTGGTGGAACTATGGGAGATCCCTGTTGGAAACTTCATAAGTGTTTCCACAAGCACAGAGGAGTTGTGAATACAGCCATATATATAACTTCACTTATGATGTTTTTTCATGTCTTGGAACATCAGCAGAAGTAGTTTTTAAAATGATAGATTGGAAGAGAGTGCCTGCTGTTTGAGTATTCATAGGGCTGTAACTAATGTTTCTTTTGAGTGTTACAAATTCTAGTCTAGTTAATATACACATATATTTATGTACATAATAATATATATTAAATATAACCTGATATGTATATATATATATATATATATATATATATATATATATATATATACACACACACACACACACACACACACACACTTGATCTTTTAAAAAGCAATCATATAAAGGATTCAGCTTTTTGCCAAATTTCTATGTGTTTCTTCTAGGGCAGCTAGGTAGCACAGTGGACAGAGTGTGTCCAGAGTCAAGAAGACACACATCTTTGTGAGTTCAAATCTGGAATCAGACACTTGTTACTCTGTGATACTGGACAGTAATCAGCCATAACAGAAAAAGGATGGGTTTTAGGATCATTCATTTTTAAGTGGAGGAGAATGATGAACTAAGTACTGTGAATTTGAGGAAAACACCTTATCTTCTGATAAAAAAAACAAAAACAAAACCCTCCAGGACCTACCCAGATACAGAATAAGTGAATTATAGAGTCAATAAGAGACCCTCAGGCTCAACTCATTTAATCTCCTCATTGACAAAAATCAAATGAGTCAGACTGACTATATCTTTAAGGAGGTCTCTACTATCTTAGAGATTATTAATCACTGAGAGAAATGTATTTTCCCATAAAAACAAACCTGATGTTATCATCTCCTGTGACTGAGATATTTTTCCCCATTTCCCAGAATGCTACTGATTGGCATTCTGAAACCTAAAAAGCTATTTTTAAAAAGTTGCTACCAGGGAGTAGTCTTCCTTAGCATGCTAATTTTCCCTCTCTTTCAATGTGACTATTGCCCCCTCTTTTTTTTTAGGGAGCAGGATTAAATGATTTACCCAGGATCACCAAGCTAGTATCTAAAGATGAATTTAAACTCAGGTCCTTCTGACACCAAAGCAAGTGCTCTATCTACTGTGTTACTTAGTAAATGGGATAAACAATAATATAAAGTATGAACTGAATTATACTTTCAGTTCCTTTTTTTAAGAGGACAACTCATTCCTCACTCCCCCAGCTTGAGTTTTCTCTGGATGAGATGAGATTGAGCTCTCCCTGAACTCTCAAAAGAACGAGGCTAAAAACCTATTTTTTAAAAAGTAAATCTTAAGTCTACTGAGATGATTGAAGTGCTTACTTACATATATGCCTTGTCTTTGCCTACTTCAATGATATTGCTGTTATAGTTTATCAGTGCCCATAGATGAGACACATATGTTTTTCTGTCATTTTTCAGTTGTGTCCAACTCTTCCTGACTTGATTTGGGGTTTTCTTGGCAGAGATACTGGAATGGTTTGACATTTCTTTCTCGAGTTCATTTTACAGATGAGAAAACTTGAGGCAAATAGGGTTAAGTAACTTCTCCGGTGTCACAAAATTAAGTGTCTGAGATCACATTCCAACTTAGGTCTTTTTGACTTGAGACTCTTTGCTTTATTCACTGCTCACCCTATTCCCTCCTAAAACCCAATCTAATCCTGCTTTATATAATTTGTGGAAGGAAGGAAGATAGTAAGGAGTAAATAATTATGATAATAACCAACTTCATAGAGCCATTTAAGATTTGCCAAATACTTTATATTTATAACCACATTTGAGCTTCACAACCCTTCTGTGAAGTAAGAAGCACAAGTATTATCATCTATTTACAGATGGGAAAATGAAGGTTTCTACAGGTTAAACTCCCTCTTATCTTGATTCCATGTTCATTTTTATACTTAGTATAACTCAGGTCTTTCTATCTTAAAGCCCAGCAGTCTATCCAACACTATTACCTAAAATACAAGAGGCAGATAAAAAAGTTTATAATCATTAGCATCCAATTGACGAAGTTCAAGAAATCAAGAATGCACAGTCAATCTATAATGAATTCACAGACTCAAAACCATATTCCATTCAAGGGGAATAGTTTTTATTAAGGTACCACGATGTAGGTAAAGTTCCTAGTGAGTTCACCATTTACAAAGGGAAAAACACTTATGGTAGGCTAAGTTCTCTATTGGAACTTGCAATTAATAAGAAGAAAGGGAGGACCTTTTACATTTAAGGACTCAAAGCAAGTTATGTTAAGTATACTAGTTGCTTGCCTCAGAAAATTATACAAAATAACCTTGGGGTTGACATCTATAGCTTGATTTCCTAATTGTATACAAATAACTGTGGGGTCAAGTTAATGCTGTCAACAGCCTTCTCTATAGTCCATGTAGAAACTGTGTGACTAGCAGGAACATGGCCTTTTTGCTAAGGTCTTATTCACCCCATCACAATGATTCTTTCCACATATTGCTCTCCCACATGATTTACTTCTCAGCACCTGACTTTAACTTCTTGCAAAAATTTCTTCATTTTGAGTTCTATTTTCCATCTATTTCTGCCCTTTAGAACCACAGAGGAACTAAGATTATCTAAAAATTCTACAGGACAATCAAAAGCATTTGTTAACTAAGGGAAAGCAGGCAATTCATTCATAGAATCTCTAAGTTGGCACTAGTGGAGGCACTGGATGAGTAGCTAAATGTATTTCTGAACTGAACTTTAACAAGAGTCATATGTATTCAGGAATCTAACTCCAAATTTTAAAAAACAAGCAGAAGGGGAAAGATCTAACAAAGACCTGGTTCCTTCTGCTCCTCAGTACAATTTCTCTTTATAAGTCTCTATGAAGTGGATTAAACTAAAATAGGATGCTTTAGTAGAGATTTGCCTTTTCTCCAGCCTTCTATGATTCATCCTTCTCTTAACAGAGGAATTTTTAGACTGCAAAGAAATAGATGGAATAGAGAAGTCAAAGGTGTAATTAAGAAGATTAGATAAGAGATATTTTAGCCAACCTAGTACTTAAGTAGATAAATGACGAATTCTATAGATTTAAAAGATTTATCTGAGGGTAAACTGCAAAGCCTCTTTCCTAAAGTTTTCCTTTTCCCTTAATCAGTTTCTATGTAAACCATTCCTCTGAGGTTCTTTAGAATATTTCCTATGAAAAAGGCTATGGGGTCTCTGGGACTACATGAATTCCATCAGTGTGATGTGGCAATCAAAAGAGTAATGCTGGGTTAATATAAACAGAGCAAAAGACAATGAACAAAAAGATAGAAGAGAAAGGAACTATGAAGGAAGAAAATAGTGCCACAGAAGCCAAGGGAGCAAAAAGCTATGAGGAAGGAATGGTACACAGAATCAAATGATGCAGAGAGGGCAAGGAGCAAGATGAGAGGAGGGATGATAAATAATGCTTGAACTATCTACTTCATAATGTTCTATGGATGAATGAACAAATATATAAAACAGAAAAACATTTAGGACAAAAGTCTTTCAGAATCAGTATTAATTAATTAAATTATATTTTTTAAAATAATTATTTTAAATTCCAGGTTTTTTCCTGCTTGCAGAGAAATTACTGCTAGGAGACAGGCCTAATGATTTGCCAAATGTATACTATGTAGTTTACCATGAGGATATAACTTGAAAATCAAGCCATTCTCCAATTGATAAATGGTCAAAGGATATGAACAGACAATTCTCAGATGAAGAAATGGAAACTATTTCTAGCCATATGAAAAGATGCTCCAAGTCATTATCGATCAGAGAAATGCAAATTAAGACAACTCTGAGATACCATTACACACCTGTCAGATTGGCTAGAATGATAGGGAAAGATAATGCAGAATGTTGGAGGGGATGTGGAAAAACTGGGACACTAATACATTGTTGGTAGAATTGTAAATACATCCAGCCATTCTGGAGAGCAATTTGGAATTAGGCTCAAAAAGCTATCAAACTGTGCATACTCTATAACCCAGTAGTGTTACTACTGGGCTTATATCCCAAAGAGATTTTAAAGAAGGGAAAGGGACCTATATGTGCAAGAATGTTTGTGGCAGCCCTCTTTGTAGTGGCCAGAAATTGGATGGGTAAATTGTGGTATATGAAGATTATGGAATATTATTGTTCTGTAAGAAATGACCAGCAGTATGATTTCAGAAAGGCCTGGAGAATCTTACATGAACTGATGCTGAGTGAAATGAGCAGGACCAGAAGATCATTATATACCTCAACAACAATACTATATGATGATCAATTCTGATGGATGTAGCCCACTTCAACCATAAGATGAACCAAATCAGTTCCAATAGAGCAGTAATGAACTGAACCAGCTACACTCAAGGAAAGAACTCTGGGAGATGACTATGAACCACTACATAGAATTCCCAATCCCTCCATTTTTGTCCACGTGCATTTTTTATTTCCTTCTAATTGTACACTATTTCAAAGTCTGACTCTTTTTATACAGCAAAATAACTGTTTAGACATGTATACATATATTGTATTTAACTTATACTTTAACATATTTAACATGTATTGGTTAACCTGCCATCTGAGGGAAAGAATGGGGGGAAGGAGGGAAAAAGTTGGAACAAAAGGTTTTGCAACTATCAATACTGAAAAAATGCCTATGTATATATCTTGTAAATAAAAAACAATAATAATAAAAAAATTTTTTTAAATAAAAAAGATTATAACTTGATCAGTTGCATCTACCAGGTTGGTTTTTCAAGGGAAAAAACAAAGTTTGAGATAATGAGAAGAGAACCAAAGGAGGTAGATACATGTACTGGAATACTAATGTATTCTAATACATTAATAGTTTAACCCTAATAGTTTAATACATTTTTGTATGTTACCTCATTTATCCGGTATCCTCATGATGTCTAAAAGAAAGCCTCCACCATATTTGGGGAAAAATTATTGGAGAACACCAACAAGATTTGCCTAGAGTGGGTAGGCAGAGATGGATAGTGATCTGTAGCACTGGGGAATATTTATAAGTTATAAATTTCATTATTTTTATATTTATGGGCAAAATTATGCATATCGTTGTCAATTTCATCAATTCCTTACAGGGGTTGTATGGATGAATTGAGTATGGATTGTTCACGGCCAAGTTAAGATTCTAAAGTATGATTTTTTAAAAAAATGTTAATACCAAAACTTCTTTAGTACAAACACACTGTTGAATTTCAATGTAATTCAATAGGTAAAGATTTTTTGATATATAAAAGACTGGGCAAACAAAATATACAGATGGCAGATGGCCAAAAAGAATGGATTTTATTCAGCAGGCGATACAATTAGCAACTTAAAGCTTAAAAGTGGAGAGATATAATCAATCTGTGTATTTGGAATGTTAATCTGACAGAAATATGAAGAATTAAATTAAATAGACGCTGGAGGTAGAGGCACTTTTCCAGAGGATATTGTTCCAGAGGATATTCCAGAGGATAATCCAAACAAGAAGTAATGAGGCTCTGAATTAGGGTAACTGGCAACAGGAATGGAAAAGAAAAAACAGATTTGACAACCATAGTAGAATTGGAATTGATAAAATACTAATAGCACACATACTATTTTAAAATCCAAAAGAACAAAAATTGACACAGATCCTCTAAATGTTACTGTCCCCATTTCACAGATGAGAGAATTCAAAGTGACTTGATGATGGGCACATAACCAGTTAGGTTTTAGAACTAGGATTGAAATCAAGATCACTTAACTTTAAAAATGGTGCTCTTTCACATCATGTTGCTTGTTGAATATGTAGCACAGGGAACTGTATGTTCATGTGGTACAAATTTGATGATACTTTGCCATTTCTCTTAAAATACTAGAACCACTGATAAAAAATTAACCTCTTGGTGGAGGAGTGGGGAAGAAGGGAGAGTAGGTGCCATTCCAACATTGCATTGAAAAGAACAAAAAGAAGTTAAAAAGAAAGCCATAAATTTTGTAAAAGCTGTCACGCGATTAGCAAAGAAATTTTCATTCCAAAAAATAAGACAGTTATCCTAATCCTAATAAGTAAAAGGAGTGAGAGAAAGAGGAGGGAAGAGGGGAAGGAAAAAAGAAGGAGGGAATATCTGGTGTCATATGTGCTACCTGGTAATGAGGAGAAGCAACAATGTAAATTCTTTATACACATTAGGAAAAAAAGGATAGTTTTTTTCCAGTCTCCTCCCTTTGCCTCCTCCACACCCCATAAAAAAGTCAATTTTAATATCATTAGAATTCATTTGGCCCCATCTGTAGTTTTGATAGTCAAGTGTGATACAAGCTGGAATCAGCTAAGCTAGGATTCCATGTATACATAACATGTGCATGATTCCAGATTAATTTAGTAATTTTCATATTACTAAAAGAGCTGAAGGTAAAAGATAAAAGCAGATATCAAATTAGCAGAAATGGGTCAAATCATGTTATCAGCAGAGAATGAATTCAAAAATGTACTTCCAAAGGGCATAAATGCAATGAAGATTTCAAACTTCCTTTTGTTTTTTCTTTTTTAAACTAGTAGATCTCTCCTTGAAAAATCTCATAGAGGGAACTTGTGATGTATCCAAAGCCCTCTTTTTCAATAGATTAAAAAAGAGAAAAAATGGTATTTGAAAAAAGGCAAGGTGATTCATATCTCTGGAACACTGATCCTGTTAAATTTTAGTTTCCTTGGAAACCAAACATCCCAATTCTTTATCAGCCTCCATCCCTATAACCTCAAAGACATCCTTGTTGCTTTACCATAACTACTACCTGATAGAATGGACATCTCTACCTTTGATTCTTTTTACACCAAGAAGTCAATATCCATATGATACCATTTTCAGAACATATAAGTGCAATTTTAACATTCTACTCTTGACAAACTTATTGAGATTTTTCAGAAAAATTGCTATTATGTTTAATTATTGCATTAATAAATGGCACCAAGTGGTATAATTCTTTGACATTGTTTGAATATATTGTATGCAAACCTTTTAAAAGCAGAGTAGCTGAGAAAATAAAATGCTAGTTACATCTTAATTTGAACCTGGATCATAGTATCTTGTGGAGTATGTGTGTCTGTGTCTGTATACATACATATATGTTTTGACAGAGGGATATTTTAAAAATTAAAGAAACTGGAATCTTTCTTTTCATCTAATAACAACCAGACCAACTAACTTTATTTTTTTTCTTTTTTTTAATAGCTTTTTATTTACAAGATATATGCATGGGTAATTTTTCAGCATTGACAACTGCAAAATCTTTTGTTTCAATTCTTCCCCTTTTTCCTCCCACCTCCTCCCCTAGATGTCAGGTAGACCAATACATATTAAATATGTTAAAGTATATGTTAAATACAATATATGTATCCATACAGTTATTTTGCTGCACAAAAAGAATCAGACTTTGAAATGATGTACAATTAACCTGTGAAGGAAATGAAAAATGCAGGCGGACAAAAATAGAGGGATTGGGAATTCTATGTAGTGGTTCACACTCATTTCCCAGAGTTCTTTCGCTAAGTGTAGCTGGTTCAGTTCATTATTGCTCTATTGGAACTGATTTGGTTCATCTCATTGTTAAAGAGGGCCACATCCATCAGAATTGATCATCATATAGTATTGGTGTTGAAGTATATAATGATCTCCTGGTCCTGCTCATTTCCCTCAGCATCAGTTCATGTAAATCTCTCCATGCTTTTCTGAAATCATCCTGCTGCAAACCAACTAACTTTAACTAATTTTCCAATCCAGATGTACCATTTACCTACATTGAGTGGAGCAGTAAAGAGAAAAGAAGAAAAAAAAACTTGCTTAGCTCTTCCCATCCCTCACTCCAAGAGCTCTTTACTATCTGGCCTCATCTAACTTTTTTTTTTTTAACCTTACCTCCTTACATTTTTTTGGACATTCTATTTGAGAGGCAGATTTCATGAGGCAATGAAAAAAATTTTGTTTTGGAATCTGAGAATCTGAATTCAAATCCTGCTTCTGCCATTTACTACTAGTGTGTCCCCTGGAAAGTCAACCTCTCTGCCTCAGTTCTCTCAAATGTAAAATGAAATTAGGGTAGGTGTTCTCTAAAGTTCCTTCTAGTTTTAGATCTATGCCCCTTAATAAGTTGTTGTTCATCCTTCATTCTTTAAGAGAACCAATGACAGCAGAAGGGTAATGTCATTGACATAATATAAGCTTCTAAGGGACTCAGCTATAATTTTAAGGTCCCCTGACCTTATGGGGCTACTAGTCTAACAATCTGTCAATGATTATAAAGTCCCCACCCTCAATCTAAGAATACTTTTGTTTTAAAAATCTGTCTGTCAACAAACATTACTGTCTGTTGGTCAGTGATAACCAAATCCCTGAGACCTTGGTTCTATCTCTGGGCCACAAAATTAGTATATTTATAATATGAAGAACTAGATAATGTCTCTCTTTGCTTCTGTTTCTTTGCTAAATTCTCTTGGAATTTAGCCCGTTTAATTGGCATTACATGTTTCTCATGTTTTTTCCCTGATATCATGAAGGTATCATAACAGCATTCTATCCATTTGCTCATCATTCCTTGCTCTTGACATCATCTTTTATTTCTATCATATAATTACATAATATCATCTGATATTTTTGTTCTCCAGAGTTCTTCACTGGTCATGCTTTATAACCTCCTCATACCACTTGCCTTCTGTATTCACACCCTTCATGCACTTATATTTTGCTCTCTGGATGACAATGATTATATGTAACAAATATTCATATTATTCCCTCAAATTAAAATTTTGTTTATATTTGTTAGATCACATTCTTTATTTCTTATTTCAATAATTTACATATTTTCTTTCTGTATTTGTCAGGCTGTCAATTGGTCATTCAGTCATTTTCCCATAGAGCCAATTATCATGCTACTAACTCAAACATTTTTCTTTTCCTATTTCTGAAATTAATTTTTTCTTATTTTTATATTCTTACTTTTTTGCTACAGGAATTTATTGCTTAAATATTTTAGGTGAAACTTATATCATGTATTCTACTTCTTGACAAGCCTAAACATTTAAACATTTTCTTTTAAAACTATAATAGATTCTAATATTCTACTTTTAAATTATCTGATTGTTTTCTCTGGTATTAACTTCCTGATCCAAGTGTTGAGAGAATTTTAAAACTGTCATTAAGATGGTGCTGTTTACTACTATCAAGTTCTGACCATGTAACATGGATAATGTATTCCTTTTTATTTATTAAGTAGAACTTTTTGAACCAGAATATGTTGGAATTTTCTTTTTTGTGAAAGATATAAAGTTTGTTCTTTTGTTCTTCCTTTAACCTTTGTCCAGATTGCCAGGAGATAGGTGAAATAACTTGAAAGAGATAAGCAACAGATGAGTTAATAACCAGACATGGAGAAAAGGGAGGATCTTTGACACACAATACTTATTTAAAATATTGAAATAAATTTGTCCTGAAGTTAAAAGTCAGAAATTCATAAAAGTAATGTAGGCCAGGCATAAAAGTATAATCTGAATATGAAAACAAAAGTTCTATATTGAGGGGAGTCCTCCACAGAACAAAATCAGTAAAATTCCACTAAGGAGAGAGTTTGAGTGATTGGCCACCATTAGTCAACACAATTTATCCAACCCTAAGAATTAGTGGGAAGGGGCCCTCTTTTATGGTATTAGTATACAAATTATAATTTATTCCCATTCAACAGAAGGTAACATACCTGTCAACTCAGCCATATCTGTTGATTATTTCTGATTTATTTAATATATTATTCAGTTCTGTAATTGATTTTGTGATAGAATGTGTTCCATCCATAAAAGGGAAACTCTATTAATGATGAAGTTCTTCAAATGTTCCTAATTGCTGATGACATCCTAGAAAAAGCCCCTAATAAAATGGCAATGTTTACTCATTGAAATCCGCAGTAAGGTAAAAGTAATTAAGTAGAAGTTCTAGGAAGGTTTAAATAAGAAAAAAAATATCAACTCTCCCACATACCCCTTTTAAAAATATCAATAAAAACACCAAAACTTCTGAAAATTCCAAAAAATGTGATCTCTTTTTAACTATTAAAAAATAAAACAGTATTAAGATAAATTTCTGAAAAAATAAACAAATATTATGAATTAAATTTTCAAAGAAAAAATTCCAGAAGAAAAACACGTTAAAACAATACCAATTGTAGCACCAGAAACTAATTTAAGATTTTCTTAAGATATAATAAAATAATAAAAGACATAATAATTAAATTTGGAAGAAATAAATATAGGGAATGGACTACGATTTCAATAATTGAAGAAGAGACCTTGTGAGAAAGCTCCACTGACCAATCAAAGTCAATACTTTCTCTGCAGCTTATAATCTTGATAGACAAATCTAGAGAACTAAGAGATAAAAATTTTTTGACCAGGATAACTTAGGTCTTATTGTCAGAGATGGGACTTGAATCTAGTTCTTTTTGGCTTTGCATCTCTCTCTTTTCACTATTCAATGTAAACATAATATAAAATGAAGGTTTAAAAGTATGATTAGGAAACCCCAAAACAAGAGCAAAATAATGGAAACCCAAGAGTTTAGAAAAATCCATGAGAAACATGAAAAACACATATTTTTGTGGAAATATATATAATAATTTTTGGAGTCCATTAATAGTGAGAGAGAAAACAAAATGTAGAAGAGAAATTCAAAAAAATTATTGAATAGATTTTAAATTGACACAATTGACAATATGCCAAAAAAGTGTGACTCCCAAATTTTATTCACATAACCATTCTATTGTCAGGTTTTAAGACAGAAAGAAAATAAAGACATCATATATCAAATAAAAGAATACAAACCACCCACTTTAACTTCACTAGATATTCCTACAAAAATGAGAACAAAAAGAAACTAAAAGGTACTATATCAAAAGTTAAGAAATATAGGACTTCATCCCAAAATCAGCTTCTAAATAAAACCCTAAGTATTTTTTTTAAAATAAAAGATAATTTAAAATCACCTGAACTTGAGAAATTTATTGATAAGTTTAGAAATAATGGTGGAAAAGTCAAATTTAAAAATTATGACATTGAATGTCAATGTATTAAATTGTCCCATTAAAAGAAAAAGGGTAATTGAATTTATGTTTTTTTTAAACACAAGGAAACAATTTGTCTTATAAGAAATAGAGCTAATGTCTAAAATTATCATGCTCCTGTAAACTCCTGATTTGTAGTAAGCAAGCAGACTAAGCTAAATTTAAATTAAGGAATACTAAGAGATATAAAATACAAAATTATAGCAAAATTTTAAGTTATGAATTATAATGACAAAATATCAATATTATACAGTGGTTATAATAGTATAAAATTAGACTTTTAAGAAAAATTAATTGAAATATGTGAAATTTCTTTATTGACTATGATCATAAAAATATACATATACATATATGTATGCATATATATACATATACAAACATGAATATAGAAAACAAATAGTATCCTGGAGAAATTGGATTTAATAGATAAATGGAGAGGCCTGACTGGGAAAAATGAGAAATCTATTTCTTTCAAATACATCTAGAATGCTCACAAAATTCATATGTTCTAGAATGGGGTGGGGAATGTCTGGCCCATAGGCCCAAGAAATCATTTGATCTGTTTCTGCCAAGGCAATTGCAGGCAATTATGAGCTAAAAGATAATACAGCAATCTTTCACTGCTTGAGTTTTTTAAGCTGATCATTTCATATGGTTCGCAAATGATGTTATAAATATTCAAGTGGCCTATGGCAGAAAGAAAAGTTCCCCACACCTGTTCTATAGCATAAAAAATTAAGGATTAATCCAGAAAGGCATAAATTATAGACTCTATATGTATTATAATTCAATAGAAACATCAAATTAAGTAGGAAAACTTCTAATACACATCTATATAGAAATCATAAAATAAAAGCATATAATGCATTTTTAAAGAATTAATTATAATAATAGTTATGTGAAGGAGAATAAAAATATGAATTTAATATATCAAACTTTTGGAGATGTATAAAAATAATGTTCAACTGTATATTTTTGATTAACCATGTTAACAAGAGAAAAATGGAAAAATGAATTTATAGCTAAATAAATTTGAAAATTAATCAATTATATATTCTAGAAATTATTTCAAAATAGTAAATTATGAAAGTAAAAGAAAAAATAACATAGACAAAAAAGAATTATAAAATTAAAAAATAAAAGACTGTTTATAAAAAGACTAATATAATTGATTATAAATTCATAAATTAAATATAAAAAGAGAAAAATTAAATTACCCAAATCAGAAATGAAAAAAAAAAAAAGAGCTTACTAAAAGTAGAGAAAGTATAAGGAAAATTACTCCTCCTCTTCTTTCTGAAACTCTTCCTCCTCCTCCTCCTCCTCCTCTTCCTCCTCCTTCTCCTTCTCCTCCTCCTGTTTTTCTTCCTCCTTTTCCTCCTTCTCCTCCTCCTCCTTTTTCTCTTTCTCTCTCTCTCTCTCTCTCTCTCTCTCTCTCTCTCTCTCTCTCTCTCTCTTTCTCTCTTTCTCTCTCTCTCTCCCTTGTTTTTCTCCTCTCTCTCCCTCTCCCCCCTCTCTGTTTCTGTCTCTGTCTCTGAACTTTATTTTTCTTGAGGGGAGGGTTTTCAAGGGGAGGACAGACCTAAGTTTTCTTTTACAATATAACTCTTATGGAAATATTTTGCATAACTTCACATGTGCTTTCTTAACAGGGGCTAAGGGAGAGAATCTAGAATTCAAAGCCTTAAAAACAAAAGTTAAAAAATTGTTTTAAGTGTAACTGGGGGAAAATAAAAAAATTAATAGAGGAAGAAGAGCAACGTAGGACCATGCTGGGAAAACACAGTAAACTCTCCTAAGTCATCCTTTAGTTACTGGGATATCTTCTAACTAAACTCAGGAGGTTGGACTTATCATAGCAACCACTCTCTTTATGATCTATAAGAGTGTTTTGTAAATTGGTTTCATCTTTCACCACCCCTCTCTTTTTTTCTGGCATCTTTTTCCCTTTATTCAACTTTTTCACCTTAAGATTCCAGGAAGGGTGAGAGTAGAAAGGGAAGGAATTTTTCTCAGCAAGTGATCAGAGTACACATCTATCTCTATGGAAGGTAACTCAGACCAAGAAATTATTCCTCATTGTCTTCAACAACCTATAGGACTTTTCCAAGAGAAAATATCATACTAAATAAATGGAATGAAATTTTTCCTCATTTTTTTTCTTTTGAAGTTCATATTCAATAAACACTTCTATGAAGTACAGAGCATCCTAGTGTTAGAATTCTTACAAGGTGCTGTCAGTTATCTAATTTAGCATGGTACTTAACAGTTCTCTAGCTCACTAATGTATTTAGTACTCAATGGAGTTCTACAAGATTCACAAGTCAGAGAGTAGTGGAGAATATTCACAAGTCAGAAGCCCACAATCCCACTCTTAGAGGAAGAGTCAACCTTTGAATTCTCACCTCTGAAGGAGCATATAAAAGGACAAGCCCACTGGGAGCACTCTGGGAGATTGAGAAGCCAGGATTCAGTTGGGTAGAAAGAAGGAAGACAGAGAAGTGGTGGCAGGCTGTCTTGTGGAAAACACTGAAAGCAAGATCCGGAAGGCTAAAGGATTTGGACTTTAACAGCTGGCTGCATTTGAGGTGATTATTGTACTGAACTGAAACTAAGGCTGCCCCCAGAAGCTCCCCAAGAAACCTGCTCCCAGAGAACATTATATATTTTAGAGAAGAACATTGTATCCTAGAAGCTAATTTCCATAGATAAAATTTTTAATAGAAAGAATAATTCTCATTTTTAAAATAATTTTTTTCAGACTCAGACTCAGGCCTTAATTTGGGCAAGATGATCAATTCATTTTAGAAGTTGTCCAGGCCTAAGGATCATTATTACGGAATTTCTTTTTCATTCCCCCATTTTTTCTAATGTTACAGGAAGTCTTTTGTTTCTCCACCTATAAAGGAACAAAGCATAAATGTCTCTTCTCATGGCTTTCATTTTTGTTTTTTATGGAACAATTTAGGACTAAATGAAAAGGCCAAACTTATTAAAATGTCAGAACCTCCAGTTTTTAAACTCCATGGAAGAAAAATGTCACACCCTTTCTGGCTTTTTAAGTAATTCTAGACTTGATACTAAACAAAACTAAGTTTAATAGTTCCCCAGTATAAATGAAGAGATTTACTCTTTCAGTCTAATTTTTTAGGTCTGGATCTCTCCTTGTCTCAAAATAGTGCTGAGAGCACTGTATATTTTTCTGGCAACCAAAGAGTCTGTTGAGTCCAACCCCTCTATTTTGACAGTTGAGCAAACTGGGATCCAAAGGAGTTAAGTGACTTGACCAATGTCACACAAGTAGTAAATGTCAGATGGAGGATATGAACCCAGGGCCTCTGGATTCTGGGCCAGCTCTATGAATTTTTGAATTGCACCTGATATCACACACATACACACACACACACGCATGCCTCTAAGATATTTAAATATATATTTTTAAAATTCTATATTCTTTATACTATATACCAAAACTTCTTAAACTATGAATCACATCCCCATGGGAGTCATGTAACTGAATGTGGGGAGTCATGAAAAATTTAACAACAACAAAAGATATTAAATATTCTTCTAAGATTTAATTCTTTATCTGAAAATAAAAAGGTACATCCATCTCATTAGCATGCAAATTTGCTTTTATCTCTAACAAATGGCAAAATTATATGTAAAACAATTAAAAAACAAATTCCTTTATGATTTATTATTAATAAATGTTTGATTTGTATACCTATTTCATATACATATATACCCAGAATCATGTAAAAATTTCTGAGATGGAAATGGTCACAAGTAGAAAAAGTTTAAGAAGCCCTGATCTCGATAGACAATAGCATATATTGACTTTCAGTAGAAAAGTTATTTTCTACCCTTCTTAGAAAGCATTAATAAAAACATTAGCATATATTTATGTAGTGATTTAAGAGACTTTCTAAGACTGAGTAAGAGTTAGAATGTGAAAATTCTCATCTCAAGAGAGGCTAAAAATCTCCACTCTCTGTTGTTCAATCATTTCAGTCATATCTGGCTCTTCAGGATCCCATTTGGAATATTCTTGGCAAAGACACTGCAGTGGTTTGCCATTTCTTTCTCCAGCTCATTTTACAAATGAACTATGAAGGCAAACAAGGTTAAGTAACTGTCCAGAATCATATTTGAGGTCATGATTGAACTGTGGAAGCGAGACATCCCAATACTTTGTGCACTATGGTGCCACCTAGCACCCCAAATCCCTACTATTAACTTCCTAATATGCAGTTTGTCCTCTTAAAATTCATTCTTTCACTTTTGCCTACAGGTAAGACTTCTGTTGGGTTCAGAGCCATCCCCTTAATTGTAATTACCAGACCAACCTTAGGGGACCTCTTACAAGTTGAAGTTGTTCCAGCAGTTATGCTCCAGGGCTAGCAGATAACGTTGCCCAGAGCCAAACCACCAGAACATCTCTGGAAACCCAAATCACTCCTGGAGGCAAAACATGCCAGGTAGCTTTCATGCCAAACCTGGGCTGTATCCAGCCTCAGCTCCTTTGTTGGGAAAGGTCCATCATGGAACCTATCATTAGGACCTTATTAGTCTAATAAGTGCATATTTTTGAACAAAACCCCGTATTGACAGAAGATACAAAATATCATCAGAGACTTAATCAGCAATACCAGCCAAGACACCTTCTTTGTATCATTATAAATAGGGCTTGTCTCTAAAAGCTCTCCAACCAATTTCTGGGCATGCTACAAAGAACATCTATTCAATTACTTGCAGCCTGCTCTGTCTATTATTAGGAAGAGCTAATCCTCCCAAAACCATTAGGGGCATTCTGAAAACATGCCTAGGTGATGGCAAAAAAGAAAGTGGAATCTTAATGAACGAAAACAGGACACTGATTCCCAGGTGCTAATGAGGGTAAGTGTAGTCTGTTAGCAAAGAGAGATTTACACGTGTCTAGAATATTAACAAGCTCTGTTTACTGTAACAAATAACCTGCTCTGACAATGACAATGACTGTCAGTAATGCCTGATGTAGATGTCTGGCTCTCAAAATGAATCAGCAAAGCAGCTAATAAGCATGCAGAGTCCACCTCTTGGCAGATAGCATTGGTTTCCAATCAGACTCTAGTTTTCTTGGAAGCAAAACCTTGTTTTCAGGGCAGCCTGGTGGTGTTGGAGTCCAGAGACCTTGGTTTGAGTACTTCCTGACAGGGTGAGCATGGACAAGCCTGTGATTCCTCAGTTTCCCCATCTGTAAAACGGTTATAATATTTACATTGTCAATCCCCAAACCTTATTATGAAGAAATGCTTTGAAAATCTTAAAGCACTTTAAAAGTTTGTTATTATTTCCCAAGTTTTAAGACTGATGTGACATGATACTATATTATCAACATAAAACATTCATTAATTGGTATCCTATAAGGACCACATATCTTTTTTATAAGATTTTATTTTTTCAAATACATGCAAAGATAGTTGAAAACTATCAACATTCAATTTTGCAAAACCTTGTGTTCCAATTTTTTTCTTTCTTTCCTTTCCTCCCTTCTCCCCAAGAGAGGAAGCAATCTAATATAATTTAAACATGTGCAATTCTTCTTTTATTTGTTTTTATTTTATTTTATTATTTTTATTATAGCTTTTTATTTACAAAACATATGCATGGGTAATTTTTCAGCATTGACTCTTGCAAAACCTTATGTTCCAACTTTTCCTTCCCTCCTTCCCTCCATCTCTCCCTTAGATGGCAGGTAATCCAATACATGTTAAATATGTTAAAGTATATGTTAAGTCCAATATACATATACATATTTATATAGGTATCTTGCTACACACAAAAAAAAATCGGATCTAGAAAGAAAGGAAAAAACCTGAAAAGGAAACAAAAATGCAAGCAAACAATAACAGAAAGGGTGGAAATGCTATGTTGTGGTCTACACTCATTTCCCATAGTTCTCTCTCTGCGTATAGCTGACTCTCTTCATTACTAAACAATTGAAACTGGTTTGAATCATCTCATTGTTGAAGAGAGCCATATTCATCAGATATAATCTTCTTGTTGCCCTATATAATAATTTCCTGGTTCTGCTCATTTCAATTAGAATCAGTTCATATAAGTCTCTCCAGGCCTCTCTGAAATCATCCTGCTGATCATTTCTTACAGAACAATAATATTCCATAACATTCATATACCACAATTATTCAGCCATTCTCCAATTGATGGGCATCCATTCAGTTTCCAGTTTCTAGTCACTACAAGAACAGCTGCCACAAACATTTTTGCCATATGTGTAATTCTTCTAAACAGATTTCCATATTCAGAGGACCATGTATTTTACATTTCAATTAATATATGTCATGTGCCTTACTTGTATCAGACAGATCACTGTGTGAATGGTCTCTGAACTTTTTCAATTCTACTGTGTGTAGGTTAGAGAGGAGAACCCTGGCTTCCAGGAGTTCATACATAGACTATCAGGAGGAAATAACACATGCCAAGATTAGTAAATGTAAATAAATACAAATAACTTAGTAGAAATTGAAGGGAGAAGAAAAATCAAGAAGGGAGGAGAGGGGAAACACATTGCAATAATGGGGGACAATTTGCACCCAGGTCCAGAGCCAAGAGGTGAAACATAAATCTTGCACAGGATACAGCAAATAGGACAATTTGCCTGGGATGTAAAAGGCATGAGAAAGAGTAAGATGTGTAGCGTCCCCTAAGGCGACTTTCTCTGCCTACCCATCAGTATCCATGACTAGGCCAACTTATCAGTCTTAGGGCTCCAACCCGGATCACACAGAGACAAATTGACCAGAAGGTGCAACCATTCTGTATTTAGTCATCCTCTCAGTGGGGGTAGGGGGAAACAAGAATGCAAGAACAAGAGAGCAAGTTCTCCTCAAGGCTGTCTATTTATGCTGCCTCTCTTCCGGGATTACCTGGGCCCACCCCACTCAGAACTCCCTAGGTGGAGCCCTAGAAGGGAGGCTTCTGGAGATAGTGCTGTATGCCAGGAGGAGATCTAGTAAGAGGACACACCCCTTGACATCCCAAGAAACCTGTAGCAGTTCCTTTAACTCCTGTCAGACACAATCTCCTGCCTCAGAGGCCAAGCCCCTTTTTACCTCCTGGGCCTGCCCTACCCGCTGATGTGGTGTACAGGCTCCATGGCACATCTCAAAGAGAGAGCAGTGCTTCAGTGCCCTGATGAATTCAGTATGGAAAGATAGATTGGAGGCAGACCACGAAACTCTTGCAGTGCCTTTAAAGAAAGGATACTAAACAGAATAGGAAGTCATTGGTGGTTCTTGAGCAGAGAAGTGACACTGTCAGACCTGATTCTGGGAATATTAATTTGATAACTATTGTACAGAGGATGTACTGAAGAAGAAAGAGATGCTTAAAGCAAAGAAATGATTTAAGGGGTTATTTTAAAACTTAAATTGAAGGAATGTGAAGAAAAAAAGGGGGAAAATGCAAAAGTTGTAGAGGAAGAGTCAATAAAATTTGGCAATCAATTAGACGAGAAAGATCAGAAAGAATAAAGTCAAGCATTGCAACTTTTGTTAAATGAAAGGATGCTGGTGTCAGAAGTATGCTAGGAGTCAGACTGCTCTCAGGCTGATAATTAAATATGAGCATAAAATTTATATTTTGAAAATTACTAAACACTACAAATCAGAACTTAAATTATTATTATTACTATTATTTTTGCTCAGGCAACTGAGGTTAAGTGACTTGCCCAGGGTCACACGGCTAGGAAATGTTAAGTGTCTGGGACCAGATTTGAACTCAGGTCCTCCTGACTTCAAGGCTGGTGCTCTATCCACTTAATGTACTATTTTGTTGGTTATCTAGACCTAAAGTGATAAAGGAAATGTTCATAATACAGAATAAACTTACAAGTATATCATGTGTACTTTTTAAAAATTGGACAGCTGACAGTTTGAAATTTACCAGTACTCCCCTGGTGGTGCCCTTGACAGAAATAAAGAAGAAAAAAAGGATAATATTAATGTGGAAGATAATAAGTTTGATTTTATGCAGGATAATTTTAAGATGCCTGTGAGGCACCTACTTGGTGGTATTTAGCCAACAGTTGGTAATAGGATAGTGGAGTTCATGAGAGAGAAAAGAACTTGTCAATTTGGGAGTTACCTGTCTATGTGAAACGAGCAGAATTGATCAAAATCACTAAGAAAAAGAATGCAGAGAGTAAAAAAAGGACCTCCAGGATAGGACTCAAACATTTGGATACACATATAAGTAGCTAGAATATATAATATTATAGAATACATGTATTTAAAAAATAGAACTAGCAATAGAGTGGATCGACTTGAGAAGACCCAAGTTCATGATACATTCCTAATAGAAATTTCATCTTTTGACCCTCTTCAAATCATTTAGCCTTTTACTGTCACTAGGCAACTTTCTAAGACTGTTTTTGAGAAAATACCAACTTCCAGAGGTAGAGGAAGTTTCTTTTTTCAGCATGCTCCATACCAATGAAATCACAGCCCAGTTTTTATCCCAAAAAAGTAGATATGGTGGTGCAGTGGATAGAGATCTAGACCTGGAATCAGGAGGATGAACTCAAAATCAATCTCAGACACCTATTAGCTGGGTGACCCTGAGCAAGATACTCTACCTCTCTGCCTGCCTCAGTTTCCTCCTCTATAAAATGAGGATAAGCATAAGACCTATCTACCTCCCAAGGTTGTTATAAAACCAAATGAGATAATTCTTTATCAAGCATTTTATAAACTTCAAAGCACTATGTAATTACTGGTTATTATTATTATCCCTTTAAGGTTAGCACAATACTGTGCTATGGTACAAGTATTCTCATTTTGTGGATGAAGAAAAAGATTCTGAGATTCAAGTAAAACCCTTTCTGAGAGTCACCTAGATAATAAGTTTGGATTTGAACATGGTTCTTAGTTGCTCTTTCTACTCCTTTTCTTTGCCTCTCACTGAAGATTCAAGAAATGATCGTGGGACTTGTTATTTTTGTTGTTTACTCTTCATTCCTGAAGAGAAGCAGTGTAATCACAGGATGCTGTCTTGACTTTTCATAAATTAGATTTATGTGAGGCAGAGTTATACAAAGTTGTCAGGCTCATTCTGTCCTCCAGTCATCAAAGTCCAGAGACAAGACAAAAATCAAAATGATTGGCCATGGTTCAAGGTGAAGTGGATTCCTTTGCTGTTTTTATTGTCTGACCAAGCTCTAAGTTCCCCACAACACTAGCTTCAGCTGCCTTCATGACCATTGGAACAAATTGTTCTTATCTGCCCATTCTTCTAAAGAAAGTTTATACTTAACTAAGGAATAGTTTTACTAGTGGATTGCTGAATCAAAAGGAAAGAACAGCTTTGTATTCCTTATCTCACAATTTAGTAATTTTCCCAAAATATCATATCAGTATATTTTTTAAAATTTGTTTTACACTTAAAGAGAACAGAAAAAACAAACATTTCCATGTATACAACAAAACATATAGGATTCAACATAAAATAATAAATTATCATTTCAAACTATTTACTTTTTTGAAAAACCTGTTACTACACTTTATTTTTTTATTTTTGTTTTTCTATTTTTTATTAAAGCTTTTTCATTGACCCTTGCAAAACTTTCTGTTCCAAATTTTCCCCTCCTTGCCCCCACCACCTCCCTTAGATGGCCAGGTAGTCTAATACATTTTAAATACGTTAAAATATATATTAAATCCAATATATGTATATCTATATTTATATAGTTATTTTGCTGTAAATCAGGAAAAATTGGGATCAAGAAGGAAACAAAAACCTGAGAAACAAAATATAATGTAAGCAAACATCAACAAAAAGAGTGAAAATTCTATATTGTGGTTCGCACTCAGTTTCCACAGTCCTCTCTCTGGGTGTAGATTTCAACAAATTGAAATTGGTTTGAATCATTTCATTATTGAAAAGAGCTATGTTCATCAGAATTGATCATCGTATAGTTTTGTTGTTGCTGTGTATAATGATCTCCTGGTTCTGCTCATTTCACTTAGCATCAGTTCATGTAAGTCTCTCCAGGCTTTTCTGAAATCATCCAGCTAGTCATTTCTTCCAGAACAATAATATTCCATAACATTCATATACCACAATTTATTCAGCATTTCTCCAAATGATGGGCATCCATTCAGTTTCCAGTTTCTTGCCACTACAAAAAGGGCTGCCACAAACATTTCTGCACATGTCAGGCTCTTTCACTCCTTTAATATCTCTTTGGGATATAAGCCCAGTAGGAACATTGCTAGGTCAAAGGGTATGCACAGTTTGATAGCTTTTTGAGCATAGTTCCAAATTGCTCTCTAGAATGGTTGGATCTGTTCACAGTTCCACCAACAATGTATCAGTGCCCCACATCCCCTCCAACATTCATCATTATTTTTCCTGTTATCTTAGCCAATCTGACAGGTGTGTATACATTTTGTTTTCAAAGCTATTCATGTTTTCTGTGCTTCCTACTAATTTTTCTTTTGTTTCTTTTGTTCTCTGTTGTGCACTTTCAATTTCGTTTCCCCTCCTCATCCCATCCAAGAGAAGGCTATGGTTAAACATGAATATATATATGTATTTATACACTTATATTTATAGACATATATATGTAACAATACTAAACATATTTTTATGTCAGTTTTTTTCTCTAGCAGGGGAGTCCAAGTCTATCTCTATTTTTTTCTAAAATTTCCAAAAAATTCACCATTTCTTATATCTATACAGCATTCCATCACAATCATTTATCACAACTTGCTTAGCCATTTTCAAAACTGAATCGTATCTATTTTAGCCAGTCTGATAGGTGTGAGATGATATCTTAAAGTTGATTTCATTTGTACTTCTTTAATCAGTAATGACAGAGTATTTTTTTCAAATATTATATATAATACATAATAATATATTAATACTGTGCAATATATAATAATATAATAAAATTTTTATTTCTTCATCAAAACTGCCTATTAATATCCTTTGATCATTTTTCAATTGGGGAATAACTATTCACACTTCTACCATCAGGGCAACGGTTTTCTATTTTTCTATAGTCTCAAGAGCATTGAATTTTATCACTTTTATCCATCTTTAGTATAATCAAATGGGATTTTTGATAAACCAAGTGAGATAATATTTGCAAAGCATTTAGCACAGTGTCTGGCACTTAGTAGGTGTTTAATAAATACTTATGCTTCCTTCCTCTTCCTTGTCAATTTGACCTAATTGCTTGTTATTCAAGTGATCTCTTGCCACTCCATTTAAACCAAAAATGAAACTAACATTGTATAATGTTTCACAGAATCATAGATATAGAAATAGATGGGGATTTTCAAAAATCATCTATTACAAACTAACCATTTTACAGTTAAGAAAACTGAGATGCAGAGAGATGAAGTCCAAAGTCTCTTGAGTAGTTAGTGGTGGAGTCAGCATTTGAACTCAGATTCCCTGATTCCAAATTCAGTGCTCTCTCTCTCTCTCCATTTCAACACAGTACTTAAAACTGCACAAATATTCTCTGACTATACTAGTGACAAGGAATCCTTAGATTATTTTTCCATTTTACAAAGAAAAATCCCTGAAAAATTTGCCTTACCAAATATGATTTGTTTTGAAATTTTCTAAATATGTAATGATGATGATTCTGTATTTCATGGACCAGAGATTGGATTTTACATCAACCTTCAAAGGGAAAGGGCAGTTGGTGTCACAGTGGAACATTGGACTTGGTGTTAGGAAGACTTGAGGATAAATCTGAACAGCTGTGTGAGTCTGGTAAGTCACTTAATATCGGTTTGCCTTGGATACAACTGGGTAGCTCAGTGGATAGAGTGAGGGGGTCATGAGTAAGGAAAACCCAAAATTCAAATTGAACCTCAGACACTTTTAGCTGTATGACTCTTGCCTTGATTTTTTCATTTGCAAAAAAATGAGCTGGAAAAGCTAGTAGCAAACCAATTCAGTGTCATTGCTAAGAGAGAGAGAGAGAGAGAGAGAGAGAGAGAGAGAGAGAGAGTGTGGGAGGGAGGGAAGGAAGAAGGAAGAGAGGGAGGGAAAGAAAGAGGGTGGGAGGGAGGGAAGAAAGAAGGAAGAGAGGGAGGGAGGAAAAGAAGGAAAAGAAAAAAAAAACAAAGACTTGGACACACTTGAAGGGCTGAACAACAATCAAAATCCCATTTTAGAAATGGGAAAACTTGAGACTCAAGTAGCAACTCACAGGAGTTGGAAGGAGTATCTGAACCCTCAGACTCCTCCACTATCACACTGCTTCTTGAAAAGACACAAAATGGAAGATGGCAGAGAGGACACAAGTTTCTTTCTGACCTTCTACAACCTTCAGACCAATTAGCAAATCCAGCCTCTGAATTAGCTCTGGAGCAGCCGAATCCATTAATATTGGGAGTGCAACAAATTACCAGCAGAAGATAATTTCTAAGATCTCCAGAAAAGGTCTAATTTTTTTTTATTTATTATTTTAAAATTACTTTTTATTGATAGAACCCTGGCATGGGGGTAAAAAATTACCCAATTTTTTACAGCATTATCCCTTGCACTCACTTCTGTTCCGATTTTTCCCCTCCCTTCCTCCACTCCCTCCCCTAGATGGCAAGCAGTCCTTTACATGTTGAATAAGTTACAGTATATCCTAGATACAATATACGTGTGCAGAACTGAACAGTTTTCTTATTGCACAGGGAGAACTGGATTCAGAAGGTATAAATAACCCGGGAGGAAAAACAAAAATGCAAGCAGTTTATATTCATTTCCCAGTGTTCTTTCTTTGGGTGTAGCTGCTTCTGTCCATCCTTGATCAATTGAAACTGAATTAGCTCTTTTTACCGAAGAGATCCACTTCCATCAGAATACATCCTCAAACAGTATCGTTGTTGAGGTATATAATGATCTCCTGGTTCTGCTCATTTCACTTAGCATCAGTTCATGTAAGTCTCGCCAGTCCTCTCTGTATTCATCCTTGCTGGTCATTCCTTACAGAACAATAATATTCCATAACGTTCATATACCACAATTTACTCAACCATTCTCCAATTGATGGGCATCCATTCATTTTCCAGCTTCTAGCCACTACAAACAGGGCTGCCACAAACATTTTGGCACAACAGGTCCCTTTCCCTTTTTTAGTATCTCTTTGGGGTATAAGCCCAGTAGAAACATTGCTGGATCAAAGGGTATGCACAGTTTGATAACTTTTTGAGCATAGTTCCAAATTGCTCTCCAGAATGGCTGGATGTGTTCACAATTCCACCAACAATATATCAGGGTCCCTGTTTTCCCACAGCCCCTCCAACATTCCACATTATTTTTCCCTGTCACTCTAGCCAATCTGAAAGATATGTAGTGGTATCTCAGAGTTGTCTTAATTTGCATTTCTCTGATTAATAATGATTTGGAGCATATTTTCATATGTCTATAAATAGTTTCAATTTCTTCATCTGAGAATTGTCTGTTCATATCCTTTGACCATTTATCAATTGGAGAATGGTTTGATTTCTTATAAATTAGAGTCAATTCTCTATATATTTTGGAAATGAGATCCTTTGACTGTAAAAATGTTTTCCCAGTTTATTGTTTCTCTTCTAATCTTGTCTGCTTTGTTTTGTTTGTACAAAAACTTTTCAATTTGATATAATCAAAATTTTTTATTTTGTGGTCAATAGTGATCTCTAGTTCTTCTCTGGTCATAAATTCCTCCCTCTTCCATAGGTCTGCGAGGTAAACTATCCTATGGTCTTCCAATTTATTTATAATCTCATTCTTTATGCCTAGGTCATGAACCCATTTTGATTTTATCTTGGTGTAAGGTGTTAAGTATGGGTCAATGCCTAGTTTCTGCCATACTAATTTCCAATTTTCCCAGCAATTTTTGTCAAATAATGCATTCTTATCCCCAAAACTGGGGTCTTTGGGTTTGTCAAACACTATATTATTAAAGTTATTGGCTGTTTTGTCCTTTGAACCTAACCTATTCCATTGATCAACTAGTCTATTTCTTAGCCAATACCAGATGGTTTTAGTAACTGCTGCTTTATAATATAATTTTAGATCTGGTACAGCTAGGCCACCTTCATTTGATTTTTTTTCATTAATTCCCTTGAAATTCTTGACCTTTTGTTTTTCCATATGAACTTTGTTGTTATTTTTTCTAATTCATGAAAGTAGTTTTTGGGGAGTCTGATTGGTATAGCGCTAAATAAATAGATTAATTTAGGTAGTATTGTCATCTTGAGTATATTTGCTCGCCCAATCCAAAAGCATTTAATATTTTTCCAGTGGTTAGATCAGACTTAATTTGTGTGGAAAGTATTTTTTAGTTTTGCTCATAAAGTTTCTGATTTTCCCTTGGCAGATATATTCCTAAATATTTTATACAATCAGTAGTTACTTTAAATGGAATTTCTTTTTGTAACTCTAACTGTTCGGTTTTGTTAGTGATACATAAAAATGCTGATGACTTATGTGGGTTTATTTTGTATCCTGCAACTATGCTGAAGGTGTGGGTTGTTTCTAATAACTTTTTAGTAGAGTCTTTGGGGTTCTCTAAGTATACCATCTTATCATCAGCAAAGAGTGATAATTTGGTTTCCTCATTGCCTATTCTTATTCCTTTAATCTCTTTCTCAACTCTTATTGCCAAAGCTAGCATTTCTAATATAATATTAAATAGTAGTGGTGATAGTGGGCAACCTTGTTTCAGTCCTGATCTTTTTGGGAATAGTTGAAGTTTATCCCTGTTACATATGATGCTTACTGCTGGTTTTAAATAGATGCTACTGAAGGAAAAGTCCATTTATTCCTATTCTTTCAAGAGTTTTTAGTAGGAATGGATGTTGGATTTTATTAAATGCTTTTTCTGCATCTATTGAGATGATCATATGGTTTTTGTTATGGGACTATTTAAGCAATTAACTTCCTCCTCTGATAATCTGAGAAGCCTATATTTTTGGAGATAGTCATCCATTTCACTTAGGTTATCAAATTTATTGACATAAAGTTGGGCAAAGTAACCCCTTATTATTTCTTTAATTTCCTCTTTATCAGTGGAAAGTTCTCCTGAAAAGGTCTATTTTAATCGGGAACAGAAGAAGCAGGCCAAGCGCAAGTAGCTAAGTACAGATGCCAGCAAAGGCAGCATAGAGTCCAGGGGCATGTGGACTCTGCTGGTGGGGCAGACTCCACTGGGCAGAGAATCTATAGGGAGGCATCTACAGCCACAGTGTTGGTTATTCTGCCTTGGTTGCAAACCAGTAGATCAGCAGAGAAGTTATAAAACATCCAACACAAACACAAAAGGTAAAGAGTGAACCCTGAAATGCCAGAATCTCACAGAACTGGCCATGCCCACCCAGCACTGGGAATAAGTCAGCACTGATCCAGCCCCAGTGACAGCCACTTATCGAGGAAGCCACCACTTGGAGAGGAAGCTTGGAAAAGCTCCTCCTCCCTAAAAATACAACTTAACTTTTTTTAAAAAGCAAAGAGAATTCTGACAATAGACAGTTTTTATAGTGAAAGAGAACAGATTTCAAACCCTGAGGAGACTAAAAGCAAATCATCTCCAGATGAAGCACCAAAAGGTGACATAACCTGGTTCTCATCACACAAGGCTCTCCTAGAAGAAATTAAAAAGGATCTTAAAATAGAGCTAAAAGAAAAATGGGGAAAGGAAATGAAAACTTTACAAGAGGGTTTGGAAAAGGCATACAACTCATTAAAAGATAGATTTGATAAAATGGAAAAAGAAAAAAACTCAGAAAAAGAGAATTTGTGAAACAGAAAAAGGAAATAACTCCTTAAAAAGCAGAATTTGTAAAATGAGAAAAAAATTCCATGGAACAAAACAACTCATTTAAAAATTCAATTGGACAAATACAAAAAGAAGTAAAAAAAAAAAAAGTAAATGAAGAAAATAATTCGCTAAAAATCAGAATTAAACAAATGGAAATGAATGATTCGATGATACAACAAGAATTAGTCAAGCAAAACCAAAAAAAACAGAAAAATAAAAAACAAATATAAAATACCTGCTTAGGAAAACAACTGACCTGGAAAATAGATCTAGGAGAAATAATCTAAGGATTATTGGACTCCCTGAAAACCATGATTGAAAAAAAAATCCTAAACACTATTTTTCAGGAAATGATCAAAGAGAACTACACTGAGGTCACAAAATCAGAAGGTAAAATAGCCACTGAAAAATTCACTGAATGTTTCCTGAAAGAGACCACAAAATTAAAACTCCAAGGAATATCAAAGCTAGATTTCAGAACTATCACATCAAGGAAAAAATATTACAAGCAGCCAGAAAAAAAAAATTCAAATACTGAGGAGATACAATAAGGATCACCCAGGATCTAGCAGCTTCCAACTTAAAGGACTGAAGGGCCTGAAATCTGATATCCCGAAAGTCAAAGGAACTTGCAATGCAGCCAAGAATAAACTACCCTGCTAAATTGAGCATTTTCTTCCAGGGAAGAACATGGGCATTCAGTGAAACAGGTGAATTCCAAAAAATTTGACCTCCAAATATAGAATTCAAGAGAAGCATAAAAAGGTAAAAAGAACTCTTGAGAACTGTATTTCTGTTGTGGGTATACATAAAGAGTGCACGTATAATCTGATTTTACTGTTATAATATAAAAAAGAAACTAAATATGGAAAGGGGATTGTAACAGAAAAAAAGGGGGAAAGTGGAGGTAAAATGAGAGAAATTACATCTCAGGAAGAGGCAAACAAAATTTATTATAATTGAGGGAAAGAAGAAACGATGATGAATATTGTGTGAATCTTACTGTCATCAGATTGGCTCAAAGAAAGAATATTAGACATATTTGGATTGACCAAGAAACTTCTCTCACATTATAAAAAAGTGTGAGAGGTAAGGGGAAAAGGGAAGGGATAAATAAATAAATAGAAGAGAAAACAGAAATAGTAGGGGAAAGGTATAAGAAAGGGGGAGGGACTCTAAAGGGGGAGGACTGCTTGAGGTACATAGTGCTCAAGGAAAGAGAAAAATATAATTGGCGTTAATAAAATGGCAGGAAATAAAGAATTAGTATTTTTAACCATAAATGTGAATGGGGTGAACTCTTCCATAAAGTGTAAGCAGATAACAGAGTGGATTAAAAGACAGAATCCTACAATATGTTGTTTACACAAGAAATACATTTAAAGCAGAGTGATACATGCAAAGTAAAGGTAAAAAAGCTGGAGCAGAATCTATTATGCTTCAAGTGAAGTAAAAAAAAAAAAAAAGCAGGGGTAGCCATCCTTATCTCAGATCAAGCAAAAGCAGAAATTGATCTAATTAAAAGAGATAAGGAAGGAAAACTATATCTTGCTAAAGGGTATCACAGATAATGAAGTAATATCAATATTAAACATATATGCACCAAGTGGTATAGCATCTAAATTCCTAAAGGAGAAGTTAAGAGAGTTTCAAGAAGAAAGATCTCAATCTTGCATTCTCAAAACTAGATAACTCAAACTACAAAATAAATAAGAAAGAAATTAAAGAGATAAATAGAATTAACTAGAAAATTTGTTATGATAAATCTTAGGAGAAAATTGAATGGAGACAGAAAGGAATACACTTTGTTCTCAGCAGTTCTCGGAAGAACCTATACAAAACTGACCACATATTAGGACTAAAGACCTCAAAATCAAATGCAGAAAGGCAGAAATAGTAAATGCATCCTTTTCAGATCACTATGGAATAAAAATTATGTTTAATAAAAAGCCAGGGGAAATTAGACCAAAAAATAATCTTATTCTAAAGAGTGAATGACAGCAAATCATAGACGCAATCAATAATTTCATCCAAGAGAATGACAGTAATGAGACAACATACCAAAATTTGTGGGATGCAGACAAAGCAGTAATAAGGGGAAATTTTATATTTCTAGATGCTTACTTGCATAAAATAGAGAAAGAGAAGATTAATGAATTGGGGTTGCAACTAAAAAAGCTAGAAAAAAAAATTTTAAAAACCAATCAAATACCAAACTTGAAATTCTAAAAATAAAAGGAGAGATTAATAAAATTGAAACCAAAAATACTATTGAATTAATTAATGAAACTAAGAGTTGGTTCTATGAAAAAACCAACAAAATAGATAAAGCTTTAGCTAATTTGATTAGTAAAAGGAAAGAAGAAAATCAAATTGTTAGTCTTAAAAATAAAAAGAGAGAACTTGCCACCAATAAAGAAGAAATTAGAGCAATAATTAGGAGTTACTTTGTCCAATTTTATGCCAATAAATTTGACAACCTAAGTGAAATGGAGCAATATCTACAAAAATATAGATTGCCCAGATTAAGAGAAGAGGAAATACTTAAATAGTCCTATTATAGAAAAAGAAATAGAACAAGCTATTAATTAACTCCCTAAGAAAAAATCCCCAGGATCAGATGGATTTATATTTGAATTGTACCAAACATTCAAAGAACAATTAACTCCAATATGTAAACTATTTGAAAAAATAGGGAATGAAAGACTCCTACTTATGACACAGACATGGTACTGATACCTAAACCAGGTAGGACGAAAACAGAGAAAAAAATTATAGATCAATCTCCCTAATGAATATTAATGCAAAAATTTTAAATAAAATATTAGCAAAGACATTACAAAAAATCATCATCATTTTTGTACATCACTAACAAAACCCAACATCAAGAGATAAAAAGAGAAATTCCATTTAAAATAACCATTGATAGTAAAAAATATTTGGGAATCTATCTGCCAAGGGAAAGGTCAGGAGCAAAACTACAAAATACTTTCTACACAAATAAAGTCAGATCTGAGCAATTAGAAAAATATCAAGTGCTCTTGGATAAATTGAGCAAATATAATAAAAATACTATCTAAAGTAATCTATTTATTTAGTGCTATACCAATTACACTCTCAAGAAACTATTTTACTGACCTAGAAAAAATAACACAACAAAATTCATCAGGAAGAAAAAAAGGTGAAGAATTTCAAGGAAATTAATGAAAAGAAAAGCAAATGAAGGTGGCCTAGCTGTACCAGACCTAAAACTATATTATAAAGCAGCAATCATCAAAACCATTTGGTACTGGCTAAGAGTAGTTGATCAGTGGAATAGGTTAGGTTCCAGAACAAAATAATCAATGATTATGCAATCTAGTATTTGAGAAACCCAAAGACCCCAGTTTTTGGGATAAGAATTCACTATTTGCCAAAAACCACTGGGAAAATTGAAAACTAGTATAGCAGGAACTAAGGACTGACCCACATCTAACACCATATACCAAGATAAGTTGAAATGGGTTCATGATCTAGGAATAAAGAATGATATTATAAACAAATTAGAAGAATATAGGATAGTTTACCTCTCAGATCTATGGAGGAGGAAGGAATTTGGAACCAAAGAAGAACTAGAGATCATTATTGATCACAAAATATAAAATTTTGATTATATTAAGTTAAAAAGATTTTGTACAAACAAAACTAATGCAGACAAGATTAGAAGGGAAGCAATAAACTGGGAAAAAAAATTTACATTCAAGGTTATGATAAAGGCCTCACTTCCAAAATATATAGAGAATTGACTCAAATGTATAATAGTTCAAACCATGATCCAATTGATAAATGGTCAAAGGATATGAACAGACAATTTTCAGATGAAGAAATTGAAACTATTTGTAATCTTATGAAAATGTGCTCCAGATCACTATTGATCAAAGAAATGCAAATTAAGACCTCTTTGAGATACCACTACACACCTGTCAAATTGGCTAAGATGACAGGAAATGATAATGACCAATCTTGGAGGGGATGTAGGAAAACTGGGACACTGGTATACATTGTTGGTAGAACTGTGAATGGATCCAAGTATTCTGGTGAACAATTTGGAACTATGCTCAAAAAGTTATCAAACTGTACATATCCTTTGATCCAGCTGTGTTACTACTAGGATTATATCCCAAAGAGATCTTAAAGGAGACTTATATGTGCAAAAATATTTGTGGCAGTCCTTTTGGTAGTGGCAAGACACTGGAAACTAAGTAGATGCCCATCAATTGGAAAATGGCTGAATAAATTATGGTATATGAATGTTATGGAATATTATTGTTCTGTAAGAAACGACTACCAGAACAATTTCAGAGATGCTTGGAGAGACTTACATGAACTGATGCTAAATGAAATAAACAGAACCAGGAAATCATTATACACAGCAACAACAAGACTATACAATGATCAATTCTGATAGATGTGGCTCTCTTCAACAACGAGATGGTTCAAACCAATGCCACTTGTTTAGTGATGAAGAGAGCCATCTACATCCAGAGAGAGGATCGTGGGAACTGTGTAGACCACAACATAGCATTTTCACTCTCTCTATTGTTGTATACTTGCATTTTGTTTTCTTTCTGGTTTTTTTCTTCCCTCTTGATCTGATTTTTCTTGTGCAGCAAGATAACTGAATAAATATTTAAAATATGTTTTAACATATTTAACATGTATTGGATTATCTACCAGCTAGGGGAGAAGTGGGGGGAAGAAGGGGAAATTTGGGAACAAAAGATTTTGTAAGGGTCAATGTTGAAAAAATTACCTATGCCTATGTTTTGTAAATAAAAAGCTTTAATTTTAAAAAAAATACACAAAATGGCTTTGGAAATTAAAGCATCATCTCGGTGACATTTTGTAATTCACAGCTTCAAATGACAAAGAAACCCTGAAAAGAAGCAAAGGGATCCTTGCCTTCTTACTCTTTCCCACCTCTACTCATACATGCACTCTGAAAATAAATTACAAGGAAGTAGACTGAATAATACTTCTTCAGTCTTTTAAGTTGTGTTCAACTTTTCATGACTCTGTTTTTGTTTTGTTTTGTTTTGTTTTTTTGGCTAAGACATTGCAGTAGTTTGCCATTTCTTTCCAACTATCCTCTCAGTATCTTCTCTGTATTATCAAAGTCCAGTTTAAATAAATAATGTTCATTTTTTTTTAAAAAATTACATTCTAATCATTGTTGATAAACCTTTGTTTCATTTTCTCAAAAATGTTTTAATTAAAATGTAAGTTCCCTTGATATGTAGCAATAACACAGAAAACACTTTATTTTCTTCACTAAAACCTCTGTGAAAGACAGGTAGTGGTGATATTTTCCCCTTCTGTTTTGGCCAGAAAACTTGAAGGTCTTTCCCCTATCAGATTTATTTCTTTATTTTTATTGTTGTTGAAGAGTGAAAGAGGTTATTTTTTGCTTCAATTTCTATCTATCCTTAATCACTAACTGGGTATGGCTTCAGTGAAACTGAGATTTGTTGAAGATCTGAGTTTAAAAAGACCAAGGTCTCCCATTTTATGCAGGGCCATCTCCAGTTGTCCTGCTGTATATCTGGCCACTGGACCCAGAAGGCTCTGGAGGGAAAAGTGAGGCAGGTGTCTTTGCACAGCCCTTCCTCACTTAAACTCAATTTACTGCAAGTCAAGCATTACCTCCCTGAGGTCAAAGTCCTTTTCAAGAGAACAATGGATAAACAATACAATAACAATAAAAGAAGGAAAAAAAAGAAAGAAAATTAACAGATAAAGAAACTGAGTTAATTGATTTGCCCAGAGTCACATAGCCAGTAAGTGTCTGAGGCCAGTGTTGAGCCCATCTTAATTAGATGAGTCTTATTGACTTAGGACCATCTGCAAAAACCTTAGTTGAAATCTTAGTTATATTGGGTATCTGGATGGGGGCTGGGACAGCCTGAGCTGATCAGATCAGTATTCCTCAATTGAATGAGAATTTAGAATTTCTATGGGGGTTGATTAGTCCCTGAATAGTATTGCTTTTCTTATCCTGGGAGGATGGGGCTCTGTCTCCACTGCTTGGAGCCTGAGAGATCTTGATCTCTGAGATCAGAAAAGGGGACACAATCTCTAAGAGTGATAATTAAAGAGAACAGTTCCCCTCCCCCTTCAGTATAGCTGTTCTTGAATATCTGGATATTTAGTTCTATCAAAGTAGGGACCTAGTAAAAGTAGACATCTCAGATTATGAGGAAGATTTGGGATCCACTTCATCAGAGAGGAGTTAATAAAGTGCCATTGGTTTAGAGCTCTGCCCCAATCTCTTATTATAGGTGGGATAATTTTAATCCCCCCATCATAAAGTTAAGCGATTTGCTCATAAATGCACAGCTACTTTGAATCAAAGGCTAGATTTGAATCCACATCTTTCTCGACTTCAATAGATGTAATTAATGTGAGTTAGTCAGCAGGATTATTGATTTAAGAAACTCACCAGTGCTTTGCACATACTAAATAATTAATAAATGTTTGTTGAAATGAATATTATAGGCATTTACCTTTAATTATGCATTAGGCATTAATGCATTTTTAGAGAAATTGTAATGTGATCAACATTAATTCCTGAGTCCTCATGTGGCTTAGTTAACACAGGCAGTTTGGTCATAAATATTCTGAAATACTTTTTATAAAATTGAAAGGAGGAAGCACTTTCTCTATTCCATATTAGTGAAAGTAGAACCATATCAAAATGATACTCCACCCCCATTCTTTATTAATAAAAAATTAAGCTTATAATGCAAGCCTATTTCTTTCTTCCTATCTCACTAGAAATTCCATTTCCTAACAATTAACTTCAAATGGTTTTAGGAAGGAAGTTGATGATTTAACTAATTTATCCTAATATGTGAATGACTAATAGGCAGTTAACTCTTCTAGGGCCTGCCTGTCATTCCAGCAGATAATACTTGATAAACTCAAAAGAAACAAATATCTAAGACATAGAATTTCAGGCCATTCATAAAGACAGATGAATAATTTCAGCTCTTGTAAGGGAAAAATCTAGGCTAAATAAGGTCTTTTTGTTGCATGCTGTTTAGTCATGTCTGACTATTCATGACCCCTTTTGGAGGTTTTCTTGGCAAAGATACAGAAGTAGTTTGCTATTTCCTTCTCCAATTCTTTTTACAAAATGAGGAAACTGAGGCAAGCAGGGTTAAGTGAGTTGCCTAGGATCATATGACTAGTGTCTAAGACTGGTTTTGAACTCATGAAAATGAGTCTTCCTAATTCTTAGCTCTATTCTTTGCCCACTTCACCACCTACCTGGCCCAAGTCCTTTCTAGTACACTTTAAATCAATCAAAATTTAGAAGTGGGAGTATCTGCTATAAATATTCCTAAGTTCAGTTAGTTCATGTGTAAGAAGATGGAAATCAAAACAGAAAATGCCTGTTCAATTCAAAATTTCATATCAATTAATATATGACAGGTGATTAAAAAAACATGAGCACATCAAAACAAAGACATCATCAGTTATTGCTTTTTGTTTCACAGTCATTAGTTTGAGAAATAGAAATTTGAAGGACCAAAACAGGCAATTAAATTCTGAGATTAACTGATGTCCCTATAAAGGAGGAGGGGGAGTGGGAATATATATATATAAAAGGAAACATGGAGAAAATGTAAAATTAAGGTGAATTAAGATAAGACAAGTAATTATTCTTATGTGTCCTGCACTGCTTTAATGAAGATTCAAAAGATGAACTCCTATATGATTATAGATAATTATTGATAATGGCTTTGAAGTAAAGTAGCCACCTATCTCGACCTACAATTTTAGTGATTCCAGGAAAGCTCATATAACAGCCTCACCATCTACCTCTGCAAATTATCATGTCACTAATACTATTTTACCAATGACCCCATCTAATTAGCATTTAACAAATATCTACTTGAGGTAAAAAGATGATGCCATAATGCACAGAGTGCTGACTCTTCCTCCAGAGTTCAAATCCCATTTCAGACATTTACTAGTTGTGTGACCCTGGGCAAATTTTCCTCATCTGTAAAATGAGCAGGAGAAGGAAATGGCAAATCATGTCTTTGCCAAGAAAATCCCAAGTGAAGTCATGAAGAGCCAGATTCAACTTAAACAACCAATAACAACAAAAAGAAATGAGAGTGGTTGTTTGCTCCCTCATTCTCGTCTACTTCAGTCTCTGTTCTATTTCATTTCTGCCTCTCCTTTACACCTGCTCTATAATTAACAAATTTCCTTTCATTTTACACCCTCTATCCCTTTCTCCCTTCATCTTCTGGTACTCACTGTGATCTGATTCCTGCCTTTCATCACTTTCTCCACACCCTCTCAAAGACATTGTGATCCTGGTAAACATTTTCAATACTAGATGCACTTTTTCTTATTATCCCTTTCCCATTTCCTATATGTAGAATGGAGGTTCCATGATTTCAAGAACTAGTAAGTGAGTATTTGGAGAAACATCAATGAAGTACCCTAGAATGAGGGCACCAATTCAAGTCTAAGGGAAACCTTTGAGCCAGACATTGAGTTCATTGAGAAGGGAGAATAAATGTCCTTGGGCTACTAGATAATGACAGCTAGTTAGCTTCTGGATTGCTTAATAAATTTGGATTGCATGAACCTCAAAGAAGCAAAGATTGCTGATTGATGGTGATATAGGGATAACCTGTTAGCAGCAATAGAGAGAGTGTTCAGCCTCCCTTCTACTCTGATCAGGGAGGAGAAGGTGAAAAGTGGGAGAAGGAGTAATAAGGAAAAGTGCAGCTAGTATTGGAAAGAGCTATCAAGTAAGGTTTGAGCTAGATTCTATTGCTGACCAATCTTTGAGAGCAAGTTATGTGGGTTTAAGGCATGGTTAAGTAACTCCATTGCAATTCCAATGGGCATTTTCAAAGCCTTGATTTCCAAAGTCTCATTTCAAGAAATAATAAATGAAACTATATATCCCAGTTTTTTAAAATGAAATAATAAATAAGGAAATGAAAAAAAGAATCCTAAGAATCCTAGCTCATAAACCCCAAAGAAAAAAGGAAGGAAGGAAGGAAGGAAGGAAGAAGGAAGAGAAATAACAGAGAAGAAAGGAACAGAAGAAGGGAAGGAGGAAAAAGCAGGATTACCCAATTGGACTTGGACAATGGGTTCTCAGTGGGGTAGTCGCTATTGTTACTCACAAAATTGTTGTTTGTTCTCAAAGAAGACCAATGATTCAATTCTGATGGAAGTGGCTGTCTACAACAATGAAAGGATGCAAATCAGTTCCAGTTGATCAGTAATGAGCAGAAACAGCTACACCCAGGGAAAGAACACTGGGAAATGAGTGTGGACCACAACATAGCATTTACACTCTTTCTGTTATTTGCTTGCATTTTTGTTTTTACCTTCTTTCTAAATCTGATTTTTCTCATGTAGCAAGACAACTGTATAAATATGTATACACATATTGTATTTAACATATATTTTAACATGTTTAACATGTATGGGACTGCCTGCCATCTTGGGGAAGGGGTGGAGGGAAGAAGGGGAAAAGTTGGAACAGAGGTTTTTACAAGGGTCAATGTTAAAAAATTATCCATGCATATGTTTTGGCAATAAAAAGCTATAATAAAAAAAAAGAAAAAATAGAAGTCACCAAAAAAAGACCAATGATATAAGAAAGGTGCTGTCTTGACTTGAAAATGAATTGTATTTAAGTGAGGAATACTTACTTTCTCCTCTAGAGTCATCTGCCCAGTGGCAAGATATAGATCAGAATGTCTGAAGATGGCCCCACTGTGATGAAATACTACTGTGATATAAGAAATTATGAGTTCAGTGACCTTAGAAAAATGTGGATAACCTTGCATGGAATAATAAAAAGCAAAATGAGCAAAACTAAGAGAACATTTTATACAGTATCAACAAAATTGTTTTAAGAATTAGTTGAATAAGTCATTTTGACTATTATAAATATCCAAATTAACTACAAAGATTATATGAAGGAAGATGTTATCTGTATCTTGAGAAAGAAATTATAAACAGATGTATAGAACAATTTTACATATATATATATTTGTATATGTATAGATGTATATAAAAAGATATAGATATACATACACACAGCATGTGTGTGTATATACATATATACACATACATATGTATTTTCATCTTTTTTGATTGTAATTGCTTACTTGCATTTTCTTTCTCATTTTTTCCTTTTTGATGTTTTTTTGTGTGCAGCATGATAATTGTGGAAATATATATAGAATAATTGCACATGGTTATTATATATTGGATTACCTGCCATCTAGGGGAGGTGGTAGAGGAAAAGAAGGGAGAAAAAGAAAATTTGGAACACAAGGTTTTGCAAGGGTGAGTGCTGAAAACTATGCATGTATTTTGAAAATAAAAAGCTTTATAAAAAAAAGTATAAAAAAAAAAGGTAGAACTCTCTGGAAAGAGAATGAATGTCATCTTATTTCCTTATGGATTCAAGTGTGATTTTTTTGTGTGTGTTTTGAATTTCCTGTCAGGCAAAATAAAAGTATTTCTGTATTCAAAAAAATAAACTCTCACAGTAATGTTTTTAAAGTAAGTCAATGACAAGTTAACAAGCATCTATTGTTTACTATTTGCTAAACATCATGAATACAAATTTGCTTTTTTTTTTCCAAAAAGCAAAGAGTCCCTATCCTTGAAAAGCTTACAGTCTAATAAGAAAAATAACATATAAAAGTGAAAACTATATGTACATGGGAAATAAGAAGAATAACAACATTCAGAGCTTCAGAAACAGTTGCAAATATAATAGAACTTTCAAGGTAAAAAGACAGCTGAGGCAGGATAGTAAAGCCAAGAGGGTCAAAATAAGGTCAGGAAAAGGATGAAAATAAGACAGCAATAACCAGATGAAGTTTTTAAAAAAAGACATGAAATTAGGGCAAATCCATACAATTTAGTATCAGATAAGGAAGTGGTATATAAAATAGCTTTTCAGAGGTTCAAAAGCAATTATCTTTTCCCTATGAGAAATAACTCCATTGGAGTTGGGAGAGGTGAAGTTAGCTTTTACCCATCTGCAGAAGTAGGTATCCATTTAAGAATATACACACTCTTAGAGAAGCAAGGGCAAGCCCCTTTTATACCTTTCCTGGCTGCCAAGTCCCTCTTCTATTTCCCCATTGGCTATATACAACAGGGTCCACAACTTTCTGGTCCATCTATTACATACTTGCCCCTTGACATGTCCCCTCTTCTATCACATACATTGCACATCCACTAAAATTAGCCCTATCTTCTCTCAGATTGGAGAAAATAATATTCATAAACTTATTAAGCATGCTCAGTTAGATAGGCACACTTCCTAACATCTGGCTGTGTAGGAGACGCCCATATTCTGTTTTTACTTAAATTTAGTGATGACTAGTTCCTTTGGTTTTCCCTCTTTCAGAGCCTCATTATGAAATAAAAGGTCTTAATTATTTCTCTCTTTCCCAACTATTATAACTGAGTCAAGAACACAACTTGGGAAGAAAAACCCAAACTACTTATTAATCAAAAGAGAGAAACAGATTTTTTTTAAATCAGGAGAATGTTCCATGAGACAGCCCAAGAAAATACATTTTCTGGTTTTTATAAAGTTATTCCTTTTTCTCTGACAACAAGAACTGATGCTACATTATACTTATCAACCATTAAATATGCTTTAAAAGTAGTTCCTGCAACTAAATTACATACAAAATATCTTTCTCCAGTTTGTATATAAATACTCTGGTAGCCAGTACTTGATAAGAAGAAAATTCATTGATTCCCCATGTGAAAGACAAACTGAGAAGATATGTTTGTTTCTTTCCATTATCACAGAAATAAATGAGATAGGGAACACCAAAATTGGCAGATGATGGGTTATCAGTAGAACAATCATAGCTGGTTACAACTAGGCCCAATTTCACAGCAGGATCAGTCCAATCACACACAGCTGGAATCAGGAGAGTTAGAACAAGAATTACAAAAGTTGGAAAGCAAGCCTGCTTCTTAAAACACCAACTACAGAAGGGAGATGAAAAAATTTTCCATTTTGCCCTCTAACTTGAGTATTTACTATTTAGAATGAACTTTCTTCAGAAGGGGATACCATATAGAAGGTATGACTTGAAAAGAGTACAACCAGAATATATAGAAATATCTACATATGGATATAGCTATGTATGTATATGTATATATATTATATATATTGTACATATGTTATATATGTTGGTGCAGATTTTTATAAGTATGGATAAGATAAATTTATAAATCTCAAGTTTTATCTACAAACTTACATTTATCAAAAACAGCTTTATGGGCACAAGAGTAAAAACTTCTGTTCCAAGTAGCTGCTTAAGACACACAGAAACTAAATGATTATCAAAAGTCACTCATCCAGTAATTATTAAGGACAGAATTCTAAGCCTAACATTCTGTTGATTGTACTTTTAAAAACAGTATTGTCATATATCTTATAATAAAAGAGGCTGGAGATCATCTCCTCCATTTTAAATGCCTCCACTTTAAAGAGGAAGACACATCATCTACACTTAGATGTATTTTTAGTTGTAATTGTACTATATGTTCTGCCTCCAGGTTTCCACAGGATTTAACTAAACACCCTATGAAAGATCCAGGCAAGCAAATCATAATATATAGTAACTATATACATCACCAAAAGGAAGGGAAGGAAAAACCCAGAGTACCACAATCAAAGTGCTACAAATTCCTCAGAGCCTTACTTGGCCATTCAATACCCTACTCAACCATGTGGTGCCCTAGGAACTTCCCCAAAGTCCACCCAAAAGTCAAGACCAACTTCTATTTTTGTGAGCACTGTCTCAGGGTCTTTTTCAGTGATTGGGCCCAGACTGCTACTCAAGGCAAGAGCCAGTGAGTTCCACATCTCACTTCTGTGGTCCTTAGAGCTTTTTCCAGTTCAGATGCTCCCTAAGACAAAGCCCCCAACCCCAGAAAAGACATCAGCAAACTAGCCTTCTATACCTCTTCCTATTTCTTTTTGCTGTTTCACAAGCACCACATCATCACGGGTTGGATCTCAAGGTCTAATCCCTCAACAGACCTCTCTTCAAACTAGACTTAACTGATTTCTCAATTACTCACTGAGTTTCCTTGAGTTTCTCCATAGAATCCTTGTAGGCTGATTTTCCAGCATTGATGATTTCCTTCAGAAGGAGGATCAGTAGGGAAGCTATCATGGCATAAGGTTGATGTAAAGTACAAAGAGGGTCTAGAAACTGAGCAGAATGCAGTTGAACTTGGTTAGTAAGGGCCTGGGCAAGTGAGTATCGAGGATTGCTGAGAAGGGGTCCACTTCTTTCCAGAACCTTTGGGTAGTAGCAATGGGGTCTAGCAGCAATGTGAATCTTTAGGCTGTGTATCCATTCATTGGTCTGTTCCAGGCTACATGATGAATCCATTTGGACACATGGCCTCCAAGTCTATCCTCAAAGGCAAAGGGTACCTCAACAGTAAATAGCCACTTCTCTGTGAATTGAGGAAGCTACAGCTGTCCTAGTAGACCAGACTCATCTCTGCCTATGCCCTCAGGGAAGGCAACCATGACCAGGAAGAGTGTTCCAATGGTAGCCATCCATTCATGAAGAAAAGTTGGAGGATCCCTGAGTTAAAAGTCATAAGAGTGACAGCCATCATCACCTTGGCTAAACTCATGAGGTACTGCTTCCAAGAAGAGATACATAATCACTCAAAGGAATTTGATCTGTAAGACCAAGTGGATGAGGAATGTCTATAGTCCAGATTTCAACATGCATTTGAATGGACCCTATAGAGATTTTCCAGCATTATATATATCAAGGACTGACAATACAAATGGATAGTGCTCTTGACTGAGAGATGAAGAAGGCATAAAGATGAATTCTTTTCAGGACATAGAAAAAACTTTCACTGAACAGGATGGCCTAGACTATTCAATCCTGTCAATAACAATAACTAATATCAAATTATGCCTTAAGGTTTGCAAAAGTACTTTAAATATGTTATTTTATTTGATTTTCACAACAATACTTGAAAGTAGGCAAAATATTATCATTTATATTTTATAGATCAAAATGTTGAGGCTTTGAGAGTTTAAGTGACTTATCCAGCCAGGGTCACAACAGCAATAAATTTCCGAGATAGGATTCAAATTCAGATCTTTCTGCATCCAAATCTGGCAATCTATCTATCTTCTTCCAATACATGAAGAATCTTGCATTTAAATCAAGTTGAGTGCTATGTTTGTTTTGGATTCAAACCATTATAAAATTATTGAAATACATTCATGTCAGCTCATATCTTGATCTTTTGGCATATCCTAATATTTACCCAAATATAGTTTAGGGCAATAAGGCATTTCTAATGATAGCATCCATGTATATGCTACCATAAGTAGAAAAAAAAACCTTGCATAATACTGTTATAGTGTTTTCCAAATGAACCATTGTAACTTTACTACTACAGAGTATAATCAATATTATTTGATCCAAGTTCTGGCTGCAGAGTTGGATCAATAGGATAGGCTCTCTTGTGAACTCTAAGATATTGCCTAGAGAACTGCAGACTAAAAACACATTATTAGTAAATATATGATGAAGATTATAAAAAAGAGTATTTGTCTGCAGTGTTGCTAAGGAATATTAGATCATAGATAATCGATTTAGAGCTTGGTTGTTGTTTAGTCATTTTATGTATGTCTGATTTTTTATGACCCCACTTAAGATTTTCTTGGCAAAAATGCTGGAGTTATTTGCTACTTCTCTCTTCAGTTCATTATACAGATAAGGAGACTGAGGCAAATGGGATTACATAGCTAATAAGTATCTGAGGTCAGATTTTAACTCAGGAGGATGGGCCTTCCTAATTCCAGGCTCAGCACTCTATCCACTGTGCCACCTAGCTTCCCACTGTTCTATCCATTGCATCACCTTTAAGGAAGAATTTGAAATGGAACTGGTAACAACAGAGTTAATTTGGTTTCTGATTCTGGTACATTTTGAAAAAAAGAAAGAAAGTATAAAAAAAAGAGAGAGAGACAGGGGGAGAGAGAGAGAGAGAGAGAGGAAAAAAGAAAGAAAGAAAGAAAGAAAGAAAGAAAGAAAGAAAGAAAGAAAGAAAGAAAGAAAGAAAGAAAGAAAGAAAGAAGGAAAGAAAGAAGGAAGGAAGGAAGGAAGGAAGGAAGGAAGGAAGGAAGGAAGGAAGGAAGGAAGGAAGGAAGGAAGGAAGGAAGGAAGGAAAGAAAGGGAAGAAGAAAGAAAGAAAGGGAGGGGGGAGGAAGGGAGAAAAGGAGGGAGGGAGAGGAAAAGTGGCATTAGATAATTTTTGAAGGCATTTTTAAAAGAGTTCACTCAGTGACTCCCAACTTTATAACCTGGTTTGGGCCTCAGGCTTAGTCGGGCACTCATTTGATGGACACAGATTCTTGCTTCCCACGTTGAACCCTATTCAATGACCTTGTCTTACATTCCGTGATACCACTTGCATCCATACATCTTAGCCACTCTTATCCCACTCTTATCTTCAGAATGGCACAGCAAAATTGACAAATATCAAACTGTGACAAGAAGAGATAGCAAGTGGGTCAAAGATGGGGTTCTTCAGAACACCTTAAAAAGAATGTAGCTACCCGCAATTTAATGATGTTAATGTGTAAGGGATGGAAGGAAAACAGCAATCAGGTAATGCAAACCTGGCTAATTTTTTTTAAAGCCGCATTTAAGAGTCTCAAAGCCAGAAATTTTTGACAGCAAATAGATGAGGTTCCTTCAAAATGGGATAATTAGAACTATAGAAAACAAAGGAGTTCAGTCTCAACAGATAGGGAAAAGACGGGGAATAGAAGGTGTAATTATTTTTCAAGATTTATATGCCTGAGGGCCAATTAACAATCTACAAAATGGTCTTAATGCTCTGGAGGAAGATAAAAGGTCTGGCGGTGTTTTGCTCTTTTTTGGTTCCAGAGTACAGAATCAGGAATGATGGTGGAAATTATAAAGAAACAAATTTTAGCTTGAAGTGAAGAGCAAATTCCTAAAATCAGAGATATTCCAAAGTGGAATGGATTGCCCCTAGAGGCAGTAGTTTTTCCCTCCCTGGATGTATTTGAGCAAAGACTGGATGATTCCTTTCTGCCTATATTTAGACAGGTTTTTGTTCAGGTATGGTTGAATCAGACTAGGTGAACTCTCAAGGTTCTTTGAAGAGGAGATTCTGTGATTCTTTGAGTATAAAAATGTGAAGAAAACAAACTTCTGAGAGGAGACTTGAAGATTAGAAGAATATCACATAGAGCAGGGTTTCTTAAACTTTTTCTACTCAAGACCCCTTTTTGCCTGGTAAGTTTTTACATAATCCCAGGTATATAGGAAATAAAGTAAGTGCACAAATCAAAGTTTTATTGATAAAAATTCAAGTGAAAGACCTCATATAGAGGCACGACCCACAATTTAAGAAACTGAGAAATAGAGAATGTGAATAAATACCACAGAGTGAAGCTACAGAATAGGTTCAAGGCTTATAACTAAACCTTATGAACAGAAAGATGACTTTCCATTGCATGGTAAGTAATAGGAGATGAGAATAAATACAAAAAGGAGAGAAGATGTAGGATCATAGATTGTATGTATGTGCATGAATGCATGTATATATAGAGATATACATCTACCTCAATTGGCTCTGAAATGAAAGAAGAGATTTCAAAGGGAAGAAGTGAAGGAAGAGTAAGCCATTCAAAGTATGCATCCAGGCTCTGTACTCTCTATCCATTGAAGCACATCACTGTCCCATGATGAAATTTTAAAGAACTACATACAGACAAGAGATATTAAGTATAAATGAAAGTCATCTCAGGAAGAAGGGAGAGAAGAAGACAGAATCAGGAAAAGTCTCCTGCTAAAGTAACATTTGAGTTTAATTTTGAAGAAAAATCAGGGAAGCCAGGACATGGAGATAAGGAGGCATAGCAATCTCTGAATGTGCATGGAGCAAGAAGACAGAGAGTAATAGCAACAAGTAAGCCAGTATAGGTGCATTGTGGAATGCATGCTGTAAGAAAACTGTTCATATCCCCATTGCACAGATGAGGAAATTGAAGTTCAGAAAGAATAAATGACTTGTCAGTCCAAGCTCCTACTGTCTCCAGGTCCAATGTACTGCCTTTCTAAATATCTCTCTTTCTCCTTTTTCTACATTGACAAAAAGTCATCTCATATTTGCACAAAAATGTGTATTTGATGGATGCTTATTGTACAGTCCTCCCTCCAATTCACTTGCATGTCATGGAATTACCTCCCCAATGTCATGGTCCTCTTCAAGAAGGAAGAACAAACAACAACAACAACAACAACAACAATTTTACAATAAGGAAAACATCGTTGGTTGGAGTCAGCATAATAATGGAAAAAACTAGATCTCTATCAAAGTAAAGTAAAAGGTCAGAAAATATGGTGAACAAGACAAAATACAATTGATCAGATTGATCAGATTATTTTAAAAGATTTTTGGAAAGTGAATGGAAGAAAAAACTAACTGATACATTAATTCATCAAATGAATATTTAATGTCTATTCTCTATATCTGAGCTAATATGGATGTAATGTTAGGTATATTTTATCTATTTTATCTTTACTTATCTGTGAGCTGTTTAGAATACATATCCCATGAATAGAAGCAGCTAAATCCTTCACAAATAGCAGTTCACATTCTTCTTTTATAATGTAAGACTACAGGGGAAATATAAAAGCTATTAAGAAATAATGAGAAACTTGACATATGATAATCCATACACTTTGCTACTGTTTAGGACTTTAAACAAACAAAGGTAGTAATTCTCAGGGAAAGCATATTAAATTTAAGTCATAGCCCTTCCAAACTGAATCAAGAGATGAATCCCTAAGGCACAATTTTCTCAAGCTGGAATGAATGTAAGATACTCTGATGATATAAAAATTATATCTCCTGACTTAAAACAAGATATTGCTCATTCTTTCATTGATCCTTCATTTCAGAGAAAATCGGTGTCCTTATAAATGCAACATAATATTGTTTTTCAATGTTTTTCATTTCATGTTTATACTTTTGTATTTTTACTATCTAGTATTCACACTTTCTGAGAGATTTCTGAACATTTCCACAATAAAGTTGTGTTTTTTTAAATGATCTTTTAAAAACTCTACTCATCTGTGAGATTAGCAAAGGAACTAGATTTTTTTTTTCTCTAGAAGTAGGCTATTGTCTTCCAGACCTAAAGTCTGTATGGCATTGGTATGGAGTTAGTAGGGATTTCACAGTAGATAACTTGGGAACGTTAGAAATAGGACATCTGTCATGGACTTTTCCCCAGGTACTCCAAATCAGCCCCTGAAGGAAATTCTCCAGGATCCCAAAACAGAAGGTCAACAAAATGAGAAGAGTTGACATGTTTGAGGATATGTGACAACATGGGGATCCTAGGAAAGTTTGAAAAGCATACATAAGGATCTGAATTCAGGACCTAGATGCATGGAAAGGAAGTATATTGTAAGACTGCATCAGGAAGAAGAAATAGTGTGGAAATATAGACAACACAAAGCAACATTTTGTTGTTTAGTCATTTCAATCATATCTGACTCCTTGTAACCCCCTTTGAGGTTTTCTTGGCAAAGACACTGGAATGGTTTGCTACCTCCTTCTCCAGTTCCTTTTACAGATGAGGAAACTGAAATAGACAGGATTAAGTGACTTGGACAGGGACACATAGCTAATAAGAATCTGAGGCCAGATTTGAACTGCTTGACTCCATAGTCCCACCTGGATGCCCCACACACACATCAACTACAAACAATTCCAGAGAAAGAAGTAACAGTTCTAGGAGAAAAGAACAGAAGTTGTAGAAACTCTCTGCCATATCTATCATGATAGAAGATGATGTGTAGGTAAGGAAAATTCTCATTATAGATAATGTTGTCTGTAATGCATTTCTGGTAAGACAGATTTATGCATTAAATGCTTTTGCATCAAAAGATCAAGCATTAGGTTTTCTGTTATTATTGCTTCCCATCTCGCTGCACATTTCTGAGGATATCTTACCTCTAAATTCTTCATATGGTAATCAAATAGATTCTGTATTTTAAAAAGCTTAGCTAAGTATTTGAGTTTGGATGATTTACCAAAATGGAAAAGTATGGAATAGGAGGCTGAGATGGGGTCTGAAGAAGTAATTTCCCTTGAGTGGTAGCAAAGGTAAAATGTAGATAACTTTGTAAATGAAAGTGATCTATGTCAGGTTTATCACACACCTTCTTAAGGTCAGATTTTACACTAAGTTTATAATGGATCATTACTCAAGATGTTTTTTTCTAAATGGCCTAATTTTTTGCTTGAAAATTCTGAGTCTTTTCCCAAGAGAATGTTAAACTGTTGTCTTCAAGCACGAGTCTTACACTGTTTTTGACTTGTTGGAATCTGAGATTAATGACATAGAACAGCTTGTAGATAATGACTTTTGCTATTTTCCTGCCTTGTTTAAAAAAAAAAAAAGCATCCCAATTAACAAAAGTTTCTGACTGTCTGACCTTTTAGGATACCATAATAATGCTACTGAATTATTTGCACACTGACATTTTGCCAGTTCATAGCTACAAAGTTTGCAATTGAACAGTCCCCAAAGTGACTCCAAGAAAGCAGGTGTGCTCAAACTAGGACTTTTCCTTCCAATAAACTATCTGAAAGAAACACTTGAAAATCTTTTGAAAAATCAGTCTATTAATAAGTATTCATTAAAATCTACTATGTGCTAAGTCCTTTAGCTAAGCTTGAGAACACAAAGCAAGAAAAAAGATAGTCCTCATTCTCTCAAGGAGCTTGAAAACTAATGGGGGAGATAAAACAGGAAAAAATTACATATAAATAAGCTATATATACAGTAATTAACAGAGGGAAGGTTCTAGCATTAAAGGAGATCAGGAAAGACTCATAATAGAAGATAAAAAGACTTTAACTGTGAGTTGAAAAAAGCCATGAGTTCCAGGAAATGGAGATGAAGAGAAATGAGTTTTATAGGAACAGGGAACAGACAGTGAAAATGTTCCAAGTGTGGAGATGGAGTATCTTGGGTGAGAAGTGGCAAGGTCACTTAAGCAGTGTGTGTGTGTGTGTGTGTGTGTGTGTGTGTGTGTGTGTGTGAGAGAGAGAGAGAGAGAGAGAGAGAGAGAGAGAGAGAGAGAAATCCCATTTAGAGTTTTCTTGGTAGGGATACTTCTCCAACTCATTTAGAAAACAGGGTTAAGTGACTTGCCCAATGTCCCACAGTTAATATCTGAGCTGTATTTGAATTTATAAAGATGAGTCTTCCTGATTCCAAACCTAGTGCTTTATTCACTGGACCACCAAATTACCCCCAACAAATGTCTATTTGAGACAAACCAATTGTTTGTGTTGTGTAACCATGATGTCCTACTTCCCTGGATTTAGGGAAGGTCACAGCAAGGAGGGCTCTGCCCCTGGATAGATGACTTATCTTTGAGCATATTCAGAAATTACAGAGTAAGCAAACAGACACTTGGAATGTAGCTGTAGCAAATAACTTGTGTTCCCTTTGGTGGAAAGCTGATGTTAAACAAGCACTAATTCCTGTACCATACCAGAGTATTATAGAAGATATTCTGCTGACAACTATATAGTGTTTGAAAGTCTTTCTGGTACTAGGAATAGTGCATTTCCAGTAATACTGAGAACTATTAACATGGCCACATTTATCATGCAGATTATAACAAATAATGCTGCTGATGTTAATAGGCTACTCATAGCATCATGTACTTACAGTGTACAATGCAAAATTAAAAACAATGCAAAAACAATTAAACAGCAATTGTAGAAATTCTTCCCAGAATAAAAACAAGCAACTGCAAGCTTGAAAATATTCTTAATGATAGAGCTGCTATGGTTCACTGAAACATTGACTTCATTGAGGGCCACAAATCATGCAGATCATATTCAAGCCCTCAGTTGATAGAATCAGACTCAAAGGACTTGGACAGTCAAAGTTTTGTTGTTGTTCACTTGTATTTCAGTCATGTCTGACTTTTCATTCTTTTAATGGTTTTCCTTTTCTTTTTAAAATATTTTCATTTTCCCCAGTTACATATAAAATATTATTTTACTTTTGTTTTTAAAACTTTTGAGTTCCAGATTCTCTCCCTTCTTCCATCACCCCATTAAAAAAGTACATGTGAAGTTATGCAAAACATTTACATAAAAGTCATACTGTGAAAGAAAACATAAATCTTATTCCCCAAAAAAACTCTAAAGAAAAAATTGTTTAAAAAGTATGCTTCAATATGTATTCAGACACAATTAGTTCTTTCTCTGCAGATGGATAGCATTTTTTCATCATAAGTCCTTCTTGGATCACTGTATTACTGAAAATAGCAAAGTTAATTCCACAACTTTGCTATTACTATGTATATAGTACATTTCACTTTGCTTGAGCTTCCTAAGGACTTTGCAAGTTTCCCTGATAATATCCTGTGCATCATTTCTTATAGAACAATAATATTCCATTATAATCACATGCCACTTTCCCTATTTGATGGGCATCCTCATAAATTCCCCATTTTGATTCTTCAACTGATGGACATCTCAATTTCCAATTCTTTACCCTGAAAAAAGAGCTGCTATAAATATTTTTGTACATACATATGATCTCTTTTTCCCCTTTAAAAAATATCTCTTTTGGGATTTATGTGTGGTATTGTTTAGGTCAAAGGATATGTATAATTTTATAATCATTTGGCATAGTTCATATCTTTCAATCATTTATCAATTGAGGTATGGCATTTATTTTTCTTATATATTTGACTCCTTTTCCTATATTTTGAGAAATGAGCCCTTCATCAGAGAAACTTGCTTCAAAATTCTTTTTATAATTACAGTTGCTAATTGTATTTCCCCTGTTCATTCTATTCTCTCTTTCCTTTACCCTATTCCTTCTCAAAAGCATTTTGCTTCTGATTACCCCCTCCCACAATATGATCTCTCTCTTTTATCATCCTCTCCTCCCTTCTCATATGTCTTTCTCTTCTACTTTCCTGCAGGGTAAGATCAATTTCTGTACCCATATTAAGTGAGTATGGTATTTCCTCTTTGAACCAATTCTAATGAAAGTAAGATTCACTCACTCCCCCTCATTTTTCCTTCTTCTCCACTGTAAAAGCTTTTTGTTGACTCTTTTATGGTAGATAATTTACACCATTCTACCTCTCTCATTCCCTTTCTCCCAGTATATTTCTCTCACGCTTTTATTTTATTTTTTAGATATTACCCCTTCATATTCAACCTGTGCCCTCTATCTACACTTTTCCTAACTGCTCTAATGAGAAAGTTCTTAAGAGTATCATAAGTTCCCATGTAAGAATATAAAAAGATAAATCTTGTTAAGTCTTTTGGGGATTTCTTGACAAAGATACCTGAATGGTTTGCCATGTCCTTCTTTATCTCATTTTACAGATGAGGAAACTGAGGCAAACAGTTAAATGAGCAAGTGCTCAAGTTCACACAGCTAGTAATCATCTGAGACTGCATTGGAACTCAGGAAGAAGAATCTTCCTGCACCAGGACAGCACAATCATAAAGATCAAGATGATGAGGAAGGTGACTTCGTGAACTCTAAGATAACCTTTTTAGTAATAATGATGTAGCTTTAAACACCCATGTAGTCCAAGGAGACAAAACAACAATTATCTCCCATTCATCTTTGGCTAAGTATTATCTTTTCTTTTTTTTTTAATGTCTGCTGACTAAGAGATAGAGAAAGTAGATGAAATTCAATCTTCTCTTGTGGGCTTTTCTCCAAAATAACACTGCATCATTTACCCAATAAAGCTCATGGTATCAATTGCCTATATACCCATATATTCATTGTATCTTCTGCCAACTTTTGATAAATGTAAGGTAAGTGACTTTTCAGGAAGGATAGAATCTAACCTTTACCTGGACACTTGTAGCAGGTATGGAGATTTTCAAAACATAAAAAACTAACAAAGAAGATAAAAATCAAGTGGAAACAGGGCTAGAGTATGAATATTTAACAACCAGTTCTGAAAAGAAAATGCATACATGATGTATTTTTAATTTACATTATTAACATTTTTCCCTATCACTTTTTAAAATTTAGACAATAAATCAAGTCCTGATTTATTATGTTTGCTGATTTCTAAATGATATATGCTCACTTTGAAAATGTAACAATCAGCTTAAGAGTGCAGATCTGAACTGCTCCTAGCACACCACAGAAAAAAGATGAGCCCTGTTGGCTACTACAAGGGTTATACCATGGTTACTTTCGTTGGGCTTCCTAAGAATGAAAATATTAAATTAGATTTACTTTTCCAAGTTCAAAATTTCCCTCAGGCACTAACTGTGTGACCCTGGGCAAATCATGTCACCACATTTACCTCAGTTTCCCCATCTGAAAAATGAGCTAGAGAAGTAAACAGGAAACCAACCCATTATCTTTTCTAAGAAAACTCCAAATGGGATCATGAAGAGTCAGGAAACAACTCAATAACAATAAGAAACTGAAGTTATTTTATCCATCTACACAGGTATTCATAAAACATGAAATACATAAGAATAACAGCATATCTTATAGTCCAAGGACAGTTTCCATTTAAACTCCATCAAAAAGAAAGAGCAAGGGCATCCGACCTCAAACACATAACAATTTTTAGTTGTGTGATCCTGGGCAAGACACCCTAATTGCCTTGCAAAAAAAATAGAAAAGAAAAGGAAGAGCATTAGATAATAAAAGAATAATAATAATACATTTATAGACTGCTTTAACAATAAAAAATATTTCACATACATTTCATTATCTCATTGATTTTAAAAAGATCACAGACAATGCTTTGGGGGGAAGGGGAGATAATTGAAAAAAACACCAGAGACTACTTGTCCTTAAACTTACTTTCTTGTCTCTGCAAAAATCTTTTTGAGAACAAGTACATGTATTACTAAAGAGTAATAACATGAGAAAACATGAGAAAAGAATAAGCAGGGTTTCACTAATACTTTTATACAACAAATGGGTTTTTAACACATCTTTATATTCTTATCATACAACCAACTGATAGGTAGGAAGGAAAATGATCCCACTGTGTACCTTAAGTGCTCATTTTTGATGTAGTTAACTAGTTAGGATAAAATGCATTTTAAAATAATTTTTTTGTTTAGTATCTCTAACTTTATTTTTTTTTTTATTGTAGCTTTTTATTTACAAGATATATGCATGGGTAATTTTTCAGCATTGACAATTGCAAAACCCTTTGTTCCAATTTTTCCCTTCCCTCCACCAGATGGCAGGTTGACCAATACATGTTGAACATATTAAAGCATAAGTTACATACAGTATATGTATACATGTCCATACAGTTATTTTGCTGTACAAAAAGAATCGGACTTTTAAATAGTGTACAATTAGCCTGTGAAGGAAATAAAAAATGCAGATGGACAAAAATAGAGGGATTGGGAATTCTATGTAGTGGTTCATAGTCATCTCCCAGAGTTCTTCTGCTGGGTGTAGCTGGTTCAATTCATTAATGCTGTATTAGAACTGATTTGGTTCATCTCATTGTTGAAGAGGGCCACGTCCATCAGAATTGATCATCATATAGTATTGTTGTTGAGGTATAGAATGATCTTCTGGTCCTACTCATTTCACTCAGCATCAGTTCATGTAAGTCTTTCCAGGCCTTTCTGAAATCATCCTGCTGGTCATTTTTTTACAGAACAATAATATTCCATAATATTCATATACCACAATTTATTTGCCATTTATTTGCCATTCTCCAATTGATGGGCATCCACTAACTTTCCAGTTTCTGGCCACTACAAAGAGGAATGCCACAAACATTCTTACATATACAGGTACCTTACTCTTTGGGATAGAAGCCCAGTAGTAGTAGCACTGCTGGATCAAAGGGTATGTACAGTTTGATAACTTTTTGAGCATAGTTCCAAATTGCTCTCCAGAATGGCTGGATGTAGTCACAATTCCACCAACAATGTATCAGTATTCCAGTTTTCCCACATCCCCTCCAACATTCTGCATTATCTTTCCCTGTCATTCTAGACAATCTGACAGGTGTGTAGTGGTATCTCAGAGTTGTCTTAATTTGCATTTCTCTGATTGATTAATGACTTGGAGCATCTTTTCATATGTCTATAAATAGTTTCAATTTCTTCATCTGAGAATTGTCTGTTCATATCCTTTGACCATTTATCAATTGGAGAATGGCTTGATTTCTTATAAATTAGAGTCAATTCTCTATGTATTTTGGAAATGAGGCCTTTATTAAAACCTTTGACTGTAAAAAATGTTTTCCCAATTTATTATTTCCCTTCTAATCTTGTCTGCATTAGTTTTGTTTGTACAAAAACTTTTCAATTTGATATAATCAAAATTTTCCATTTTGTGATCAATAATGATCTTTAGATCTTCTTTGGTCATAAATTCCTTCCTCTTCCACAGGTCTGAGAGGTAAACTATCCTATGCTCTTCCAATTTATTTATAATCTCATTCATTATGCCTAGGTCATGAACCCATTTGACCTTATCTTGCTGTACAGAGTTAAGTGTGGGTCAATGCCTAGTTTCTGCCATACTAGTTTCCAATTTTCCCAGAAATTTTGTCAAATAGTGAGTTCTTATCCCAAAAGCTGGGGTCTTTGGGTTTGTCAAAAGTTATTAAAGTTATTGACTGTTTTGTCCTTTGAACCTAACCTATTGCACTGATCAACTAATCTATTTCTTAGCCAATACCAAATAGTTTTGATAACTGCTGCTTTATAATATAATTTTAGATCTGGTACATCTAGATCACCTTCATTTGATTTTTTTTTCATTAATTCCCTTGAAATTCTTGACTTTTGTTTTTCCATATGAACTTTATTGTTATTTTTTTCTAGGTCATTAAATTGATCTGGAGTCAAGAAGTCTTTAATTTTAATATGAACTCTAATACTTAGTAGATGTGTGACTCTGGACAAGTCATTTTAATCTGATTCTGCTTCAGTTTCCTTATCAGTAAAATGGTGCTAACAATAGCATTTACTTATGAGCATTGTTGTAAGGATCAAATAAAGTGTTTTATAAACCTTAAAACATTATATACATTCTAACTGTCATTATTATCTATTGAGTACAGTCTCAGAAAGGATAGTTCTTGTTTCAAGGTATTTTTTTAATATTGTAGAAAAATACCAGTGAATAATCAAGTTCAGTATAGAATATTAAGGTTTTTTTACTCTATGCAAATGGTCACATTCTTATTAGTATGACCATTAAAAAGCTCAAAATGAAGACATTGAAGACTCCACTCCTTCTGCCACCATATTATGAAATCAGATGATTAGACTGAAAAAAAACTTTTGATCATAAATATTATATTTAGCTCTCTCACCCCTGAGACAATGGTCTAATAATGATAATTATTATATAATCATATACAAATAATAATTACTAATAAATTGGTAATTTACTAATGAATTTATTACCTCTATTATGTTTATTATTCTGTTAACTGAACAAATGTTAATAATATTTAAATAGATCTGTGGTTTCATCATACTAGATATTTTGTAATGCTGAAGAAACTGAAGCAAGGTAGAGATTAGAGAGCATTTAATATTTTATTTGAAAGGGAAAGATTTACTGGGACCTAATGGATCCATGGTTTGGTCCCAGAACTGAATGAGACTATCGTCTCCAAGAATCCAGCAAACAATGTGCGTTCTCAATGACCTATATACACATGGCTCAGATATAGGGGGTAGATCAAGGCAAGGGTGGAGTCAGACTCTAACAATCTGGTTCTGATAGAGTGAGGGATGACATGGGGACATCTGATAATTGGGATTACAGAATAGGGAGAGGCACCCAACATTCTGATGATGCCTAAGAGAGAAGGTCTTTCTCCTTATCTGGATCACCATGATTAGGAGGGAGTGGTAGAGCAGAACAATTATAAACTAAGGCAGAAAAATTAAAGAAATTGAAGCAGGACAATTTAGGAAAAATTAATCAGGATAATTAGGGAAACTGAGTCAGGACAATAAAAGAGAACTGTGACATAAAAGTTTCTTTCAATGACAGAGGTAATAAGCCATAGAGGCCTGACCATTATTTTTGACTACTGTCCATTACATCCCAAAAGTATACCACTGACAATCCATTTGCTTTTTTGTTTTTTAATATGATGAGGAGACATTGACTTTCCATCTTTGACCTTATCACATGAGCAGCTCATTTTTTTCCTATTATAGAATTCCTTAAGGACATTTTTTACTCTCATTTGGTTATATTGAATAGCTTTTTCATAACCATAATACTTCTTTGTGATTCCCTTAGTGTGATATTCATTTTTAATTAGGGGAGAGCCTTGTATTTCATATATCATTGCCACACAACAACCACTACAACATTGTTGTCCAAAGCAGAGGCTTTTGATTCCATGACAAATTTGAGGTAATTAAAAAAAACTTTAAAATTTCTTGAAGTTAATCCAACCCATTATCTTTTTGATGAGGGATAAGGGTACCGATCAAAAGGTTAGGGAGGAATGGGTGGAGTTCCTTCTCTCCAAAGGCTATGTTTAAAAAAAAAAAAAAAGAAAAGAAAGAAAAGAAAAGAAAGAAAGAAAGAAAGAAAAAAAGCTTTACTGTTAAAGAAACACCAAGAGGGATTCTCTTGGCAGGCATATCATTCTCAAGGAAGAAGTGATCTGCAAAGAGTCATTTTCTGAAGATCCATTTTATGTAGGAGTCGAAGGGAAAACTCAAGAAAATGTGAAATCTTGCCTGGAGTTTGTGACTTCCCCCAAGAAAGCTTGCCTTGCTCAGAGAGGATGCAAGACCATTTGAGTTAGTAGATCAAAGGAGATTTTTTTTTGTGTGATTTTACATAATTTTACAGGGTTCACTCAGGTCATACAGAGCTTACTCTTATCATCACTATCTAAACTCGAAATTCTAAAATTGTATTAATGATATTGAAAGTAAAAAAACTATTGAACTAATAAATAAAACTAAGAGTTGGTTTTATGAAAAAACCAATAAAATTGATAAACCTTTGGTGAATCTGATTAGAAAAAGGAGAGAGGAAAATCAAATTAGTAGTCTTAAAAATGAAAAGGGAGACCTTTTCACCAATGAAGGGAAAATTAAAGAAATAATAAGGAATTACTTTGCCCAACTTTATATCAATAAATGTGATAACCTAAATGAAATGGATGACTACCTCCAGAAATATAGACTTCCTAGATTAACAGAGGGGGAAGCAAATTGCTTAAATAGTTCCATTTCAGAAAACCATCTACCACTATTATTGTTATTTTGGCTTGCAGTTGAGAGGTGTTTTAGAAGGAATTCAACACCAACTCTAAATGAATATTGATTAAAGGAATTAGAGTAGGCAGTGGATTATTTGTAATAATTTTAGTAGAATCTCTGGGGTTCTCTAAGTATACCATCATATCATCAGCAAAGAGTGATAATATGGTTTTCTCATTACCTACTCTAATTCCTTTAATCTCTTTCTCAACTCTTATTGCCAAAGCTAGCATTTCTAATACAATATTGAATAGTAATGGTGATAGTTTGGCAACCTTGCTTCACTCCCGATCTTATTAAGAATGGTTCCAGTTTATCCCCATTACATATGAGGCTTACTGACAGTTTTAAATACTGATTATTTTGAGGAAAAGTCCATTTATTCCTATATTCTCAAATGTTTTTAATAGGAATGGATGTTGGATTTTATCAAATGCTTTTTCAGAATCTATTGAGATGATCATATGTTTTTTGTTAATTTGGTTATTAATATGGTCAATTGCACTAATAGTTTTCCTAATATTGAACCAGCCCTGCATTCCTGGTATAAATCCTACTTGATCATGGTGTATTATCCTGGGGATGATTTTCTGTAGTTTTTTTTGCTAATATCTTATTTAAGATTTTAGCACCAATATTCATTAGGGAGATTGATCTATAGTTTTCTTTCTCTATTTTCATCCTACCTGGTTTAGGTATCAGTACCATGTCTGTTTCATAAAAGGAATTTCGTAGGACTCCTTCCTTCCCTATTTTTTCAAATAGTTTATATAGCATTGGGGCTAATTGTTCTTTAAATGTTTGGGAGAATTCACATGTAAATCCATCTGGTCCTGGAGGTTTTTTCTTAGGGAGTTGATTAATAGCTTGTTCTATTTCTTTTTTCTAAAATGGGACTATTTAAGCAATTTACTTCCTCCTCTGTTAATCTGGGAAGCCTATATTTTTGGAGATAGTCATCCATTTCACTTTGGTTATCAAATTTATTGGCATAAAGTTGGGCAAAGTAACTCCTTATTATTGCTCAAATTTCCTCTTCATTGGAAGTTCTCCCTTTTCATTTTTAAGATTAATAATTTGAATTTCCTCTTTCTTTTTTCTAATCAGATTTATGAAAGGTTTATCCATTTTATTGGTTTTTTCATAAAAGCAACTCTTTGTTTTATTTATTAATTCAATAGTTTGTTTTTTTTTACTTTCAATATTATTAATTTTTACTTTTAATTTTAGAATTTCAAGTTTAGTATTTGATTGGGGTTTTTAATTTGGTCTTTTTCTAGCTTTTTAAATTGCAAGCCTAATACATTGATCTTCTCTTTCTCTATTTTATTCAAGTAAGCCTCTAAAGACATAAAATTTCCCCTTATTACCGCTTTGGCTGCATCCTACAGATTTTGGTATGATGTCTCATTGTTGTCATTATCTTCAGTGAAATTATTAATTGTGTCTATGATTTGGTGCTTCACCCAATCATTCTTTAAGATGAGATTATTTAGTTTCCAATTACTTTCTGGTCTATTTACCCCTAGCTTTTTGTTGAATGTAGTTTTTTATTGCATTGTGATCTGAAAAGAAAGCATTTACTATTTCTGCCTTTCTGCATTTGATTTTGAGGTCTTTATGTCCTAATATGTGGTCAATTTTTCTATAGGTTCCATGAACTGCTGAGAAGAAAGTATACTCCTTTCTGTCACCATTCAGTTTTCTCCAAAGATCTATCATACCTATTTTTTCTCATATTCTATTTACCTTTTTAATTTCTTTCTTATTTGTTTTGTGGTTTGATTTATCTAATTCTGAAAGTGCAAGGTTAAGATCTCCCACTATTCTAGTTTTGCTGTCTATTTCTTCTTGCAACTTTCTTAACTTCTCCTTTAGGAAGTTGGATGCTATACCACTTGGTGTATATATGTTTAGTATTGATATTGCTTCATTGTCTATACTACCCTTTAGCAAGATATAGATTCCTTCCTTATCTCTTTTGATTAGATCAGTTTTTGCTTTTGCTTGATTTGCGATAAGGATGGTTACCCCTGCTTTTTTTACTTCACCTGAAGCATAATAGATTCTGCTCCAGCCTTTTACCTTTACTCTGTATGTATCTCTCTGCTTTAAATGTGTTTCCTGTAAACAACATATTGTAGGGTTCTGACTTTTGATCCAGTCTGGTATCTGCCTCTACTTTATGGGAGAGTTCATCCCATTCACATTTATGGTTAAAATTACTAATTCTGTATTTCCTGCCATCTTATTATCCCCAGATTATGCTTTTCTTTTTCTTGCCCCCCTCTAACCCCTTTTCCCAGTATTAAACTTATGGGCACCACTTGCATCACGCAGCTCTCCCTCTTTAGGATTCCTTCCACCCCCCTTGAATTCCTTCCCCTTTCTTGTACCCTTCCCTTATTATTCTTTTCCTTTTCCCTTTTCCTCTCCCACTTTTTAATGAGGTGAGAGAACTTTCTCACCAAATATGTCAATTATTTTCTCTTTGAGTCAACTGATGAGAATAAGATTCACACAATGTTTCTCCTCTTCTCTAAATTCCCTCAGATATGATAGGTTTCCTTTGCCTCATCATGGGATTTATTTTCCCTCTTTTTAGCTCTCCTTTTCCCTTTTTCTGATACTATCCCTTTTCCATTTCTACTTCCCTTTTTTATGTTATATCAGTAAAATCAAATTACACATTTACTATTTATGTACATCCACAACAGAAATACAGTTCTCAAGAGTTCTTTTTACCTTTTTCTGCTTCACTTGAGTTCTATGGTTGGAGATCAATTTTTTTGTTTAGTTCTGGTTTTTTTCCTTAGAAACAAATGAAATGGACTTCCGGTTAAGATGGCGGAGAGGAGGCTCACAGTTGCATAAGCTCCGCGCTTTCTCTCACTATCCACTTCATTACAAGCCTCTGAACCAATGCTTGACTGAAAAAAACCCACAAATAGTTACCAAGAGAAGCCATCCTTGAGATCCGCCAAGAAAGGTCTGTCTTTACTGGAGGGCTGGGGCGGTTTTAGATCGGGCGCAGGCGGCGGGCAGCGGCAGTGAGAGCACGGGAGCAGACTGGAGAGGGGGTGGGGAGTGATCGCAGCTGTCTCTGCGGGGAGAGCTTCGCTACAGGTTTGGAACCTGCAGCAAGTCAACAGCCCAGCAGAGAAGCTAAAAACACCGGGGCTGAAGAACACAACCGCAAACAGCTGGAGTCTCTCAGGACCTGGCCGCCCCTCCCTTCCCCCCCCTCAGTGACTCAGCACGCTTTGGGATCTCAGAGCGCAGGCGCAGCACAGTCCTGCTAGTGCCTCACTGCTGCCACCTGCAGTCTGTAGAGGAAGCTCGATAACACACCCAGCCCCCCCCAAAGAAAGACTCCAGTTTTTTCTGTTTTTCTTTGGTAGTTTGTCTCTGATTAATAGACAGAATGAGCAAGAAGCTGAAGAGGACTTTAACCCTAGACAGCTTCTACACAGATAGAGAGCAGACTCTAAATCCTGAGGAGACTAAAAACAGGCAGTCCCCAGGTGATTCCCCAAAGGAGGAGATCGTCTGTTCCTCAGCACAGATGAACCTCATAGAAGTGATTAAAAAGGCTCTCACAAGGGAGCTAGAAGAAAAATGGGGAAAGCAGAGTGAGGCTTGGCAAAAGGAGAAGGAAGCTTGGGAAAAGGAGAGGGAGGCTTGGCAAAAGAGCCTGGAGAAGTCAGTTAAAGAGAGAGTGGATAAAGAAGTAAAATCCTTGAAAAATAGGATTAGTGAACTGGAAAACAAAATTGGCGAAATGGAAAAAAATTCCACAGAACAAAAGAACTCAATTGGACAATTAGAGAAAGATTTTAAAAAAGTGAGTGAAGAGAATACTTCACTGAAAATCAGAATTGAACAAGTGGAATTGAATGACTCGAGGAGACAAGAAGAATCAGTCAAGCAAATCCAAAAAAATCAAACAATGGAGAAAAATGTGAAATACCTTCTGGGGAAGACAACAGACCTGGAAAACAGATCCAGGAGAGACAATCTGAGAATCATTGGACTCCCAGAAAAACATGATGAAAAAAAGAGCCTGGACACTGTCTTCCAGGAAATTATCAAAGAGAACTGCCCAGAAGTCATAGGAACAGAGGAAAAAATAAACATTGAAAGGATTCATCGATCACCCACTGAAAGGGATCCTAAAATCAAAACACCAAGGAATATAGTGGCCAAATGCCAGAACCCTCAGATGAAAGAAAAAATATTGCAAGTGGCTAGAAAAACCCAATTCAAGTATCAAGGAGCCACAATAAGGATCACCCAGGATCTGGCAGCATCCACATTAAAAGATCGAAGGGCCTGGAATATGATATTCCGAAAGGCTAAGGAACTTGGTATGCAACCAAAAATAACTTACCCAGCGAGAATGAGCATCTTTTTCCAGGGAAGAAGATGGACATTCAACGAAGTAAGCGAATTTCATCTATTTCTGATGAAAAAACCAGAACTTAACAAAAAGTTTGATCTACAAATATAGAACTCAAGAGAAATCTAAAAAGGTAAAGATTAATCTTGGGAACTATATTTTGACTATATAGATGCATAAAGAATACATGTATACCTTGTTCTAGAAATTGATGTGGAAAGGACATTGTACCAGAAAAAGGGTAAAGTGGGGGTAGTACATCTCATGAAGAGGCATAGGAAACCTATTATATCTGAGAGAAAGAATGGAGGGGGATGAATATAGTGGGTATCTTACTGCCTTCAGAATTGGCTTTAAGTGAAAAATCTTAAGACATATTCAATCTATGGTGAAACTTCTCCCATCTCATTGAAAAGTGAGAAGGGAAAAGTGGAAAGGGAAGGAATAAGCTAAGCGGAAGGGAATACGGGAACTGGGAGGGAAAGGGGTAAGATAGGGGGAGGAACTCTAAGGCGGGGGGAGGGACACTAAAAAGGGAGGGCTGTGAGAAACAAGGGGTGCTCACAAGCTTAATACTTGGAAGGGGGGGAAAGGGGAAAGAAGGGAGGAAAGCATAAACCGGGGTTAACAAGATGGCAAGTAATACAGAATTGGTCATTCTAACCATAAATGTGAACGGGGTAAACTCCCCCATAAAGAGGAAGCGGTTAGCAGAATGGATTAAAAGCCAGAATCCTACAATATGTTGTTTACAGGAAACACACCTGAAGCGGGGAGATACATGCAGGTTAAAGGTAAAAGGTTGGAGCAAAATCTACTATGCTTCAGGTGAAGTCAAAAAAGCAGGGGTAGCCATCCTGATCTCAGATCAAGCTAAAGCAAAAATTGACCTAATTAAAAGAGATAAGGAAAAAAAAAAAAAAAAAAAAAAAAAAAAAAAAAAAAAAAAAAAAAAAAAAAAAAAAAAAAAAAAAGAGATAAGGAAGGACACTATATCTTGCTAAAGGGTAGCATGGATAATGAAGCACTATCTATATTAAACATATATGCACCAAGTGGGGTAGCATCTAAATTCTTAAAAGAGAAACTAAGAGAGCTGCAAGAAGAAATAGACAGTAAAACTATAATAGTGGGAGATCTTAACCTTGCACTCTCAGAATTAGATAAATCAAACCAGAAAATAAATAAGAAAGAAGTTAAAGAGGTAAACAGAATACTAGAAAAGCTAGATATGATAGATCTCTGGAGAAAATGTAATGGAGACAGAAAGGAATACACTTTCTTTTCAGCAGTTCATGGAACCTATACAAAAATTGACCATATATTAGGACATAAAAACCTCAAACTCAAATGTAGTAAGGCAGAAATAGTAAATGCATCCTTTTCAGACCACGATGCAATGAAAATTACATTCAACAAAAAAGCAGGGGGAAGTAGACCAAAAAATAATTGGAAACTAAATAATCTCATACTAAAGAATGATTGGGTAAAACAGCAAATCATAGACATAATTAATAACTTCACCCAAGAAAACGATAATAATGAGACATCATACCAAAATGTATGGGATGCAGCCAAAGCGGTAATAAGGGGAAATTTCATATCTCTAGAGGCCTATTTGTATAAAATAGAGAAAGAGAAGGTCAATGAATTGGGTTTGCAATTAAAAATGCTAGAAAAGGAACAAATTAAAAACCCCCAGTCAAACACTAAACTTGAAATTCTAAAAGTAAAAGGTGAGATCAATAAAATTGAAAGTAAAAAAACTATTGAATTGATTAATAAAACTAAGAGTTGGTTCTATGAAAAAACCAACAAAATAGACAAACCCTTAGTAAATCTGATTAAAAAAAGGAAAGAGGAAAATCAAATCGTTAGTCTTAAAAATGAAAAGGGAGAACTCACCACTAACGAAGAGGAAATTAGAGCAATAATTAGGAGTTACTTTGCCCAACTTTATGCCAATAAATTCGACAACTTAAATGAAATAGAAAAATACCTCCAAAAATACAGCTTGCCCAAACTAACAGAGGAAGAAGTAAATATCCTAAACAGTCCCATCTCAGAAAAAGAAATAGAACAAACTATCAATCAACTCCCTAAGAAAAAATCCCCAGGACCAGATGGATTTACATGTGAATTCTACCAAACATTTAAAGAACAATTAACTCCAATGTTATATAAACTATTTGAAAAAATAGGGATTGAAGGAGTCCTACCAAACTCCTTTTATGACACAGATATGGTACTGATACCTAAACCAGGTAGGCTGAAAACAGAGAAAGAAAATTATAGACCAATCTCCCTAATGAATATTGATGCTAAAATCTTAAATAAAATATTAGCAAAAAGATTACAGAAAATTGTCACCAGGATAATACACTATGACCAAGTAGGATTTATACCAGGAATGCAGGGCTGGTTCAATATTAGGAAAACTATTAGCATAATTGACTATATCAATAACCAAACAAACAAAAACCACATGATCATCTCAATAGATGCAGAAAAAGCATTTGATAAAATCCAACATCCATTCCTAATAAAAACACTTGAGAGCATAGGAATAAATGGACTTTTCCTTAAAATAGCCAGGAGCATATATTTAAAACCATCAGTAAGCATCATATGCAATGGGGAAAAACTGGAACCTTTCCCAGTAAGATCTGGAGTGAAGCAAGGTTGCCCACTATCACCATTATTATTTAATATCGTATTAGAAACACTAGCCTCGGCAATAAGAGTCGAGAAAGATATAAAAGGAATTAGAGTAGGCAATGAGGAAACCAAACTATCACTCTTTGCAGATGATATGATGGTATACCTAGAGAACCCCAGAGATTCTACCAAAAAGCTATTGGAAATAATTCATAATTTTAGCAAAGTAGCTGGCTACAAAATAAATCCCCATAAATCCTCAGCATTTTTATACATCACCAACAAAACCCAACAGCAAGAGATACAAAGAGAAATTCCATTCAGAATAACTGTTGATACCATAAAATATTTGGGAATCTATCTACCAAAGGAAAGTCAGGAATTATATGAGCAAAATTATAAAAAAGTCTCCACACAAATAAAGTCAGACTTAAATAATTGGAAAAATATTAAGTGCTCTTGGATTGGCCGAGCGAACATAATAAAGATGACAATACTCCCTAAACTAATCTATTTATTTAGTGCTATACCAATCAGACTTCCAAGAAAATATTTTATTGATCTAGAAAAAATAACAACAAAATTCATATGGAACAATAAAAAGTCGAGAATCTCAAGGGAACTAATGAAAAAAAAATCAAATGAAGGTGGCCTAGCTGTACCTGATCTAAAATTATATTATAAAGCAGCAGTCACCAAAACCATTTGGTATTGGCTAAGAAATAGATTAGTGGATCAGTGGAAAAGGCTAGGCTCACAAGACAGAATAGTCAATTATAGCAATCTAGTGTTTGACAAACCCAAAGCCCCTAACTTCTGGGAAAAGAATTCAATATTTGATAAAAACTGCTGGGATAATTGGAAATTAGTATGGCAGAAATTAGGCATGGACCCACACTTAACACCATATACCAAGATAAGATCAAAATGGGTCTATGACCTAGGCATAAAGAACGAGACTATAAATAAATTAGAGGAACATAGAATAGTTTATCTCTCAGACTTGTGGAGGAGAAAGAAATTTGTGACCAAAGATGAACTAGAGACCATTACTGACCACAGAATAGAAAATTTCGATTACATCAAATTAAAAAGCCTTTGTACAAATAAAACTAATGCAAACAAGATTAGAAGGGAAGCAACAAACTGGGAAAACATTTTCACAGTTAAAGGTTCTGATAAAGGCCTCATTTCCAAAATATATAGAGAACTGACTCAAATTTATAAGAAATCAAGCCATTCTCCAATTGATAAATGGTCAAAGGATATGAACAGACAATTTTCAGAGGATGAGATTGAAACTATTACCACTCATATGAAAGAGTGTTCCAAATCATTATTGATCAGAGAAATGCAAATTAAGACAACTCTGAGATACCACTACACACCTGTCAGATTGGCTAAGATGACAGGAAAAAATAATGATGAATGTTGGAGGGGATGCGGGAAAACTGGGACACTAATGCATTGTTGGTGGAGTTGTGAACGAATCCAACCATTCTGGAGAGCAATCTGGAATTATGCCCAAAAAATTATCAAAATGTGCATATCCTTTGATCCAGCAGTGTTTCTATTGGGCTTATATCCCAAAGAAATACTAAAGAAGGGAAAGGGACCTGTATGTGCCAAAATGTTTGTAGCAGCCCTGTTTGTAGTGGCTAGAAACTGGAAAATGAATGGATGCCCATCAATTGGAGAATGGCTGGGTAAATTGTGGTATATGAATGTTATGGAATATTATTGTTCTGTAAGAAATGACCAGCAGGATGAATACAGAGAGGCTTGGAGAGACCTTCATGAACTGATGCTAAGTGAAATGAGCAGAACCAGGAGATCATTATACACTTCGACAACAATATTGTATGAGGACATATTTTGACGGAAGTGGATTTCTTTGACAAAGAGACCTGAGTTTCAATTGATAAATGACGGACAAAAGCAGCTACACCCAAAGAAAGAACACTGGGAAACGAATGTGAACTATCTGCATTTTTGTTTTTCTTCCCGGATTATTTATACCTTCTGAATCCAATTCTCCCTACGCAACAAGAGAACTGTTCGGTTCTGCAAACATATATTGTATCTAGGATATACTGCAACATATCCAACATATAAAGGACTGCTTGCCATCTAGGGGAGGGGGTGGAGGGAGGGAGGGGAAAAAAATCGGAACAGAAATGAGTGTCAATATAATGTAATTATTAAATAAAAAAACTTAAAAAATTAAAAAAAAAAAAATAGAAACAAATGAAATTCATCTGTTTCATTAAATGTCCATTTTCTTCCATGGAAGAAAATGCTCAGTTTAGCTGGGTAGTTTATTCTTGGCTGCAATCCAAGTTTTTTTGTTTTTTGGAATATCAGATTCCAGGCCCTTTGATCTTTTAATGTGGAAGCAGCTAGATTTCGAGTGATCCTTATTGTGGCACCTCGGCATTTGAATTGTTTTTTTCTGGCTGTTTGTAATATTTTTTCTTTAGTCTGATAGTTCTGAAATTTAGCCACAATATTCCTTGGAGTTTTTATTTTAGGGTCTTTTTCAGAAGGTGTTTGATGAATTCTTTCAATGCCTATTTTACCTTCTGATTCTATTATATCTGGGCAGTTCTCTTTGATGATTTCCTGTAAAATAGTATCTAGGCTCTTTTTTTCATCATAATTTTCGGGAAGTCCAATAATCCTCAGATTATCTCTCCTAGATCTATTTTCCAGGTCTGTTGTTTTTCCAAGTAGATATTTAATTTTTTTTCTAGTTTTTCATTTTTTTGGTTTTGCTTGACTGATTCTTGATGTCTATCATTCATTTCTATTTGTTCAATTCTGATTTTTAATGAGTTATTTTCTTCATTAGCTTTTTTTACTTCTTTTTGTATATGTCCAATTGAGTTTTTAAATGAGTTGTTTTGCTCTATGGAATTTTTTTCCATTTTATTATTATTATTTTTTTTTACTGAATTATTTTCTTTTTCCAATTCACAAATCCTACTTTCCTGGGAATTCTTTATCTTTTCCAATTCACAAATGCTACTTTCCTGGGAGTTCTTTATCTTTTCCAATTCACAAATTATGTTTCCCTTAATAATTAGTAGTTAGGGTATGAGAGAAGCTCAGAAAGTCACGTATGCCTTGTCCACCATCTTGGCTCCAACTAAAATAATTTTCAAACAATCTGACTTTCACACATTTATTAAAATATTATAAAATTTTAGGACAGATATGTATTATGGGCCAGAACTTGAAACAAGGTGCGAAGTCACTGGAATTGATGGAGACAATGCTTATTTACTTCATTCACACCTTTAGAGTTCACACCTTTAAGAGAGTTTATACATTAATTCACAGATCAGAGTTCACACCTTCCAGGAGATTCACAAGGCGAGGAGATTCACGAATCCAGAAGATTCACAACTTCAGGAGATTCACAAGTCAGAAACCCACTCTCTGGGAGGCAGAGGCAGAGTCATTCCTTCTTCCACTTTTGTGTTGGCTGGAGAGATTTGGAAGGAGCTAGAGGCTGAAGCTGGCAGAAGCAAAGGACTAGCAGCAAGAACTCTCAGAACCAAGGAGAGAAATAGTCCTCTAAGAAAGCTAACCAGGCCCAAGGAAGGAGACAAGATTTGAAAGAAAAAATAAAGGATCTGGACTTTAACAACTGGCTTCATTTGAGGGTGATTATTACTCTGAACTGAAACTAAGGCTGCCTCCAGAAGCTCCCCAAGAAACTTGCTCCCAGAGAAGATTATATTTTAGAGAAGAATACTATAGATATGACTCTGAAGTTAACTTTGTTTAATGATCCTGAGTTTGAACATAAAATGTGGCATAAAATAGATACTTACTCAAAGTGCTTTCTAGATTCATCAAAGTTATAGAATGTGGAACACAAACAAAAGAAGGATTTACTGATGTCGGTAAAACCCTGATGTGCTGATACATAAGGAACTGATTCAAATTTTTACAAGACCCATTTCCTAATTGATAAATGGTGAAGGGATACTAAGACATTTTTAGAGGTAGAATTATAAACTATTAAAAGCAAGGTAAAAAAAATGTTTCAAATCACTATTTTAATTCAGAAACATTGATTTTTATTTTATTTTTAATAATATTTTATTTTTCCAACTACATGTAAAGATAATTTTCAATATTCATTTTTGTAAGACTTTGTATTCTAAAATTTTCTCCCTTCCTTCCTTTTCTCCTCAAAGACAGCATTTGATGTAGTTTAAATATGTGCAATACATTTAAACATATTTTCATATGTCTCATGTTGTGCAAGAAAAATCGAACAAAAAGGGGGAAAACTCATAAAAATGAAACAAACAAAAAAGTGAAAATACCATGTTTTGATCCACAGCGATCTCCACAGTTCTCTACTCCAGGAGTAGATTTTTCATCCCACATCTATTGGAATTGCTCAAGAAATTTTTATTAAGCACCTACTACATTCACAATTCTATGCTAAAAACTAGAGACATAAAGACCAAAATAGTTATCCTCAAGTAAGTTACTTTCTCATGGGAAGATAGAAATATGTAGCTGAAATTAGTATGAAGAAAATTGAAGAGGGGAGGGCACAGAATTGGATTACTCCTTATCAGGAATTCCTAACACAATTAAACTGACTAAGGGTTTAGACTAGGCTGCCCCTCCAAGTCTAAGGACTTTTCTTAAGGACTGGAAGAATTACCAAAATAAAAAAAAAAAGTAAGAGGCTAAAATCGGGCTGTGTCATGACAGAAATTGCTTGAAGGTTTAGAGTTGTTGAAAGAATCAATAATTTCTTGTCAATAACCTCTGAAAAATCCTGGCAAATAGAAGTGATCACATTAGACTTGGAAAGAACCAAATATATCCCCAAATGTCAGAAAGGGGAAGATTAAGTTTCTAAAACATAAGCTTGACTGATTTCTGGCAAAATTCTGGAATGTATTATTACAGTGATGAATTGTGACCATTTATAAAGGGAATTAGTGAGTGATCTTTGAATCAATATGGTTATAAATCTGACTTCAGCACAGTGAATGATCTTTTTTCAGATAAATTACAGTAATCTTTCTGCCAAGATTTAATTTAAATTTTTTGAATCAATATCCATTTATTTTATTGGTCTAGAATTTCTTTGCTTTATACTAACCTTATTTACATTTTGGAGATAGGTTTTTCTCACAAAGTTTGGTAGAATGCTTTCTTTCTCAGTTTTTGAAAATAATTTGCATGGTAGATTTTTTTTTTGATAATAACTTTTTACTGACAGAATCCATGCCAGGGTAATTTTTTTACAACATTATCCTTTGCACTTGCTTCTCTTCCAATTTTTCCCCTCCCTCCCTCCACTCCTTCCCCTAGATGGCAAGCAGTCCTATATATGTTGAATATTGCATGGTAGATATTAATAGTTTTTAAGATCTCCCACTCCATCCAGGGCCATCTCCATTCATTCTGATTTATATCTGGCCCCAGCACATGGATGGCTCTAAAGGGGAAAGTGAAGCAGGTGACCTTGCACAGCCCTCCCTCACTTGAATACAATTCACTTATTATGTCATGGCATCATCTCCCTCATGTCATGGTCCTCTTCTAGAACAAAGGACAAACAACAACAATAATAAAAGGTTGATAGAACTCTACAAATCTACCTTTATAAGTTTCCCCTCACCTTGGTAATTCCTTTACAACTATTTTGATTTCCTTCTCTAAAATTAGATTGCTTAATATTTCTATTTGGTTCTTTTGAGTTTAGTATCACATTAATTTTTTAGGCAATTCTTCTCCACACACACCCTCCTCCCCCAGACTTTAAGCAATCCAATATAGGTCAAACATATACAAGTCCTCCAAACGTACCTCCACGTTTATCATGCTGCACAAGAAAAATCAGATCAAAAAGGGAAAAAAAGGAAAAAAAAAAAAGCAAGCCAACAGCAACAAAAATTGTGAAAACACTATCCTGTAGTCCACATTCAGTCCCCACAATCCTCTCCCTAGATCCATCACAAGTCTATTGGAATTGGTCTGCTCATTGTTGAAAAGAGCCACATCCATCAGAGTTAATGATCACATAATCTTGTTGTTGCCATATACAATGATCTCCTGGTTCTACTCACATCACTCAGCATCAGTCATGTAAATATCTCCAGACCTGGAGATATTTACATCTAAAATCATCCTGCTGATTGTTAGAACAATAACATTTCATAACATTCATATACCATAACTTATTCAGCCATTCCCCAACTAAAGTTCCTTACCACTACAAAAAGAGCTGCTACAAATATTTTTGCACATGTGTGCCTTTTCTCTTTTTTATGATCTTTTTGGGATACAGATCCAGTAGAGACACTGCATAGGTATGCATAGCCTGATAACCCTTTGGGTATAGTTGCAAATTGTTCTTCAGAATGGTTGGATCAATTCACAATTCCACCAATAATGTATTAGTGTCCCAGTTTTTCCACATCCCCTCCAACATTTGTCATTGTTTTTTCCTATCATCTTAGAGTGAGGTTTATAGTAGTACCTCAGAGTTCTTAATTTGCATTTCTCTAAGCAATAATGATTTAGAACATTTTTTCATATGACTAGAAATGACTTTAATTCCTTCATCTGAAAATTGTCTAAAATTCAAAACTTTAAAATAAAATAAAAATAATTTAAATGTGATATATAATTAGGCAATGTAAAATGTAATGTAAAAAAGATTAAATTTAAAAATAGTTTAAAAAAATAATGAAAAGCCTGACAGGAAAAAAAAAAGTACTGAGCAAACATAGAGTGAATAAATGGAAGGAAAAAGGCCTCACTTGATCAAAGATTTTTTTTAATAGTGAAATAGAGCAGTTAATTCAATATAAATGATGTATTTTCACATGGCCATTGTCTAAGGACTAGCCTCTGCCAACTCCCTAAGTTTGAGAAGATTCATTCACTGCAGAATGATGACTTTTTCAGTCATAGAAGCCAGTCTACCATAGCACTGAAGGGCTGCTGCAGTTTGCATCAACAAAGGAAGTATCTACTGAGCCTTGAAATATGGTAGTAATCATTTTTGCCTGCAACAGTTTGTCTTGGAAAGGAATGAATTGGAGGAAATAAGGTATAGAACAGGAAAGCCTCTACTTTCATTATTTTCTGCTTTCATTTTGAATGTTAAATTTATGTTCCAAGTTGAAAATGGCTTGTCATATATAACAGCTAATTGCATAAATGTTATTATTGATGTTAGATTAACCCTGGGGTATATTTTAAGTGCCTCAATTAAAAATTGAGAAATAGTGAAAGGGAGGCACTTTCAAACATAACCCATGGGATCTCTACATATTGGATGCACAGGCAAACATACTCCCCATCTCAATGGATTTTTAAGAGCATGTCATTATGGACAATCCATCAGCATGACAAAAGAGTCAGTAATAATTGAAAGTGTTTTATCTG